>NW_028263386.1:1165000-1485833 GCF_051168715.1 Poecilia mexicana | reverse complement strand
GATTCAGTAGTTTGAAGCAATTACATTTATTTATAGGAATTTTAAAAATGTATATTTTACCTTGACATTTACTGGAGACCAAAAAGTAAATGGAAAAGACATTTACTTTAAAGAAACAAGAGCACACCTTCAGAATAACCAAAATAAATAAAACAACTCTCACACTTTATTTTTAAAATTAAATTCTATATATGCAGCATTTTGTGAATGTTTGGGTCAATTAAAAATCATCTCCAACGAACCAAACATTTAAAATGAACGATTCTCTAAACGATCCGTCTATCAGTAGTAATATTACTTCACAGGCCCAACAACCATTTAAACACTGTGTGACTTTGGACTGGTTTTAAAAAGATATAAATTTACCAAAACCTGCTTAACTCCCGTCTGTCCCCCAAAGCGTCGGCAGTTCTAAGAAATGGAAACGTATCGAACATCATTTCAGAGAAATCCTGTAAAACTTGTCAACACTTGAGTTTTTTTCTCTCTGAACATCTAAGCGAAAATACCAACAGCTTTTTTTCCTTTGCTTTTGAAAGTGTAAGTGTGCTGTTATGTGTGTGTGTGTGTGTGTGTGTGTGTGTGCGTGTGCGTGTGTGTGTTTCAGTTGTTTCACTTTTATTTTGAGCTGAATCGGGAGGTTATAAATGCAGCTGCAGTAAATGAATGCAGAACTCTCCCTCCGGTTCTGAATGGTGGTAAGTATGACATCTTTACTTTTATTTATTTATTTCACATTTTTAAAGCTTTGCCTTTAAATTCTGTTTTGCAGATTTTTTTGTGAAATCCAGTGAATAATTTGTGTTTTTTGTGAATAAATGCAGTTTATCAGCAGGAGAACATAACCTGGAGACAAAACACAGATAAGAAAGGTTAGTTTCTATTTCTCTTCTCTGAAGTAACTTTTCTTTAAGCTGATTATAATTTAATGTTTAAATTCTGTCATGTAGTCTTGGTGAATATAAAACACACCGTCTATCAGTTTGATTGGAACATAATCTGGTCCATACAGGTGATTTCTTCATCTGAACTCCTCATTTCTTCATGTCTATCAAACAGAGATTAGTCCAATAGAAACGTTTCAGAAACTAATTATACACCTAAATATCTATACAACGTCTTTAAAACTGGATATAAAACATATATACTTATACTTTACGTTATACTTTAACTTACTGCAACTTAATGCTCATTCAGTTTAAGAATGGATGTTTTGAAAATATGGCACAAAAAAAGCAGAACTAATAAGTTCATATGAAACTCCTCATATTTGATTCTCTCCTTTCTGTGTAAGGTAACAAGTTTTCATCAATCAATCAGTGATTGATATCACGATTACACACAATAAAGTGATCAGGTCCCTCAAATAACAGAATAATAAAAAGAAAATGAAAGCAGAAACATAACGGAGTCGGTTTGAACATTTCTCTTGTTTTCACATGTAACATGTGAAACAGGCTCCAGGGGGAAGGAAATGTCCCAACATGCAGCTCAGACCTGCAAACAATCCGCTTCATTTTTCTTTCCCTGATTTGGCTGTTTTTGTCTTTTACTCCATTTTGCACTTTTACAGTAAAAAACTGACAAGTTCTGCATTTTTTATTCCAGATTTCTTTCAGTAGTTGAATTAAAGTTGTTTGGTGTTTTACAAGTTTTTTTGCCCGACTGCATCAAGTCAGATAAACTTCTGACTAAAACAATTAAACCTGATTGTGTGAAATATTAGATGTAAAGCTCTAAAGTACAAACTTGTGTTTTCAGTGCAGCTCTGCAGAGCCGAGCTGTTTGTGTGTTTTCTGCTTCATGTTTACAGGAATTAGTTTTACAGATGATTAAACCTGTTCCAGTCAAACTGAATATGACACGTTTTAAATTTATCAATAACATTGCTTTACAGAAGTAACCACTGTTAACCTGAAACTACGGGTTAATAAATGTTAATTATTTTGATAATTGTGTTAAATATATTGGTTAAATCTATTATGATAAATAAACTTCCAATATCTATCCAATATTTATCAGGCCTGATAAATAATGTTCTTTTTATTTCATTTCAGGATATTTACTGACTGGAAGCAGCTGAACAGCTAAAGCAGGTTTGTTGTGACTCGTGTTAAATTCAACACATTATGTGAAAATGATCCATGAGTGAAAGAGGTGAAAGATCTGCTCCACAAAATACCTGCATGATTGGTAAAAAATGTTTCTGAAAAAGTTTGGTGTCACATTCCAGGCTCACATGAATAAATGATCTGAAATCCAGTTTTGCTGGGAGACATGATGTCATGCAGCCTCTGTTCACAACCTCAGACTAGTTCCCTCTAACTGCTCTGTTGCAACACTTGATGTCTCAACAACATATAAATCTGGATAAATAACAAAATTCAGGCCAGATTCCCTTTCTCTACTAAGGTAAGAATATTCAGTATGGGATTAATAGGAATATCCCACATCATGTTGACAGGAAAGTTTATTTCTCCTTTAATTTTTCTCACCGTCTTCTTCGTCCTCCGTCTCTTCTTCTTCTTCTTCTTCTTCTTCTTCTACATTTTTAATCCACATCCTGTTTTTTTTCCTATTAGGCCATATCTATGCTGGCTGGCATAGAAATGGCCTAATAGGAAATCAGCTAAAAATCCCAGATTTCCACATGATTTCCCAGCTGAAAATCTGGGAAATCGAATTATTGAATCAGATTATTGAATCAAATTATTGAATCAGATTATTGAATCAGATTATTGAATCAGATTATTGAATCAGATTATTGTGGAAATGGTTGTAGCAGTTCATCCTCCAATAGAGGTTGTCGGTTCGATCCCCGCTCTGTCCGCATCTGTCGTGTCCTGGAGGAAGACACTGCACCCAAGTTTCCTGCTGGTGATGGTCAGAGGGCCCAGCAGGTGGCGCCGGTGCATGGCGGCTTCACCTCTGTCAGAATGCATCAGGGCAGCTGTGGCTACCACCCTGTAGTTGGAATAGGACAAATACAAACAAAATCTGCAGGAGGTAACCTTTATAATATAAATGTCATGTCATTACAGTATAACATCTATGAAAAAATTGAGCTCATGAGGATGATTGACAGCGCTAAGACCCTCCTCCTGGCTCTGATTGGCTGTTTCTGATGGGGGGACGGTCTATTTCTATTTCTTTTTTTTTTTTTCTTTTTTTTTACAGATTATTAGTGTCGCGAAAGTTTTAACAAATATGTAAAATAAACAATTTTATAAAAGTTATCCACTGCAGCTTTAAAGCTAACCATAACAGTGATTGGGGGCAGTCAACATTAGTCAACATGCTAGTGATAACCCACATACTACTGACTCCATTTTAGCTAACCTTAGCATTGTAGCTAATTTTAGCTTGTACGCTATTATTTTCATGCTGAATGGAGTGTTAGCTGATGTGCTTCTGATAGCCCACATGCTAACGGTGGCATTAAAGCTAAAATGAGCATTTAGCTAATGGTAGTTTATGCAGGACTGTTTGAATACTAGATGGAGGATGTTGGAGGTCAATATGTTAGCAATAAAGGTAAAGGTCATTTTATTTATAGCACATCTTCAGCAACCAGGGAATACAAAGTGCTTTACAGGATTTATTAGGAAATACAAACAAAATAACAAACCAAAAGAAGGAGCAAAAGAAGAAAAAGCTAATAATGTTGATCCAATGTAAATAAACTGGATACTCCGATTCAGGGTTGGTATCTTCTTGTCTAATTCCTTTTCTGGGTTAGAAGAATAGGAGTCTAAAAAGTAGTTAAGGTAGTTTTTCTGGATTCCAAGTTTTAATCTCTGTTCTGGGTTGCTAAAAAAGTGTAAGTAAGTAAGTAAGTAAGTATTCTATGGACATTCTAAGTGTGCTCTAAATTTGTAAAAGTAACGAGTACTCCACGGTTTCTAAGTAATAATAAAAACTAAATGTTCCTGTTCTGGAAGAATTTTTTCTAGATTCTAAGTTTGTTCTAATTCCTTTTCTGGGTTGCAATAATAAGAGTCTCTCTGCATCTAAATAGTGAGTACTATGCAGTTTCTAAAAAATAAGCTAAAGAGTGACTAATAAACTAGAGTCTCTGGATTCCAGGTTTGTTCTAATTCCTTTTCTGGGTTAAAAGTGAGTACTCCATAGTTTCTAAGTAATAAAATAGAAAAGAGGAAAGGACACATTAGGGCAAATGGTAACATTCAGACAAAACAAAGGGCAAAACAAAAGACATGAGTAAAGGCGGTGATGTCAAAGGACCATGAAACCATGTTGCTCAGCCTCCCGGCAAAGTCCGATAAGATGTTGTTTATCGAGGCATGATATCCTTGGGAGCGCTCAGCTCCACAGCTGCATGGCTAACAGGAGGGGGTGAGGAGGGGAGAGCGTTGTGTCTACATGTCTTCAAGGAGATTAGAAATATGCAGCCCTTCCAAGGCCACACGGGGAAAGCCAATTCAGAAACAGAATGTCTGAAGTCGGGAAGATTATAAATTTCAATCTTCCCTAAAGTCTCTCCGATACGTCTCAGTTCCCAATTATCCAAATTAGTTTAGTCGTTCCACTGAACCGAAACTTAGCAACTTCTCCAAGATCGATTCCAACTCGATCATGGAAAAGAGTCTTCGTCTCTGTTCACAACAACAGTCTGAGTGTTCACTTGTTTGGCCACGTCTGTCACAAATTTGTCGATAATTCAGGAATCCACAAGCTCCAAACAGCAGAAATCCTGTTATCATGAATAAATCCAGGGTGAATCCCGCCGGGATTCCTGTGCCCAAACTTCTCCTTGAGAAAATTTGATCAATTGCATTGAGAGACTGGTTGACCAGATCCATAATTAGTAGATACGGAGGATGTGCAAAGAAAGGCTCCAAAAATATAGAAAAAGACAAAAACAGAGGAAACAGGGCAGGGAGGGAGCAGAGGGAAGAAGCGTCTGCCTTCATCAAGAGCAAGAGAGAAAAATAGCCTTCATGCTAATCATCATGTTAGCTAACTTTGATATAAAGACTTCATGCAATGTTCTGGATGGAGAAAGTCAATGTTAGTCAACATGATGGCCCACATAACAAGAGTAGCCTTTTAGATAAAATTAGCATTTTAGTAAATTTTGATACAACAGCTTGCCTTTTCATACTAAAAGGACTAGGTCAGAGTTAGTCAACATGTTAGTACTTCAGGCTTTGATGTGCAAAGCCTAAGGTATGCAACAGATGCCGTTGCTTAATATTGATTAGATGGTGCAATAAGAAAAACATGTTACTGCTTCATAGGATGAAATTATGACATTTTATTTTTGATTCTGTTTCCGTTTGTTTGACTACAGGCAGATTGACGACAAAGAAGAATCTACAATGGCTATCAAGATGTGGCTGTTGCTGATCATAACTCTGTTAATCGTTGTGGTTGTATTTCTGATGCTCCACTGGCTGAACATCATAATTCTGACTGATGTATTCACATCTGAGAGGAACCTGTCAAAGTTGGTCATCACTGCATTAGACGATCCTAAGATATCATTGGCGTTAACACTGACAATCACTGTGTTCTTCATCTTCTCAAACTCCCTCACAATATCTCTCTTGGTAGTTGTGTCTGCAGTATTTAGCCTGCACTGGCTGAACATCGTTACCCTGCCAGGTTTCTTCCCCTCAGCATTAGATGATCCTAAGATATCAGGAGCAGTAACAGTGTCAATCATAGTGTCTCTTACTCTGACAACCTCATTGACCACAATTATCTTAGCTGCTGTGAATGTTGTTCTTTGGTTTAACTGGCTGAAAATCATAACTCTGACTGATGTATTCACATCTGAGAGGAACCTCTCAGAGTTAACCTTCACAGCATTAGATGATCCTAAGCTTTCTGGAGTGCTGGCACTGACAGTCACTGTGTTTTTCATCATGTCAAACTCCATCACAACATCTCTCTTGGTTGTTGTGTCTGCAGTATTTAGTCTGCACTGGTTGAACATCATTACACTGGCAGGTTTCTTCCCATCAGCATTAGATGATCCTAAGATATCAGAAGTGATGACAGTGACGATCTCAGTGTTTTTCACTCTGACAAACCCAATGACCACAACTGTCTTAGCTGCTGTGAATGTTGTTCTTTGGTTTAATTGGTTGGAAATCATCTCACTGAAGGATGTATTCACATCTGAGATCAACCTTTCCGAGTTCGTCTTCACAGTATTAGATGATCCCAAGATGTCAGGAGTTTTAACACCAGCAATCACTGTGTTTTTCATGTCCAACTCATGTGTAATAACTCTCTCACTTACTGTGTCTGTAATATTTAGTTTGCATCGCTTTAACATCATTACACTGACACATTTTTTCCCGTCATGGTTAAAGAATCCTAAAATATCAGGAGTGTTCATGGTGACGATCGCAGTGCTTCTCACCATGTCAACCTCTCTGATAACGACTCTCTCAGTTGTTGTAAACGTCACACTTTGGTCCAATTGGCTGGAAATCATCACTCTGACGGATGTTTTCACATCTGGGAGGAACCTTTTAAAATTGGTCATCCTGGCATTAGATGATCCAAAGATATCAGGAGTGCTCACACTGACGGTCTCTGTCTTCTTCTTCATGTCAAACGTGCTGGTAATAACTATCTCAGTTATTGTGTCTTTAGTATTTAGTTTGCATCAGTTTAACATCATTACACTGAAACATATCTTCCCTTCCAGGTTAAAGAATCCTAAAATATTAGGAGTGTTAATAGTGACAGTCACTGTGTTCCTGACTTTCTCAACCTCTTTGATAACAACCCTCTCAGTTGCTGTGAATGTCACACTTTGGTTCAACTCGCTGGACATCATCACAGTGTCAGACTTAGTCACACTGGGTTCAGATGTATTCGTGTCGTTCACCAGTGGGTCGAGCTACTCAAAGACCTGCACTGAGTCAAGCCCAGGAGCTAAACGATTGGCTGATGTTGTCAAAGGGAAAAGCACTCTAATAACATCACAAACCGGCCATGTCCCGATTTACAGACTTCCTCTAGAAGAGAAACAGACCAACATTAATGGCTGCAAGAGTTTCACTTTTGGAGAGAAATCCATGAATTGCAACAGAAACATCATGGTTCTTGGAGCTGCAGGTGCTGGGAAGTCCACTGTCATCAATGCGATGATGAACTACGTTCTGGGCGTTAGATGGGAAGACTCGTTTCGGTTTAAGTTAGTGGACGGTCAGTCAGACTCACAGGTTCATAGTCAGACATCAGAAATCACAGTGTACAAACTCTACCACCAGGAGGGATTCAGGGTGAACTACTCCCTCACCATCATAGACACTCCAGGCTTTGGGGGAATCGGCGGCGTAGACAGAGACAAGGAGATCACAGAGCAGCTGCGTAACCTCTTTGCTAACCAGGAAGGCGTTGGTGACATTGATGCTGTGTGTTTCGTGGTTCAGGCAGGTCTAACTGAACTGACATCAACACAAAGGTATGTGTTTGATTCAGCTCTCTCAATCTTTGGCAAAGATGTGGCAGAAAACATCAGGATCCTGGTGACGTTTGCAGACGAGCAGCAGCAACCAGTTGTAGAGGCCATCAAAGTGTCCGGTGTCCCATGTCCTAAAGGTGCAGACGGGCTGCCAGTTCACTTCAAATTCAATAACTCAGTGCTGTTTGCTAACAACAAATCCTCCTTAGTAAGACGCATGATTTGGCCGTACAAAGAGAAAACCTTTGAGTATTGGAACATGGGGACAAACAACATGGCCGGTTTCTTTGCTAGTCTAGCCAACATCAAAACCATAAGATTGACAATGACCATTGAGGTCCTGAAAGAAAGACAGCAACTGGAGAGTACAGTGGAGGAGCTGCAGAAGCAGGTTAAACTTAACTTGGCCAAGCTTGAGGATATCAGGGAGACGAACGACAAACTCAAAGAGCATGAAGCAGAGATCAGGAAGAATGAGGACTTTGAGTTTCACATCACCGGGAGAAAGAACAGGCAAATTGATATTTCTCACACTAGGCATTATATCACCAACTGCATGCAGTGCTGTGTTACCTGTCACTACCCTTGTAGCATACCGAATGATGATGGTAAGAGAGGATGTGCTGCAATGGGGCAGGGAGGATACTGTCAGGTGTGTCCAGGTAAATGTTTCTGGAACGTTCATTCTAACCAGAGCTTCAGATGGGAATATAGTCAAGTTGATGAAGCACAAACTGTGAAACAACTAAAAGACAAATATGAGAAGGCCTGTGGACAGAAGCTAACCTTAGAGCAGCTGATGAAAACTCTGATGTCTGAGTATCGATCTATGCAGGATGATGTGGTGAAACTGATTGCAGAGGCTGCAAAGTGTCTGAACAGAATGAAGGAGATAGTCCTGAACCCAAATCCTCTCACCACTCCAGAATACATCGACTTGCTCATTAAAGGAGAGGAACAGGAGGCCAAGCCAGGCTGGAAGGAGAGAGTTCAGTCTCTGATGAAAATGAAAGAAAAGGCAGAGATCATAGACAGAGTAGAGAAGGAAGTTCTGGGCCATCAGTAATCTGATGCCTTCACAACAATAATCAGTCAGTGACCAACACTGGCTGAGCTGTTTTCAGTTTTACTTATTTTTGCTTCTTTAAATGGCTTTGATAATAATTGTATTGTATTTTGTGTATTTTCCTGGAAATCAAAACAAGTTGTTTTACTTTGTCATTTTAAAGATGTTCCCACCACTGTTGGGTTCGGGACCACGGCTGCTAACAAATGGCTAAAACCTGTGAATATCTAAGACCCCACTCCAAAAACTCTTACATATAACCCTACTTTAAGAGTTCAAACACCAAATAGGCCTTAATCTGCATTATTATTCCCATTGAAACAGTCTTGCCTCTATCCACAGTCTTCCTTTTTGCCATTTTTGTGGGTTCAGCCAATCAGTGCCAAGAAAAATGAACGGTGCTCCTGGATTGGCTGCTTTGAAAATATCAGCCAATCGTGTATCAAGTGTTTCAAGGAGAATTACAACAAAAATATTTCAGCTTCCTAAAGTGCATGTTTTAACAAATATTTTAGATTTTCTTCAAATAATTTTGAGTTATGATCCACATAAAAAATCAGTAAATTGGTGAATCTGTGAACGGTGAACTGTGAGCAGACGGCGTCTGCTGTGTGTCTTTGGGCTGTTAATGATTCTGTGTATCTGCTTTTCACTTTGGGTGAGCGTCTGTCGCATACTTTATAAATGTTTTTCCTATTTTGTTTAGCTGTAAGAAAAATCTATCCTTTTTCACACATAGATATCTCGTTGATTTATTTTCATTTTATTTTTTACAAGGTTCCACAATTAGGATTTTTAGGGTTTGTGTGAAAGTCATGTCATGGCAACAAACGGATGGATAAGTGGATAATTATCCACTGGATCCAGTTATCCAGCAGATAATTGGATTGAATTTACTGTTTTGTAAAATCCCTGAAACTATCCGGTTGTGAACTGGCATTTTGTGAATAAACTGAATTTAACTGAGATAATCGAATCGACTTTTCCTTTAGCTGCTTAGAGATGGTTTATTTAAACACATAACCATGTTAGGATATGTTACTTCAAGAAGTGACATTGAATGTCTGTATAGACACAGGAGTGTATTTTGAACCGTTTGTTTAAATGGAAGCTACTTTTCAGAAAATTATGTCATTTAACTGCTGCAAAAAGGTTGTTTTCAAACACGAATTTCTCCATTGGTGTCAAATTACTGAGATAAATTAACTTCGTTCATATTTTAATTTTCTGAGATGCATGTAATTAAAATTGCAGAGGAAATTCTCATGTTTACTCATAATAAACTCCAATAACAAACCGTTCAGTTCAGCTTTCATTCACAACACTGGATTATGATTACAGTCAGTTGCTCCTGTGTCCACCAGGGGGCAGCACATCTTCAGTCATTGATCTGCAGGATTCACAACATTCATCTTACATGATGTAAATCCAGTTTAACACTAAATAAGTTTAGAAACTTTCATGAATACTTAGCTTTTAGAAGTGCTATGTCCTCAAAGCATTTCTAATGCAATGCTTTCAACTTCTAAAGTTAAACTAACAGCTGCAAGGCACTTTAATTTACATCTTTCATTATCAGAACAATATTTAGAAATAGTTAAATTTTGATTCCCATTAATTCTCAATGTTTAAATTATCCAACAACATGTAAGAACATTTATTTTTGTAAACTTTTACATGCATATTTATCTAACAGAAAAACGTGATATTTATCAATCCTTTGATAAAATGAACATTTAATATTTTACTTTGACGTAAATACATTTTAACGTCCACCAGGGGGCGGTGTTTCCTGCTCGGCACTTCTACTTCCTCCGGAAGTCTGTCTCTGTACAGCCCGAAAGTATTCATACCCCCGGCAGATTTAGGTTTAAGTAAAGTAACCTTTTACACGTTTCCTCTACCTTGAATCAGAGATTAGGGTGATGGTAAAGAGTCCTTCTGTCCTCATGGAGTTAATCACAAAACATAAATCATCAAAATACCAGGAAAATACAAAAAACATAAACATCTTTCATTCATGCAGTTTATTTAAATTCTTCATTTATTAACTGACATAGAACATTGTTCTCGAGTTAAAATGGACAAAATTATACTTTGTTTTAAAACACATTCCAACATCCAAACAACAGAAGGAAAAATTCTGTTCTAGGAAAATCAAATCAAAACATTTATTTTAAATTCAGTCCAGAAAAACACCAGAAAACAGCTTAAGATAAACGTTCTTCAGCAAATTATTTTAGTTTTCACAGAGCAGCATTTCCAACATTAAACATGATTTATTTTCTGGGAAGTTCTGCGTTTCTTTAATCAGATCAGGATAAAAACATACATTTGTGACATTTTCAGAATTATTACTGGTGAAAAATCTTTCACACCCTCAGAACAATAATGCAGAAAAGCCAGATTTACTTTCCGACATGAATGTTTCAGACATTCATCTAAAGTCTAAATTTGATCAAAGGAATCGACAAATATTTTTTAGTCTGGACAGGAAGTTGGGACAACAAAAGATTTATTTTATTAAAAATAAGGACATAAACTGAAATAAAGATAAAAAAGCCTCCATGAACGTCCAGCTTTAAGACCGTCATGGCAACGGTGTGTTAAATCACTTCCTGTGTTGAGGAAACTGTAGCTGTTGCCATGGTAACTAGCAGCAGCAGGGAACAAAACCCTGAAAACTATTTATGTATATTCTTTAAACCTTTACATGGCAAAACAAGAGCCAGTTTTACAATATAAAACAATAATCCTTGAAATAAAAAGACGCAGTACTGCTGAACGTTGAATGAAACAACAATAAGACAATAAAACAGTTTATATTCTCCTTCATAAAAACGTTTGTCTTTTTCAGACGATCTCTGAGTTTGAACCCAAACCTGGTAAAGTGTTCATATAAAACCATGAGACCCTGAGAGATAATATAATATAATATAATATAATATAATATGATATAATATAATATAATATAATATAATATAATATAATATAATATAATATAATATAATATAAAACCACCCTTAAGTTGACACAAATCCTGAATAAACTGGGTTAAAATAAATCTGTTATGGTGGAAAATAAAGAAATAAAACCTGTAACTCACCAAATCTTCGTTCTTTATCTGGTGGGTAAAGTTTAGGTTTTACTTTTTATGTATAAATATAACATGAACCTCTATGTGATCTTTTTCTGGCATTTTCAGAGCCTTCATGGCTTTAATTAAATCTTCTGAGAACAGTTTATAGAAATATTCCTTTACTGTCTGTACAACACAAACATGCTGTGACCTTTGACCTCCTCCCCCTTCATGCCGGTAAACCAGCCTCGTTTTAAACCTGAAGGCAGCAGAACCTCGAGGTCGGCCTCCTTCGGTCAGCCGGACCGGGAAACCCCCGGTCGCCCCGGGTGACGGCTGTTTCCATGGCGATCACAGCGCTGAGCCGGGGTCACGTTGCTCCGCCTCTCAGCAGGGGGCGGCTGACAGTGACAGCACTAAGCTCCTCCCTCTGCTGGGGAATCGCAGTCCAGACGGTGACGTTTCCAATCTGCACACAGATGAAAATCAACCTGGTTCAAAAGTTTAACAACATTCTTTCATAAATCCAAACGCTGAGCTCCTGCTTTCTGCAGTTTGATTTATTTCTACACTAGTTTCACAAAGCAGATGGCGCCAAGCAGCAGAAGCCCCGCCCATCAAGCCAAACCTTTCTGGATCAAGTCGTCATTTTTCTCTAACATGATTACAGAGAAAAATAAAAATGTCTGAGCAGAGGAAGAACATCAGTGGAAAATCTGAATTTAGATGGGAAATGGGATCATCCAGAGATAAACAGCATTGGAGGATAAAATATAGAAACTCATTACATGGATGTCCATTTTCTGAGTCTGACCAAATTTTCTGTCTCAACATTAAAATAAATAAATTTAAAAAGTTTAGATATTGTCAAGCATTTTCATATTTCGTGGAACATTTTCTTCCTGAAAAAGTCAGTTTTGTTTTTCTATCAGGTATTTTTGACCATAAAAAAAACATTTTTTTAAGGTTGAGTCTTTTAGTGATTTTGCTTTTGCTTAAATCCTGAATGGCACAAAAAGTTATTTTTTCTTCTGAAAAATGTCCCAGCACTCATTGTTTTATTTATTTGTTTTAATTTTGCAGTTTACAATTGTTTTTTTTTTCTCCTCTTTAGAAACTGAAAAGCTCCTCAAGGAGAAAATTCCCCAAAACTTTACAATATGCCAATATGTTTTGTAAACTTAGAAATAAGAAAAAGAAAATTTTGTCAGACTTAGAAAATCCTGACTTTGTCTTGTGAACAAACCATAAAAACTGAAATCTAGAGCACGACGTGTTGAAGACCCACCAGAAACGACGGCAGCGGCTCTTTCTGGAAATACTTCTGACAGGAGTCGGGGCGACAGTGGACGAGCGACCAGAACAACCCGATCAGGAGGCCCAGCATGACGACGACCGTCACCGTCACCGCGGTGGGCTGCTTCCACGCCGGAGCGCCAGGACCTGCAGGAGAGCCAGGCTCTGATTAAAGCACCAGCCAAGTGGGAACTCACCTGTTTTCTAATGAGATTCCAGTCTGAGGATGAATTCACACCAGCCCGGTTCGGTCCGCTTCGCTGGGCGCGGTGTGAATGTCCAACTCTGGTCCAAACCTCAGTCTGGGTTAAAGTGAATTTTAGTTTGGATTGAATGCGAACGCCAAGCGGACCTGAGTCCGCTCCAAAAAGGGCTGCTGATTAAACTGGTTTTAGTTTTCTGGAGTCAAACCGAAGAAGTGAGTCTGAAAAGTTTTCTCACCTGTGATGGAAACACAGTGGCTGTCGGTGAACCCGCTCTGCACGTCCAGATTCAGGACAACCTTGGCCTTGACGCAGTACACCGCTCCCTCCTGCAGGGCGGCGACCTGCAGCACCTCCTGGTCTGCTGGCATGGAGTAATCCTTAGTCTGAAGACAGAAACAGAAACGCAGGAGCATCAGGTCAGTTCATGTGACTGAAAACAGCTGCAGGCTGAACTTCCAGAGATGATCAAACTGCAGCTTCTAGAGGCCAGAAATGAAAATATAAACGAGACAAAAAGGAGGATGAAAGTGAAGAAAACCACCTGCTGCTCTTCGTCTGTCCTCCATATCGTCACCATGGTAACGGCGGTGAGAGGGAACTTCCTGACGGACACCAGCAGAACGTCGCCTGCTGCCGTCACCCTGAGCTCAGGAACTGGAGGCGTGACTGCAGAGACACATGATCACTTCCTGAACATGTTTGTTTGGGTTTAATCAATCGGTGGAGAACTCTTACTGTTGTTCCTGTTGAACGGAAATTTGGCCCAGGCGGACATCTTGGAGCCACACTGCGCCCTGACCCGCAGGCTGTAGTCGGAGTCAGACCCCAGGTCAAAGGTCAGGTCGCAGCTGGTGAGGGGGATCCTCTGGCACTCGGGAGCGTTTATCCAGCTGCCGTTCTTGATCAGGAGCTCAAACTCCCTGGAAACAGAAACGGGTGGAAACTCTGTGACGTCCTGCAGCCTGGTTACAGTCTCTGAAGTTTTCCACCAGCTGGGTTTGATTCTGAGAAGACTCTCAGTAATCCTCTCTGATATTTCTGCTCTGATTGTCAGGAATGTTTTTGTTGGTTTTGACCTCAGGTTCAGGACCAGCGTTGCTCTGCAGCCGTTGATCTGCATTCCCCTGCAGGACGCTGCAGCTGTCAGTCAGACATGCTAATGGCTGCAGGCTAATCACTCTGACTCCTGTTTGCTGTGACTCACCTGCTCGTCCATCTGGTCGGGTCGGTTTGCTGGAATATGAAGCAACACTAAAACATAAACAGAGTCAGGCTGCTGGTGCTCATAAACAACATGTTGTCTCTGCAGCTTGTGTGAATTTTACCCGATAAATAAATCTGTGTTTTCATTGTGAATTTAGAAAAATGAGCTGCTTCCATCTGGAAAACGTTTCATTGAGTCTGAAGCTGCTGCTGGTTTCATTCACTGTTTGTTTAAAACTAACAACCTCAACAAGGTTTGACTCCATAAAACTATTATGTTTTACAGTGCTTTACACTATAACAACATAACAAGATTCATTCAATATGAAACAAAAAACAAACACTGCATTTTGTAAAATTCCATCAAGAAAATCATTAATGCACATCAAATATATTGATTAATGATCCAGTTCTGATCAATCCAAAGCAACTTTAACAGGAAGGTTTTAGTCTTGATTCAAAGGGACTCAGTGTTTCGGCTATTTTGCAGTTTTCTAGAAGTTTGTTCCAGATTTGTGGTGCATAGAAGCTGAATGCAGCTTGTTTGGTTCTGGGGATGAACGGATGAATTTCTCTATGTTTTGCTGCGATCAGTCCTCTAATCGTGGAAATGTTCTTCAGGTGACAGAAGGCCGACTTTGTAACTGACTTTATGTGTCTGAAGGTTCTGTAGGCCTGATCTCTAAAACCAGGCGGCTCACAGAATCACTGTTAGGGACATGAACACCTGAATCTGTCACTGACATTTCAGTTCTCTGTTGAGCTTTATTACGTCGTTAATATTTTTATTATAGAAATGATGATTTGGGAGAAGAGCTAACATCTCTAAGCTAACATCTCTAAGCTAACATCTCTAAGCTAACATCTCTAAGCTAACATCTCTAAGCTAACATCTCTAAGCTAACGCTCCGGTCTTCACTGTGTCTCAGGCTGAGTGTTAAGCTCAACAGAATCAGCTGCATGATGGAGATGACTTTAACACTGAACTGAAAAACATTTCAAAAAACAACGAGCCAATCAGAAGCAAATGAAGGACAGCAGAGGCAGAGTGCATGCTGGGAAACTGAGGGATGGAGACTAATTAACACCAAGAAGAAAGGAGCAATAAAAATATGTCTTTAAAACACTCTACAAATAAGTATATTATTATTATTATTAATTATTATTATTATTATTATCATCATTATTATTATTATTATTATTATTATTATTATTATTATTATTATTATTATTATTATTATCATAATAATAATTATTATTATTATTATTATTATTATTATTATTATCATAATTATTATTATTATTATGCTCATTGCACTAAATCACTGACTGGGCATCAGTCCCAAGTATCAGGTCATGATTCAAGCCTGATAAAAATAAAAACAGAGAAGAGCAGAGATTCTGTGTTGGTGGAGGAAAAAAGCCAAACCATGAGATTCATGTTGGGCTCTGATGTTATTAAGAAGTTTATTTGTCAGGTTTGTTCCAGAAGCGTCTCGGTTCGACTTTGGTAAACTTTGTTTAGGCTCAGGTGGATCAGAACATGATCACTCTGGGATGGAGGTGAACGTCTGAATGGTTTCCTGGGAATGCTGCATGACTGGCTCTGAGCATAACGAGCGATAATGAAAATAAATCAAGAGAAAATTTGTTTCCAGAGAAGACGTCAGAAACCAGTCCGACTTCATGCCCTTTGCCCTCCGGATGTTTCTCCTGACTGGTTTGGTGTCAAATAATGTTACTATTAAAAGTGTCACAGATTTTTTTATTTTAAAGTTTTATTATTCTCCGGATGCGTTCAGGTACAGATGAGATTAATAAATACTGAGTTTCAGCTAATAAAAGCCTAAACAGGTTTTATAGGTTTAAATATGAGCCTATAAAACTGGTTCATAGGTTCTTTTGTTCTGATGAGAATGAAAGCGGCTGTCTGAGCCTTTGCAGCGCGGTGAACGGAGGAATGCTGCTGGGCTTCAGAAGAACCGTCGGAACGATCAGCTGGCACTTTAATGAAGCTTCTGATGTACAGCAGCGTGACACACGGCTCCAGAATGTTCCAGACTGACTGGGCTGGAATCTGATCAGAGACGTTCAGCACAAAATCAGTTTGAGAAAGAAACTGATCGTGTGGAAGCCTGACGAGGTCCAGCATGATGAATGAGAAAACTGAAATTAGACACCAGCTGTGTTTCCATTCACCAGTTAATGTGACTCACAAAAATGAATTATTTTGGATGTTTTTTTTGCATCATATGATGATCAACTGCCAGATGTTACTACTGGAGGAAATGATGAAGAAGACGACAGGAAGTGAGATGCATATTTTTAAATAACCTATTGCACTGACAAACTTATGTTTTAAAGTTTCTTATTAGCAGCATTTTGTTTAGTTTTGTAATGGAAACACAGTTACTGATGTGGAAACGCTTCAGAACGTTTTCAGAGTTTATTCCCTCTGGTCTTAAATCCAGGAGAACGGGGCTCCAGCAGAGGGACGGGGTTTTACCAAAATATACTTTTTACTTTACTTGAGTTATATTATAATGAAGCATTGCTACTCTTACAAAAGTAACATTTCCGGATTCTCTGTGTGTTATTAAAGTAAAGAAGCTGAACCTCAACCAGATCGATTCGTCTCCAAGCTGAGTTTCTCTCTGGATCCCAACACCAGAGTCCTAATCCCTACTGGGGTCATGGGGGCTGCTGGTTCCTATCACCGGGCACGCGGTGGGGTCACCAGTCCATCACAAAGACAGACTGGACAAATAATCACACAAAGGATAATTTAGTCATGTTTCTGCCAGAGGACCTGGAGAAAACCCACCATGCAACAACACAGAAAGACCTTGAGCCGGGAATCGAACCCAGAACCTTCTGGCTGCAAGACAACAGCTCTACCAACTGCACCACTGTATTTTAAACAGTCTTGGACTGCAACAATAGAAACCATAGTGATGTTTTAACTCAGATTAAATGAAAAAAGTTCAGAAGAATCAATAATGAGGAAACAGTAACTAGAAAAATGCAGATCAGCGAAATTCTCAAATCAGAAACCTCACTTTTCAGCCTTTAATTTATTAAAAATTGATTCAGTTTCCAAAGACTAAACCTTCAGATCCTGTTGAATTTTCACCAAAACATTTTTCATCTGCATGTGAATCTTTACTGGATGATGATTCACAATCAGCAGCATTAATATAAACATGATTCATCATTAATGTAAACATGATTCATCATTAATGTAAACATGATTCATCATTAATGTAAACATGATTCATCATTAATATAAACATGATTCATCATTAATATAAACATGATTCAGCATTAATGTAAACATGATTCAGCATTAATGTAAACATGATTCATCAACAGCATTTTATGCAGATCTTTTAGCTTCCTGTATTTCTCTCTGTTTATCAGGTGACTTTACTCACCCCTGGTACTGAACGGAGTAAAGCACGGTGGAGTTGCATGATGCTCTGGGCTGCGTCCAGCGCAGGACATGTCTCATGTTGACCGAGTCCATGGAGACGGTCCCAGGAGCCGGCAGCGTCCAGACGCCTGCAGGGACAGTTTCCATCATGAGTCAAACTCAGGTTCAAAATTCAAAAATACTTTATTGATCTCAGAGGGAAATTTAATAAATCAAACATCCAGAAACATCTGGAAACATCTGGAAACATCTGGAAATATGGAAACATCTGGAAATGTGGAAACATCTGGAAATGTGGAAACATCTGGAAATGTGGAAACTTTTGCGGTTCTGAACCATCAGATTTAAAATCCTAACGAAACTAAACATTTAATTTATTCTCATCTTTCTGTGATTTCAGTTTTTTATTTGAAAATCTTCATATTAAATGTTATAAAATCTGTTTTCTTCATTTTCCTTTTTCCTCATCAGAGTAAATATTTAAATAAAAACACAGATCTGGGCCTGCAGGCTGAACATGAATCAGTTAAAATATATATTAATAGTTATTAATATATGCGGGTGAACTGAGATCCTGTTGTTCCTTTCATTTAAAAATATAAATCTTTATACACTTAGGTTTCCTTAATTAAACATTTATTTCTGCTGAACAGTTGGATGAAAACCTGTAAAATGTTTCGCAGTAAAACGAAGCGACCAGCTGATGGATGATATTTCTGGATAATTTTCTGGAATCCTGCTGGGAGGATTTAATGCTCACAGAATCCAGTTTGGTCTGAATTCAGTTTAAATGATTCTGATTTATTCCAGTAGAACCAACCCGACCAGAACCGGAGCGACCAGTAACTAGTTACTTTGTGAACAAAATACTTTTAGCAGCAGTTTTCTGTGCTAGAGTTTATTCAAGTGAGACCTCTTGTTTTATAGACCAGCTTTGTTATTCTAATGATCCTGAGGATAAGTGAAATTACATTTAACTCAATATTACATTACTTTATGATTATAATTTTTATTTTAGTCTTAAATTTGTCTGAAGACATTTTAAAGTTGAACTGATCTGTCAGTAACTCAGTTCATTTATTTTTCTTTTTAATTTTACTTCAGTAAAAACATGTTGAAGTCGTTCTTCTCTCCCTCAGCACCAGTTGTGGTTTCATGTTTACAGCACAGTAAATATCTAAGTTACATAAAATCACAGTAACATCTAGATAATAGAAAGTCCTCATATCTAAGCTTCTGTGCAGATTATTTTTTCTAGTATCAACACTATGAAAAACTGCAGCAGGAATAATTTATGAGGTATTTTAGACTTGAGTTTGAACTTCTAGTTCTTTCTGGACGAATCGTCTCTGCTGGTTGTTCTGCCTGCAGCTCTGCAGCGTCACTGCTGGAGGAAAAGTTCAGACGTTTCTGTCTGGTTTCTGCTCACCGTTGGTGAACTCCAGCAGGACGACCATCATGAGCAGCTTCCTGCTCCTCCTCGTCGCCATGGCAGCAAACGGAGTCCCACAGAGCGGAGAAACCAGACAGTTCCTGATCCTGCGGGAGGAAACGTGTCTGGATGTCCTGCGGAGCGTCGCTCTAACCCATCGTCTGTTCGGGTCCAGCCTGGGAGAGCAGAAGAGTCGGCACGGATCCACTGTGATCTGCTGGTGATCCGCTGTGATCTGCTGGTGATCTGGTGAGGAAATGCGACGCGCCCAGATGCTGAGGTAAGATTTAAAGACGGAGATCTGGTCCGACCGGCTGGGAAAGCCTTCAGGGCTTCACCTGTCAGCTCCGGTTCGACACACCTGGACGGATCAGAGGGAGCAGCAGCTGCAGCTGCATTTCTTCTCCAGCTGCTGCAGCTGCTGCTGCTCTCACCTCACTGAAAGAAAATAATTATTAAAAACATATTTCAGGTCTGGGTCTGTCCTGATTTAGTTTTCCTGCTGCTCTGACTGCTGACGTTTCCTGCAGCTGAAACAGTTGTTTTTTTCCCCTGTATTTTTGCAGCAGTGACCTCTGACCTCTCCTGCAGCAGTGACCTCTGACCTCTCCTGCAGCAGTGACCTCTGACCTCTCCTGCAGCAGTGAGCTCCGGGCTCAGCATGTCTACGTGACGCGTTCCTCCCTGTTTTTGTTTCTCGACCGTCGAGCCGCTCAGTGACTCATCAGTTTCTGCTCTGATAAAATCGGCTTCTGCTGAACCAGTAAAGTCAACATGATGGTTTTACTGGGAGGGAGTTATTCCACTAACACGTCTGATCACAGGGAAGCTGCTGAATGGATTTCTTATCAAGATTCCTCACAGAGATCAAATGAGATATTCACACATTCAGGATCTCGGCAGGATTCCAGATGAAACAGGAACCAGAAAAACTCGACGTAACTCAGAGAAATAAAAAAGGAAACTGATGAACTAAAACATTCATGTTTTAGTTCTGATTTAAAGGAACCAAACATTTCTCATGTCTTTATTTCTCTAATTTTCTCTTCAATTTTACAGAATTTGTCGCATTTTTGACCCAAATTTCTGACTTTATAATGTCAGAATATTTTTCATGTTTTTAAAATTTTCTTCTTCTCTGCAGACGTCTCTAAAAGTCACATGCAAGTAAAACGAAGGGTTTTTATCTGTGCAATTGTTTTTAAAGATGAGCATTAAACATGTTTCAAATCTGACCGTCTGGTTTTATGTATGAAGTTTTTCTGTCTTGTCTGAAATAATTCTTTCATTTTTACACCAAGGAAGTTTTTAATCAGAGAAAATTGTTTTGACATCAGAGAATATTCACATCTTTTATCATAAATATGTGAAATGAATGTATAAATGTTTCAGTGTTTTGGTGTAAATGTCTCCCTCTGGTCGTTCATCTCCTGTGGTTCTGATAATCTGCAGTAACTTCTGGTTCTTAGAACAGAATAATCTGAATAAATCTGAATAAATCTGGAGACCAGATGGTTTATAGAAACAAACATGTTTTATTTAAATCTAGAGATGATCAGGATGTTACTTGTTTTGGTTTCATTTTTGTCTTTATTTTCTTGATCATGCTCCAGTTCTTCCTCATTGTTTCATTCTTTATATTCTAGTTGATCCTTTTATTAGGACGTTTCTATGGTTATCGTTTATATTCTCCTCTTCCTCACATCATTTATTATATCATCTCTAAACATGATCAGTGATATTCTGGACAGTCTGATTTGGACTCTTCAGGTAAAACGTCACGTAGTGATCCTCTGTCAGAATAGAACGTCTCTGTCTCCTTTCCATCCTGCAGGTTTTCTTCTCGAACCTTTTGGTTTTTCCTCAGGCTTGTTTCTCTGAAATCGACTTGTTTCTGACAGACGGGAATTTGACTGGGCCTGAAGTTAAAGTTAGTTAAAAATCTTTGTTCATCCTGTTGAACTGGAGGCTTTTTCAGTTTTCAGACTCTTTCCTGCATCAGCATCACTTTATTATTGAGTCGTGTAAAGATGGAGAAAACACATGAAAAACTTCAGAATATCCAGATGAATTCAAACTGAGATTAAATTAAATTAATCCAGGTTTCCGTCCTGCAGCCGTTCAATCTGCTCACGCAGTCAAACTAAAACATGATCATTAAATATAAACTGTACCTGAAATGCAGAGGAAATAAAGCTGCTCTGTTTCTAATGGAGCTGCCTGACAGAAAGGTCAAAGGTCAATTCGTCAGCTGCTGAACATGTTGACCTGCTGACCTGCTCTGGTTTCCAGTAGCTGTGGTGCCAGGCCCGGTTAGGAGAGGTGAAACCGACCAGAACCAGCTGAGCCAGAGGTCAGAGGTCAAGAAGAACCAGAACTGAAGGCAGATCCAATAAAACCTGTGAGGCTGTTGATGCAAATGGATCAGAATCAGTCGGATTCTGGCCCGGTTTCAGTCGGATCAGAACCCAGAAGTCAGACTTTGGACTCTGATGGTGAGCAAACATTAACCGGCCATAAAACCAGTAAACCCATAAAGGCCCATAACGGTTCCACTGAGACCAGAACCGCTGGAGAACCCAGACCCAGAACCAGAACCAGACCCAGGACCAGACCCAGACCCAGAACCAGACCCAGACCCAGAACCAGACTCAGACCCAGAACCAGAATCAGACTCAGACCCAGAACCAGACCCAGACGTAGAACCAGACCCAGAACCAGAACCAGACCCTGACCCAGAACCAGACCCAGACCCAGAACCAGAACCAGACCCGGAACCAGAACCTGAACCAGACCCAGAACCAGAACCAGACCCGGCCCGCTCCGCTGCCTTCATCCAACTGCAGGCGATTTATTTAGTTTGTTTTGAGGTTTCATGATGACATCATCAGCTTCATGTTTTCAGTTCTGTTCTGGAGAAGCGGATCAACATCACCGTTTCCATGACAACACATCACTTCTTCTTTCCTCAGCTGAACCTCTAAAGGTCAAACTTGATAAAAACAAAGTTCCACATTTTTACTTCTTCTATAAACACAAACGACCAAAGTCAGAGTGAAAACATCCTGAAGATAAATATCAATATTTCTGATTCAATAAATACCAATAATGTTGATTTAAATGTTTTTATTTCCTGTGAAAGAAAACAAGATAGTGGATGATTTTTAGATTTTAGTTTTTGTTTCTGGTTTGTCTTTAGAGGTGTCGAGAAAAGTCGAGCTCAGCCCACTTCCCCATGCTAGAGATTTTAGTTTAATAGTAACAATAAATAAAGTTATCTTTAAAACCGATTACACAGGTGACATCAAGACCCAACAGTAGAGTCAGATGGTAATAAAATTAATCTGGTTGTGTGTGTTGTTATAGTGTCCTGCAAACTTTGCTTTAATTCTACTTTTTTCTATTTAATCATAAAAATCATAATCAGACAGAAAGAGAGTCATGAAACAGGAAGAGCAGGTTTCCTGAAGAAAGAGGAAGTTTCCAGCCTGCAGTGAATAAAAATAGTTCAGACTGCTCATTTTGGGCACTAAAGGTTTAAGGAATAAAATCTAAACATTTTGAGTAATTGGAAAAAACCCAGAGTAAAATACTTAAATTAATAATGATAACTTATGATTAAACCAATAATTAATATTGGGTTAACCAATGTTGGTTTGATTATGAGAATATTTACACTTATACTTATGGAAGTACTTACAGGTGGAAGAAGTAACTGTAACTTGGTGTCAAATGATTGGAATAATGGATTATTATTGGTTTATTTTAAGAAATGTCTGTAATAACACATTATGATTATAATAAGAGTAACTAATAAGTAATGGTTATTATAATACTATAAGTGAATGCTAAATCAGAGAAACTAAAAGGTTATAAATGTGATTTTGACATTGAACTTGAAATGTGGTGAAATGTGTAACTGTAACTAAAGGTCACTGATGTGTTGGAGGTAGATGGTAGGTGAAAGGTCAGCGGAAAAGAGGAACCGAAAGGGGAGCAGAGGTGACCAAGACATTAGGTCATCAGAACAGACATCATGTCTCCAAGATGGTGATGGATATGAGATCATCTGTCCAAGCAGAAACAGGAAGTGAGATTTTTGAGATGCATGAAGGAAACAGGTGCAGAAGGCAAACAGAGAACTTCAGAAGTTCAGTTCTGAAAAACAAGGGAGTTCGTCTGAGGGTTGAGGCCAACCAAGACGCAGATGTGTGGGCTGCTGACATGTACACGACCAAAATGCGGAATTGAAAGAATTGAGTAGCTGCTGATAAGAATAAAAAGACACCAGACAGGAGGATCGAGGTTCTTTGTTCCGCAGCGTTCGAGACGAGCAGATGGAGATGCAGAATCAACAGAGGGCTGCGTGATGATACCCCAGGACAACTGCTCACTGCACAAGGAAGGGACCAGATCCGTTTACCCACAACTCGGGATTCTGATTCGACTGCGGCCCTGCTCTCAACCCAAAGGATTCCAACGATGCTGCAGTGGACATGGGGAATAGACAAAGATCTGTTATGGATAAAGAACTGAGTTCTGAGAGGATTCTCACCAGTTCAACTTTGGATTTATTCTGAAAGGACTCTGCCAAGACAAAGACAGGACTCCATCCATGGACGTTAAAGTTTTCTGCTGCCAAGATCGTCTCTGCATCTGGGTATTGAGTAATACTGCCTCCCCCAAAGCCTCTATTTAGATTAAGACACAGTGTAGGGTTAGAAGTAGGAGTGATTTCTGATAATTCTTAAAAGTTTTAATTTCTTAATTTTTATTGAAATGCTGTATGTCTTTTCCCTTGCTTAAGCTTGCTAATAAAATTACTAAAGTCTAATTTGATGTTGTGGACAATTAAATTAATTGAGTCATTTAGATTTAATTCTTCTGGTCAATGTAAAATCAGTGTTTGTGGTCCTAGCAAATTAGGGTGGCTTCGTACGTTCTTTAGTTCAGATAAATAATGTCCCTGTGACTTATTCCTAGTCGCTAAAATTATCTAAGCCGGAAACAAGTGCACGTTAATAATTAGGGCAGTGGTTCCCAAACTTTTCCTTCTGTGCCCCCCCAGTGGTTTCCAAACATTTTCTGCGCTCCACCTATGGATTACAAATGGCTGTCTGGTTGAAACGACGCGTTGGGGGGCGGGGGCATCAACTTTTTTGGGGGCAAAATGAATGTATGTAGCTGAAAATAGACACCAACATCGGTAGCCTACAAGCTACTTGTTAAGCTTAAGGTTCTGTATTGACATTAGCTAGTCATCTTTTAGCTAACATTAGCTAGTCATCTTTTAGCTAACATTACCTGCATCCAGCAGCTTTACTCAACTCAGTCGGTTAGTTTGGAGGGAAAAACTGTGAAAAGTTCTTTGCGTTTTGCTGGTTTGCTGCCGTGATTCTAACACAAACCTACGTAGCTCCGCCCAGCAGCAGCAGGTCTCCTTCACAGGTGGAAACCCAGCGCGAGCGTCATAGCGCTCATGTTGCGTTTAAAGGCGGCTCGGAAAAACAGGTTACAACATGTTAACAACGGATTAAACAGTTTTAACTGCTGATAAAAGTGACAGAGGACACAAATATGGGAAGTGTGGAAGCCTCTACTGTATTAAATTGACAGGAATAACAGAGAGTTGGCCATTCTAAGGTAAAAACCCAGCGCATACAGTGTTCATGTTTGTTTTTTTTCATCCAGACGGCTTCCCGCAGCCCCCCCTGCAATGACACGGCGCCCCCCCTAGGGGGCGCGCCCCACAGTTTGGGAACCTCTGAATTAGGGAAAGAACTACCGTGAACAGATGTGGTTCATGGGTTCGGACACCGGCGGGGCTACTCCGATTGTCTGAATCATGGGCAGAAGCGGGGCATAACGTCTGGATGTAGGTAGTTAGAGCTTAGACGAATCTTTCCCGCGCCCAGCTTAAACAAAAGTTCTCTAAATTCTTATCTGCGGTAATACTCGGGAATTAGAGACTTTTCGGACCCGTGAGATGAAGAGCTGGTCAGTAGTCGGTCCGCTGTAGAGGGGAGGAGTTAGGGGCGTGGCTGAATACTGTGGATTAACAGAGGAAATGTGATTTACAGTAAAAGTCAGACCGTGACATCATTAATGACATCACTAATGACATCATTAATGGTGGTCACCAGGTGAAGAAGACGTCTTGCCGCCATCTTGCTCTGCTTGGTTGTTTCTGGTTTCACTTTTTTTTATGATGATGATGATTAACGCTCATAAAAACATCGAACACGTTTCAGAAATATTGCTGATGCTTTCTGATGTCTTACTGGGAACCAGAGACCCTGAAATGTTTGTCCAGTCTGTCTGTGACAGGAAGTGTGTGTCTCCATAGCGCTGGCTGCCATGGCAACACAGCTGATTCCTCCTACTTGGTGGTTTTGAACCGTTTTAGGGTGAAAACCTGTTTGTTTGGCTCACCATGACCTCCAGTCTCTCTACCAGAGTATCTGAGGAGTGGCTCTCCATCATCATCATCATCATCATCATCATCATCACTGTGATCATACTAGAGAGGAACTGCCGGGAGTGGCCTGGTGGTTTATGGCCCCTGCAGAGACCAAAGTCCTGCTGATAGAGCCTCAGGCTTCAGATTAGCTGAAGGAGAGGCATCAGGACGCTCTGACTTCACACCAAAGGTTTCACCTCTCAGGACTCGCTGCTCTGACTTTCTGCCTTCAGGCTCCAGCAGAGGCTCCTTCAGTCCCAGATCATCTTTAGAACTTGGATTTCTTCTTCTTTTCTTCGTTTTGAGGTTTTCCAGAAACGTTGCGACCATGTCGACGGCATTGGAGGCAGTGGGGTTCGTCATGTGCATGATTGGCTTCCTGGTCACCGGCGCGGCGCTGGCTAACGACTACTGGAAGATCTCCTCGGTGTCCGGCAGCGTCATCGTCTCGCAGAGGGAGTTCGAGAACCTGTGGCACGCCTGCGCCGAGAACAGCGCCGGCATCGCCAACTGCCGAGACTTTGAGTCCATGCTGGCCCTCCCAGGTAAGACCAGAACCGCTGGAGAACCCAGACCCAGACCCAGGACCAGGACCAGAACCAGGACCAGACCCACAACCAGGACCAGACCCAGGACCAGACCCAGAACCAGACCCAGGACCAGGACCAGACCCAGGACCAGACCCAGGACCAGACCCAGGACCAGACACAGAACCAGACCCAGAACCAGGACCAGACCCAGAACCAGGACCAGGACCAGGACCAGGACCAGACCCAGAACCAGGACCAGACCCAGGACCAGACCCAGACTCAGGACCAGACCCAGACCCAGAACCAGACCCAGGACCAGACCCAGAACCAGACCCAGAACCAGGACCAGACCCAGAACCAGGACCAGACCCAGGACCAGACCCAGAACCAGGACCAGACCCAGGACCAGACCCAGACCCAGGACCCAGGACCCAAACTAGCTGTTTACTTTAGACACAAGTTTTAAAGTCTCTCAGTGAAAAACATTGAAATCAGACGTTTGTACCAGATTCTACACATTAGGTCGTTTCTGGCCGGTTATTTGCTGCTTTAGGTTAATGAGCTGAAATGAGGAACGGAGGTAATTAGCTTCATTGCTAAAGTAAATCTGTCCTCAAATTTACTGTTGAGTTTGTTGGTGGATTTTGTTTCCTGAATAAATGGTGAGCTGACAGGAACCAGGTCAGTTTGAACAAAGAGGCAGCAGGTCGACGGTCCAAAGGTTGGGGGATTTCAGAGTCTGAAGCTTCCCGCCCAAAACTGAAAGATTAGAGGCTGGTTTGTCATTTTGTCTCAACTAAAAGGCCAAATAATCTCAACAAAGTCAGACTTTTAAATAAAATATTAAAATATGCTTTTAGTTGTTCTCTCCATCATCATGGAGAAAGACGGGTCGGTTTTCTTTTGGACGCCATTTTGAAGGTTTTCCCTGCTGGTTGTAAAATGGAGGGAAGTGAAGAAAAAAACAACTTGAATATTTAATAGTCAAATATTTAGGCTGTAAAACATATTAAATGTACTAAACATTTAAACCATCATTATTTCACAAAGTTATTCTGAGTTTCTATCAGAAGACCTGAAATGAATCTTGGCTCCTGTTCCCACATTTAGCTGAAAGCTCCTACAGTTTTGGGGAAACTTACATAAATTCACCTGATTTTTCAGAAACGCTTTGAAACGACATGAAGGCTGTTGGAAACCAAACGTCAACATTTCTCCCCTGAAACTCAGCCGGTCGTAAAAAGGCGCGGCGGTTTTTATGATCAGCAGATCAATTTATTGCTGCAGCAGCAGTAATTTATTGCTGCAGCTGTAAAGTTCCTCCTGCTTTACTTCAAAGACAAACAGAGTTAAAGTCGGATTCACACAGAATTAAAGACATTTCCTTCATTTAAACAAAATCAATCTAAAGACTCGTTGACTTTCACTTTTTATAGATTAAACTGGAAACAGAAATAGCATAAAAATCAAACATATTTCATTATTTACCTTGATTTGCTGATATCTGTATTTTTATAGTCCAGATATACTATTTATTTTTTATTTTTGAAAGAGAAACCAAAGTGATGAAACATTTAATAGTCATTATTTTGAAAGCATAGAGTAATTAAAATGGATCTCAAACAGGAAATATACCAAATTTTACTTATTTTTGTTTTTATTATTAGTTTCTAATAAATAAACTGACAGAAAACACAAATCAGATTCATCAAATTTAGACACAAAGCCATTATTATATCTATTAAAAGGTTGATATTTGTATGACAATTTGTCACTTTAAACAGATTTTATATTTTCCGTCATAATTTTTAGCTTCAGTTGTTTTTAGAAAATGTTTTTGTGACATAATGATAGTTTATTGTAGAACAGCATCCTCAGTGTGTGTGTGTGTGTGTGTGTGCGTGTGTGTGTGTGTGTGTCTGTGTGTGTGTGTGTTCCTGCAGCTCACGTCCAGGCGTGTCGCGCTCTGATGATCATCTCTCTGCTGCTCGGCCTCGGCTGCATGATCGTCTCTCTGCTGGGACTCAAATGCATCAAGATCGGATCGGTCACCGTGGAGTCCAAGGCCAAGATGGCCGCCACCGGAGGAATCATGTGCATCCTGGGAGGTAAGCAAAACACACACACACACACACACACGCAGACAGACACAGACACACACACACACACACACACAGAGACACACACACAGACAGACACAGACACACACACACACACACACACACACACACACACACACACACACACACACCTACACACACACAAACACACACACACACTCATTCATCCTATTTTTGAAGTTCAGCTGCAGTAAAACGGATGAAGTCCTCCTTTCTTTAGCTGCATGAAGAATTTGTCCAAATTCAACTAAAGTGACGATATTTGACCATAATTTTAATGTTTTTACCAACTTTAGTTTGGCAAACATTAAGTGATTATTAAACTGAAATCATGAGGGAGATTAAAGCTGTAATTGGACCGAAAGATGAACAAAAAGAAAAAAGTCTTTAGTTCATCAACGCAGCAAAAAGAGACAACATGAAACAAACAAACTGGGAAGCTTTAAAACGAAGCGACGATCCAAAATGATCCGGATGCAAACCGACTGTTTGTGCTGCAGGACTGTGCTGCATCATCGCCTGTTCCTGGTACGGATACCAGGTGATCCAGGAGTTCTACAACCCGATGTACGGAGGAGCAAAGTGAGTTTCCTGCAGCCACACAGCAACTGGACTGGGCTGAACCGGGTCTGAACCGGGTCTGAACTGGACCTGGACTGGACCTGATCTGGTTCTGAACTGGTTCTGAACTGGTCCTGAACTGGTTCTGAACTGGTTCTGAACTAGTCCTGAACCGGGTCTGAACCGGGTCTGAACTGGACCTGAACTGGTTCTGAACTGGTTCTGAACTGGACCTGAACTGGACCTGAACTGGTTCTGAACTGGTTCTGAACTGGACCTGAACTGGACCTGAACTGGTTCTGAACTGGACCTGAACTGGTTCTGAACTGGTTCTGAACTGGACCTGAACCGGGTCTGAACCGGGTCTGAACTGGACCTGGACTGGACCTGAACTGGTTCTGAACTGGTTCTGAACTGGACCTGAACTGGTTCTGAACTGGTTCTGAACTGGACCTGAACTGGACCTGAACTGGTCCTGAACTGGACCTGAACCGGGTCTGAACTGGACCTGATCTGGTTCTGAACTGGACCTGAACTGGACCTGATCTGGTTCTGATCTGGTTCTGATCTGGTTCTGAACTGGACCTGATCTGGTTCTGAACTGGACCTGGACTGGTTCTGAACTGGTCTTGATCTGGTTCTGAACTGGACCTGATCTGGTTCTGAACTGGACCTGGACTGGACCTGAACCGGTCTTGAACTGGACTGACCTCTGCCCCTGCTCCTGCAGGTTCGAGCTCGGTACCGGCCTCTACATGGGTTGGGCCGGAGGCTCCCTCTGCATCCTGGGTGGAAGTCTCCTCTGCAGCGCCTGCAAGAGAGCGTCACCTGCTGGCAAGAGCAGGTAAATGCAGACATTCTGAGCCGTCTCATGTTTCTCAGATCGTATTTCCGTCATGATGCTGCAGCTGATTTAAATAATTTGCAAACCGCTCTGAACGCTGCGCTCTTCTCTGACTCGGCCCGTTTCGTTTTGCAGAGGTTACCCGGCGAAGGTTTACACGGCCACGGCCCGGACCGACACAGAATCCACCAAAGCTTACGTCTAATCACGCGTTTCTATCTGGACTGTTTCCTCTGGTTTCTAGAAGGTTCTGCTCAGTTTCAAGCTGTGACATAAAAAACAAAATAACTTGAAGTTTTTCTCCATCAACGTTTGTTTTTGGGTTCAGGATGAATCTCTGACGTCTGACAGTTTCCTTCTACGCTGATGATGTTGCTGTTGCTGTTTTCTGTCTTTTGTTTGAATTATTTTAAATCTTCAATGTTGGTTTTATTAAAAGTGAAGAAAAAATCTGATTGTTGATCATTTTAACAAAACAGTTTCACATTTATTTTTACCTGAATAAAGTTTGTTACCAAAACATTTCAGCTGCTTGATTTCTTCAGACTCTGGATTTATGATGATTTTTCTCCAAACATTCATTTTGTCACTGTGACCAAAGAACTCAGTTTTTATCTCATCTGACCACCAAACGTTCCTCAAGAGGAGCTGATTTTAGACCGGTGGCCCGTTTCATCCCATAAATGAAGCTTTTATGAAACGATCAAGACTTAAAACCACAAAGCTGCTCCTTCAAACCAGGAAATAAATCAGATATTTGAAGAAAAATTACAAATGGATGTTAAAAAGGCAACATTTCTGTTGCAAATGCTGCATTTTAAGCTAAAAACCCTAAAATGTTAGCAGCTGCTTGCACCTGTGTGTGTGCGTGTCTGTGTGTGTGTGCGCGCGTGCGTGTGTGTGTGCGTGTGTGTGCGCGCGCGTGTGTGCGTGTGTGTGTCTGTGTGTGTCTGTGCGTGCGTGTGTGTGTGTGTCTGTGTGTGTGTGTGTGTGTGCGTGCGTGTGTGTGCGTGTGTGTGTCTGTGTGTGTCTGTGCGTGCGTGTGTGTGTGTGTCTGTGTGTGTCTGTGCGTGCGTGTGTGTGCGTGCGTGTGTGTGTGTGTGTGTGTGCGTGCTGTAATCTGCGATGTAATTTGGATGATTAATGCGCTGCAGGCTGTAATCCTGCTCCTCTACCTGCTGACAGGCCGGTCGGTGGATTAGCGCCCCGCAGCATCACCCTCCAAAGCCGTGCACCAGCTCTGCAGACCGGATCAGAACCGGCGCTCAGCCTCCAGAACGCTTTCTGCACAAACTCCACATGTCAAAGGTCTGAGCAGCTCAGACTGTTACTGTCAGAAACAGAGCCGAGGTGTGTTGAGAAATTGTTACATTTATTCAAATTTAACTACAACAAAAAACAGGATGATGGTCGTTTATTGATTTATCTTTTCTCTGGTTTTTAAAATAGTTCCTTTAACAGTTTTTAATCTTTTATTGTTTTATAACTTGGATTCTTTTTCAGGTCGTTTTCCCAGATTATTCTGTGCTTTTTATTTCAATCAGTCACGTTAATATGTTGAACATATAAACAGCAACAAGGCACTTCAAAGTGTTTACATCATAAAAACACAAAAACATCAAACAGTCGAATCTGAGAAACCAGAACAAACATTTTAATGAGCTCCGTCATCAAAACACATCAACATGTCGCTCCGTTTCATTCGTTATTAATCAGACTCCAAACAGCTGGTTTCAGTCTGGATTTAAAGGATCTCAGTGTTTCGGCTGTTTTGCAGTTTTCTGGATGTTTTTTTCCAGATTTGTGCAGCATAGAAGCTGAAAGCTGCTTCTCCAGGTTTTGATCCTCCAGAATCTTTAATTCTCACAATAAATACATGAATGTTGTTTTCTAGAGCCAAGAGTTTGTTAAAGTGTTGGACATTATTTTACTATTTTACGTTTTCATTCATTTGATTTAACCAGGAAACACGAAATGAAACATTTAAAGCTGAAGTTTATGAATCCTCTCAGGCTGGACAACAGCAGCAGGACGATGATTTTAACAGATGGATAAAGGAGTTTGTTTATAAATAAAGGAGTTTGTTTATAAATAAAGGAGTTTGTTTATAAATAAAGGAGTTTGTTTATGGATAAATGAGTTTGTTTATAAATAAAGGAGTTTGTTTATAAATAAAGGAGTTTGTTTATGGATAAAGGAGTTTGTTTATAAATAAAGGAGTTTGTTTATGGATAAATGAGCTTGTTTATAAATAAAGGAGTTTGTTTATAAATAAAGGAGTTTGTTTATAAATAAAAGAGTTTGTTTATGGATAAAGGAGTTTGTTTATGGATAAATGAGCTTGTTTATAAATAAAAGAGTTTGTTTATGGATAAATGAGCTTGTTTATAAATAAAGGAGTTTGTTTATAAATAAAGGAGTTTGTTTATAAATAAAGGAGTTTGTTTATGGATAAAGGAGTTTGTTTATGGATAAAGGAGTTTGTTTATGAATAAAGGAGTTTGTTTATAAATAACGGAGTTTGTTTATAAATAACGGAGTTTGTTTATAAATAACGGAGTTTGTTTATAAATAACGGAGTTTGTTTATAAATAACGGAGTTTGTTTATAAATAAAGGAGTTTGTTTATAAATAAAGGAGTTTGTTTATAAATAAAGGAGTTTGTTTATAAATAAAGGAGTTTGTTCTCTATCAGCTGCTGGATGCTGACCCTCAGGATCAGTAAAGTGAAACGCGGCGCTGCAGGCAGAGCTTCGTTCTAATCCGGCCCGATGTGCTGACGGAGGTGGAACCGCTCCAATCCTCTCAGGAAGTCTGGCTGTCTGCGGAGCAGCGAGGAGGAGGGCAAAGGTCACCGCAGACGGCCTCTGATTGGCCCAGACAGCCCTGACAGACAGCAGGTGTTTACATATAGAGCCAGCGGACCGGGTCGGTCTCCTCCTCTCATTCAGAACCTCAGCAGCACAGGTGAGTCACTCGGATCCGACCTGCCGGTTATCGTGTTTTATCTGTTTACTGTAGGAGGAGTCCGGACAGAAAACGGCCCGATTCAGGAGGAACCAGAACTCTCTCTGGAGCAGGAGACACTAAACTAACGTTTATTAGGTTCTACATGATTCAGAGGGTCAGTGATGAAGAAAATACTTTAACATAAACCCAAAGAGAATCATGTTCGATGGTAGAAGCTCCAGTTGGAACAGATTTGTTCTGGTTCTGTGCGCAGAAAGTTCTGGTCCAGATCAGTGGGAGGATTTTAACAGGATTAAGAGGCTCAGCAGCTGAAGTCTGTTTACATGTTTTCCTCTTCATCTTAATTTCATTAACTCTGCTGTAAACAAACAGTTTATTATTTTAGTGAGAAATTCAGCTGAAAACAGAAGCAATGATGGAAATCTGTTTATGTTCATCTGTTGATATTCAGTTATAAAGTAGATTATAATCTGACTAATTCTATGACATATTGTTTTAAATTAAGTTGTTTTTTTAAAGAAATGTGTTTTCAGGTTTTATTTTACCAGCTGATGGAGCTGCAGTGCATCATTTAGGCCGCTAGAGGGAGATAAAACTAAAACTGAAGATATTTAACTTCTAGTTATTTTATCTTTACTTTCATTCTCTGAGTGAATATTTCTACTAGAAATCATATTTTCATCATATTTCTGTAAGGAGTGTTACAGAAATATTACATCTGTGTTTGAGCTGATTTTTTAAAAAAGAAAAACAGTTTTTAAAACCTTTAAATCAGGAGCTCCAGCACTTTTAAACAAGCTGATTAAATAAAAGTTCAACCAACCAGAATCTTTATTCAACACCAGCAGCTGAATTTATCTGAGAAAAATCTGAAACATTTGAATCAGCTGACAGACCTGTTTCTGCAGCAGCTGAAGAAAAACTATAACTATTAACAGTTAAAGAAAAGGAAGCTGATTTTCTCTTTCTGAGGTTTTCCAGATCGATACTAATACTAATTAAAGGTTGTAACTCAGAAACAGTCGTTAAGAAGGGAGACGCTGTGGGCTGGAAGGATCTTCAGCAGCAGTCAGTCTTACAACGCCTCTGAAGAGGCCTCTGACTGAAGACTGTTGCTGTCTCTCAGTCTCATGCTAACATGCTAACAGCTCAGCATCCAGGCAGCAGAGAAAACGTCCTGGATGAAACCGTCAGCTGTTAGCTCTGCTGATCCGCCTCCTTTGCTTTTGCTGCTCCTATTTAAATCTCTGATTGGTTAAAATTCATGCATGATCTCTGCAACATGTCACAGAATGTCTCATTAATTTAAAATGTATTTAGACTCAAGCTTTACTTATATGTTAATATTGATGCTAATTATGTAAATGAGACATTGAGCCTTTTGAAGGTCGAACCAGTCTGAAGGTCGAACCAGTCTGAAGGTCGAACGCAGCAGCCCTGACATTTATTTCACCTGTTTCTGCTTGTTCCAGTTCCTCAGATCAGCCGTTCTCCATCTCCACCACCATGAGTCCAAAAAACGTCATTTTTAAGAAAACCTGCAAAGACAAGTCGGTGAGTGAAACTCAAAACGGGATCCAATCGATCCACTTCCTGTCAGAGCGACTCGTTTAGTTACAGACGGTTTTATCTCAGTGAAGACAGAAATGAGCTCAGAGCTTCAGCTGATCGCTCCTCCTTCAGCTCAGAAATTAAACCCTAAAACATTTCCTGCTTTATTTGGTAAAACTCCCTACAGAGATGAAGGTTTGTATCGCAGCTCCGTCCTGCTGCTTCCTGGGAAAAGAGGAGTTTCTGCCAGGAAATGAGGCTCAGCAGGTTGTTAAGCAGAATGACGTCAGAAAACGAGTCTCATTTCTGAACCGACGCTTTTAAAAACAGACATGCAAGAAAACCAGCAGCTGTTTGTGGGTTTCCACTCATGAAGAGAAGTTTTATAACTGCCGTCTCATATTTAAATAATTATTTTAATATTTGGAAGCACAATAAAACCAGATGAACTGTGTTTTCTGTATTAACATTTATATTTATGACTTAAGATCAAAAATGACATACAGAACTTCCCTTTAAGCATTTTATCTGCTTAAAATATGAGTAACTTAAATTATTATTAGTTACTGTGTTTGAATTGAATCGTCTGATAATAAAGTGAAATTTCTGAATGAATCTTTTTCTCTTTAGACATCAGATTTAAATATTTATTTTCCTTAAATGTCTGAGAAAAACAAAGTGACATTCTGAATATCTGAGTTAGAGAGAATCAACCTTCATTATTCAAACCGTCCCAGAGATGAACGGCTGCTGAATGTTTTCAGGTCGGCGTGTTCATGGGGAAGAGAGACTTCGTGGACCGGGTGGACTCCGTGGATCCAGTGGGTCAGTCTGACAGCCGGATCCGTCCGGAACCAGAACAATCAGAAAACATTTCAGAACCAGAACCTCCCTCAGTCACTGACCTGCTTTCTCCTGTTCCACCAATAGATGGCGTCGTCCTCATCGACCCGGAGGCTCTGGCCGGGAGGAAAGGTCCGGGAATGTTTTCCTCTCCTGATGATGGAAATATTTTAGCTTAGAGCCGAAATATTTCCTGGTTCAACAGGAAACTAGTTCAGGCCAAAAGTATTCATACACCTGGGAAATTTAGGTTTAAAGTAGTGATGTTTTCATTTCAACATGTTTACGGGTATGAATACTTGTGGCTCTACTCGCATTATGTGATTTGATGTAAGAAGCAGGGCTGGCCCTCGGTTTTGTGGGGCCCTGGGAGGAATTTGGCCCCTCCTGCTGTTTAAAGCATCATCACCAGTAACCTGGTGGATTCTGGGAAAAGGGGCGGAGCTTAAAATCAATCACAGATAATTGGTTATTTATTTGTGGACAAACTGAGGTCAAACACAAAGAAAAGATGTGTAACCATGGTAACACATCGGACATTGGACGTTTTTTTTTGCACTTTTACAAAGCAAACTTGTAATTTCTTCTGTTGAAAATCTTTTATCTGCTTGTGCCTCTTCTGCCCTCTAGTGTTCGTCACCCTGTCCTGCATCTTCCGCTACGGCCGCGACGACATGGACGTGATCGGCATCGCGTTCCGCCGGGAGCTGTACCTGTCCACCCGCCAGGTGTACCCGCCGCTGCAGGACCGGGAGAAGGGCGTCCACACCAAGACCCAGGCCAAGCTGCTGCGCAAGCTGGGCAACAACGCATACCCCTTCTTCTTCGAGGTGACCGGAGCAGCCAATCAGAGTCAGCCTTACTGCAGAGCCAGCTGAAAACCCTCTGTATTTGTTTTTCTTCCCAGTTTCCTGACAACCTGCCTTGCTCAGTGGCTCTCCAACCGGGACCCCAGGATGTTGGGAAGGTGAGCTGCGGTTAAATCCTCCCAGTTCTGGATGACTTCAGTTTTAGGTTCAGGTTCATTTCAGTTTCACATCAAACCTGCACCAGTTTGGTTCCAATCAGCTCTTTTTTATCCAGCTTGGCAGCTTTTCCCTCCCCGGTTAAATATCTGTTTACTGATTTATAGATATTAGTTTAATCAGAAAACAGAAACTCCTCTGAACACGACTTCCTAACTCGGCTTTTATTAGAAAGTTTTCTGACTGAATGAAACTAGATTTATTCGTGATGATGAAGAATTTATAGACATCTTGGCAGAACTCTGATGCTAACTCAGTCTGGGTTTGGTTAAGTGAACGCTGGTTTGGTTTGAATGCATATGTGAACGGACCACAGTGCAAGGAATTCTGGGTAAATACAACCAAAACAAATGTGCTAGCCTAGCGCTAGCAGGAGAAATGGCTGGTGGTTTTTAACCAAAGAGAAATTGTCCATTTAGTTTCCATCTGGTGAAGAAGGAAGTTGCTCTCAGTGTCTTCAGAGGTTTTTGTGTCGTTTCCTTCAGTGGTTCTTGGTGCAGCGCCCCCACAGGCCAGGAGGGGAACAGGTTGGTTTGACTCAGAGCAGAGAGAGAGAACCACAGCAGCTGGAAATGAACAGATGATGAAGTTTTGGTTCCAATAGAACCGGGTCAACCGGACCATCAGGAGTGAAGCAGAGTGTGGAGCCCAGTCTGTCTTCTCTCTGTAGCTCCATCTGAGTCAACTTCATATCGGCCATTTTGGCCCAATCTTCCCCAGCTGTCCCTCTGGCCATCCTCCCAGGTCTCCCTTCAGTAAAAACCCAAACCGTCTCCTTTTTTGCAGCAATGTGCCGTGGAGTTTGAGATTAAAGCGTTCAGCGCTGAGAGTCAGGATGCAAAAGTTCGCAAACGGTGAGTCTCATCTGTCCTGATGGCTGAAGCGGTCGGTGGGGAAATGCTGAACATCCGTTTGTCCGACAGGAGCACAGTGAAGCTGATGATCAGGAAGGTCCAGTACGCTCCAGACACGCAGGGGGCGCCACCTTCCGTTGAAACCACCAAGGACTTCCTCATGTCCGACAAACCGCTGCATGTTAAGGTCACTCTGGATAAAGAGGTGCAGCGTCTCATGTTGATCCACTGATTCCTTCATTTACAGTCAAACCTGTAATTCCTCAGATTAGCTCATCTCAGATGTTTGTTGTTTTATCTTAAATCCATGTTTAGCTTTATTACCATGGAGAGACGATCCACGCTCACGTCAACATCACAAACAACTCCAACAAAAACATCAAGAACGTCGTCCTGTCAGGTAAACACACCTGACGGCGATGATGACATCATCATCATCACGTTTCAACACAAACTCACCTGAATGTTTCTCCTCTCAGTTGACCAGGTTGCCACGGTGGTGCTGTACTCCAACGACAGCTACATCAAATGTGTGGACATCGAGGATTCTGGGTAATGATCGGCACACAGCAGAATCACAGCAGGTCAAACGACAAGCAGAAAATGATGACGGTTAGCTTTTGATCCTGATGTCTAACAAAATGCAGTCGGTCTCCTGACGACTGCTGATGAGGGTCAATCCACCAAAGGTTATAATCAACAAAACCATAGAAGAAGATTCATCAGCATTATCTACACACATCTAGAATATATCTGATCATATTAATGCCAGCATGCTCATTTCTGTTTGACTTTAAAGAGAAATTGTTTTAAATTTAGGTTCAATTTATTACTTTGACTACTGACATTGGAGAATTTTGTGATTTTATGCATCATTTATTTTAGATGAGGATCAATAAAAGGATAATATAATAATTTGGAGATGATCTACAGAACTGGCTGAAAGTCTCCTAAAACCAGACTTCTGTAGTTTAATGCAGAAACATTCCTGCAGTGAAATCTCTGCTAACTGCACGAAGAGTTTAGATGCTATAATTAGACAGAAATGAAGCTCAACCAGTTCAGCTGAAAACTCTCCACCTCTGAACCCAGGAAGTTTCCTTCAGACCTTCAGCTGCTATCAACGATTCACCGCCGGAGGATTCCAGGTCCGGAGGAGAAACCTGAGGCAGTTTCACCTTTTATGTTTTTCTCAGCTTCACTCGGACAGGATGGCGAACCCAGTTCAGGAAGATCTCCACTGCCCCGTGTGTTTGGAGATCTTCGGAGATCCGGTCATTCTGCCCTGCAGCCACAGCTTCTGCAGAGCCTGTCTGCAGGACTGGTGGATGGAGAAGAAGGTCCAGCAGTGTCCTCTGTGTAAAAACGTCTCTGGAGAGAAGGACGTGCTCTGCAACCTGGTGCTGAAGAACCTGTGTGAGAGTTTCACAGCAGGGAAAGTCCCACAGAGGCGGCAGGATGTGTGCAGCCTGCACGGCGAGAAGCTGAAGCTGTTCTGTTTGGACCACCGGGAGCCGGCGTGCGTCGTCTGCAGAGACTCAGAGAGGCACAGCGGCCACAGGTTCAGACCCGCTGATGAAGCCGCTCAGCAGCGCAGGGAGGAGGTCCAGAAAGACATCCAGGCTCTGCAGGACAAGGTCAAGCTTTTCAGTCAAGTCAAAGTCCAGTTCAGTCAAACCGCTGAGCACATTAAGCTCCAGGCGCGGCGCGCAGAGACGCAGATCAGGCAGCAGTTCCTGAAGCTTCACCAGTTTCTGGAGGAGGAAGAGGAGCAGAGGATGTCGGCGCTGAGGAAGGAGGAGAACCTGAAGAGTCGGGTGATGGAGGAGAAGATGGAGGCGCTGCTGAGAAGAGAGATGTTGGCTCTTCTGGACGCCATCAGAGCCGCAGAGGAAGAGCTGAGAGCCGCGGACGTCCCCCTGCTACTGGGCTCCACGGCGCAGCACTGCCCCCTGCTGGGCGACCCCCAGCTGGCCCCAGGAGCCCTGGTAGACGTGGCCAAGCATCTGGGCAACCTGGGGTTCCACATCTGGAGGAACATGAAGGACGCCATCTCCTTCACTCCGGTCGTTCTGGACCCGAACACGGCGAACCCGGAGCTGGTTCTGTCCGATGACCTGACCAGCGTGAGGTGCGGCAGGAACCGGCTGCTGCCCGAAAACCCGGAGCGGATCGGAGGCTTCTGCTCCGTCCTGGGGTCGGAGGGCTTCTGCTCCAGGGCGCACAGCTGGGAGGTGGAGGTGGGGCGGCACGGCCGCTGGGAGCTGGGGGTTCTGGAGGACTGGGTCCGGAGGGACGGGGCCCTGTGGTCGGGGCTGTGGAGGATCCAGCTGTGTGACGGAAAACACACCGCCATCTCTCAGACCGCCTCGGCTCTGCTCACCGTCCGGGCGCTGCAGAAGGTCCGGGTGGATCTGGACCTGGACCGGAAAGCTGTCCTTCTTTAACGCAGACACCAACACACACATACACTCCTTCACACACACATTCACACACAGAGTTTTCCCTTACATCTGGACCGGGGTGGAGCTTCCGCTGAGGATTTTACCGAGGAAGATCAGCGTGAGCAGCTCTTCCTCTGGATGAGGATCAGAACAGGATCATCATTTTATTCTGACTTTATATCAGCTGCTGCTGATTTTTACCTCATGTTTTAGTAAACAGCTTTGGGTTTTACGCTCAGATAAAACTCAGCCAGTCTTTTCTCTGGTCAGATAAATTATTCTGATCCTGACTAAACTCAAAATGATCAGTTTTCACTAAAGGAGTTAAAGGCCTTCGGTCTGGTGTGGTTTGGCCCTTTCAGTCATTCAAACACAAAATCTGCTGCAAAATGAAATAATGTGGAAATTTCTGTACAACAGCAGCAAAATGACGAGAAATCAAATAGATTCATAAACAGAAAATAAAATGTATAAAAACAGAATAAAATACTGAAAGAGCAAAACTTCAACATAAACATAAAATACATTTAAACAGAGAAACTTCATTAAAAATGTAGAAATTGTTTACTTGGTATTAAAAATATTATTTACAATTAGTGACAATAAAAATGCAACAGCAGAGATGAGCAGATACCAGCAGAAATATAATGTCTCTAGATTTTATCATTCATAAAGTTTCCTCGACTTTATAAGAACTAAAGTTATGAATAAGTTTATTACAGATTAAAGATAAACTTCTGATCATGTCCTGTAGAAAAACACAAAGACCAAAAATAAAGGAGAAAAGAAACAGAGAACGGTGGAAAAAGGTTTAAAATCAAAAGAGACAGAAAGATGGAGAGAATTCAAAACACCCCAGAAGTCTGCTTCTACAGAAAGAGAAAAGAAACCTGTGTGTGTGTGTGTGTGTGTGTGTGTGTGTGTGTGTGTGTGTGTGTGTGTGTGTGTGTGGACGTAAACTGTATTTTCCATCAATAAATAACTTTTAATATTAAGGATCTAATCTGAGTCTTTCCTTAATCTCACAGCGACTAATGAAGAGTAAATCATGAATTAATTGTTAATTAACTGTTAAATAATGATGAACTTTTGATCTAGTTGGACTGATAGTAATTAGTTAATGGTTAATTAGTGAGTCTTTGACTTCACAGGTAATTAACTGTTAGTGAACAGTTAATTACCTGTTAGCTAATGAATGTTTCTCTTTAGTTAATGTGTAGTTAAGCTGATTTAATGCAGTTTCCAACAGTAAATAACTTCTAACAGGATTTAAAAAGCTGATTTGATTTCAGGAAAATCTTGAATGTCTGTAGAATAAGGGGGATTTAAATGATGACCCCGACGGTTTCAGATGTTTTCACTTCAGCTGATAAATATTTGGGATTTTTATCTGCTTCCCGTTTATTGAAGCACAAAAGTATTTTAGCTGCTTTTTGTCATCAGTGAACTTCAGGAATGAGTCACAGAAGCTGTTGTGTTTGTCTGGAGTTTGACTCAGGAACAAAAACTTCAGATCTTTTATTTATTGTTGGTTGAATTAAACAGATTTAATGTTTTTGCAGCCAAACCTTGTTGTCACTGAAAAGAGCAAAGTCTCCCATCTGGTGGTGCAATCAGGAACTGCAACTGGTTTTTACATTCTGTCCATCTCTGGTCCTGAATCATGGCTGAATGACCTTCTCAGGGTTAAAGGTCAAGTTGTCTAGAGCTCAGCTGGTGACCTAATTATTAAATTTAGCTCTGCTGAAGCGGGAAACCTGTTCTCTGATCTGGTATCAGATCAGTTTCACAGTTAGTGACGCTTATTCATTCAGATATTTGTCCTAATAAAGTGTTTTTAAAGAGCAGAATGTGTTTTTGCTGGTTTCTCTGTATTTAACCTGCTTGTTGCTCTCGGTTTGTTCTCACTCTGCCTCTCGTCTCCATGTCAGGGACTCGGTGTCTGCCGGAGCGACGCTGCAGAAGGTCTACAAGCTGCTGCCGCTGCTGGCCAACAACCGTGAGAGGAGAGGCATCGCTCTGGACGGGAAGCTGAAGCACGAGGACACCAACCTGGCCTCGTCCAGCATGTGAGCCGCGCGCCACGCCAAAGCTCTGCCCCGCAGAACCGGCAGGATCTGAAACGTCTGTTTTGTTTCAGCGTGAAGGAAGGAGTCCTGAAGGAGGTTCTGGGAATCATTGTTTCATACAAAGTCATGGTGAAGCTCATCATCGGAGGGTTGGTCGGTTTTCCTCTGATTTTCCTGCAACGATCAAAATCACAACAACATGTCAGATCATCAGGTGTTGAGATCTTTGATCAATTCAGTTTATTTCACAACAAATGTCAAATCAAAAGTAAGAAGTTAACAGCAGGAGACGGAGAACAGGAAGTGGCAGCATGATGCCGGCGCTCCTCCAGGAAGTAGCCTCAGCCAATCAGGACCCAGACCTCAGAGGCTGTCTGTGTTTCGTTTCCTCTGAGGCGTTTCTGCTGTAATCTGATCTCATGCTTGTGTCCCACCTGCTGGCAGGATGATGGGATCCAGGTGAGTTCAGGCTCTGTGAAACATCATGCATGTTGGACTCGGCCCGTTTATCCTGAACCTGGTGTGTGTTGCAGTGAGGTCGGCCTGGAGGTTCCCTTCACACTCATGCATCCCAAACCAGAAGCAGGTAGAACTTTCACCTGATCTCACCTGTCCATCAGACCTCGTTCACCATTTCACCTGTTTTCTCTCCACTTTGATTTTCTTGCTGCCGGCAGTGAAGGAGAGGTAACTATGAGAGCAACTAGATCCTGATGAGGCTGAAACAAAGACATGCAGAGAGAAGCTTCCTGTTCTTATTGATGCCTCAGATCAGATTATTCATCAGGTCTTCCCTCTACTGGCCCATGTTTCAGTTTTCCTCAGCGTTTAACCTTCTGATCAGGTTAAACAGGAAGAACCTGCTGCCATGTTGGGTGGTGACACCTTGGCGCCCAACATGTTTGTTTTTGTTTTCTTTAATGTCAGAACAGATGCAGGTTGAGTTTATGGAACAGTTTGCAGCTTTAGATGAAGGAAAAACAAACGTAGGAGAACATTCCCAGATCAGTTGTGAAGTACGTTGGGTCCCAGGGGAGAGTTTGTGTTTTCCTCAGCGTTGTGGCCTGAACCATTTCCTGCGGATCAGTTTCTGTGGGAGTTTAGTTCTCAGTGGTCTGATCTGTGATGCTGCTGCTGTTCCCAGTGAGATGGAGGATGAGATGGTGTTCCAGGAATTCAAACGCTCCTACCTGAAGGGAATCATCGGCGCCGGCGATGATGACGATGAGGAAGGCAACGTGTCGGGCGGAGACGACATGGCGCCCAAGGAGAAGTAGAGACGGCGACGTGTTGGGATGCGACATCACTGTTTTAATCCCATGTTTTAGTGAAGTTCGTCTTCCTGCAGCTCAGAGATTTTAGTTACCGTAGAAACGAGCTGCAGCTTAGGCTCTAACTGAGACGCGTTGTTCTGTGTTTGAACAATAAAAACTATTGGACTCCATCTGTTTTCATCTCCTCTGATTTTATTACATGAATTCATAAACTCCTGGATTAAAAGGACCTGAATGGAAGATTATTGTGATTAAAACGTTTCCAAACATTATTCAGGGTTTGAAGACTTCCAGAAGTTACACTATGGAATAATATTCATTACATTACAAGGTTTGATTAACACTGAAATTTTAGTGGACATAAAATTCCCTTTAATCAGCTGAAATGATTTTCTGGAAAAGTTTCAGGCCAGAGACGGTCAGAGCTGCTGTGAGTTTTTATTCTGAAGTTCAGGGAAATGAAGTATGTTCAGTATGGGCTCTTTGCACCTCAGCTTCCGCGTTCGGGGTAAAGCGGCTCGATTGTTTCCGATCCAATACAAATATCATTTACATTAGGTGCTTGCAGGGCTTGGCCAAGGTTTGTACATCGATCCGAAGCCCCAACAAGTCAGCTGGAGAAAGGTTTTAAGATGTTCGCCTCGTTATACATTCACTGACACGAAGGTGAGTTTTACTTAAACTTTGTGGCTAACATTAACGTTAGCTTATGCTAGTAGGCAATATTCTCGGACATTGTTCTTGTAAAATGTGCTATTTAAGTATCTAAACATTCTAACGGACAATGTATTTATCTTATTTTCAAGTATATTATATGTGTTTATTGTCGTTAGTGTCACAGACTAACGGGGAGGTTACGGTTCGGGCTTTTTACTTCCGAAGCCTGACGGAGCTCAACAAGCCTCATAGCTTAACAGTAGCAGCTCTGGTGTCAGAGATCTGGTTCAGCTGTTCAGGTTCAAAGTTGCTGCTTTTAGAAAAATATGACCGTGTTGCTTCATGTCTCCGTGTTATTTCGTTTTATTACCTTTGCATGTTTCTTGTGAAGAGCTCAGATAGGACGGTGTTTACAGCAGTATGTACAGGCGGATCAGTTGCTCGGCTGTCTGGCTCTGGTCTGCTCTCTCGTTCCCATAAACTCTTTCAGGCTGAATATAGAAGTGATTCCATGGAAATAACTCAGGGAGGCTCCTTTATTTACCATCCGTATCCCCGGTATTTTTAGGCTGATCCGGAGTGAAGTGAAGGCTGCAAACTTTGCTGTGCGGCGTTAGCTGGTAGCGACAGATATTTACAAGCCATCTTCTTAATTCAGGATCGCTTGGAAATTAATGAAAACTTAAAAGCCCATTATATTAGGAAGACAACAATGTTAATAGTATTGTTTTTTTGCATCTGAAATACGACTTAGTCTTTTCTACCAGTCATGGTAACTCAAAGCGGAAACAAGTGAGCCGCATTAGCTCCTGGAGATGTGACGTCAACGCCTTAGGTGCAAAGAGCCCATTCCTGGAAAAGCTGCACATTGATTAGTGGACAAAATGTTGCCTGGGAAAATAACCTACCTACTGACGTCACATCCGCATGAGCAAAATGCGGCTTTCTTGTTTGCTTTGAGTTACCATGACTGCTAGAAATGTCAAAGTCGTATTTCAGAAGCAAATAAAGCGACACTATGTTGTCTTCCTAATATAAGTTTTCATTCATTTCCAAGCGATCCTGAATCAAGAAGTCGGCGGCTTGTATCCGTCGCTACCAGTTAAAGTTTGCAGCCTTCACTTCACTCCGGATCAGCTTCTTCAGCCTAAAACTACCGGGCAGACGGATGGTGACTAAAGGAGCCTCCTGAGTTATTTCCATGAATCACTTCTGTATTCAGCCTGAAAGAGTTGATGGGAACCAGAGCCAGACAGCCGATCCGCCTGAACACCCTGCAGTAAACAATCTGAGCTCTGAACATGGAAAACTAAATAACACGGAGGCCTGAAGGAACACGGTGTAAAAGCAACAACACTGAACCTGAACAGCTGAACCAGATCTCTGACTCCAGAGCTGCTCTGCTGTTAAGCTACGAGGCTGTTGCGCTTCTTCATGGTCCGTTAGCAAAAAGCCCGAACCGGAACCTCCCCGTTACTTGGCCTAAGAATAAATTAAGGTAAAAACATTGTCCGCTAGAATGAATTAGAATGTTTAGATACTTAAATAGCACATTTTTATAAGAAAAATGTCCGAGAATATTGCCTACTAGCATAAGCTAAAGCTAATGTTAGCCACAAAGTTTAAAGAAAATAAAACTCACCTTCGTGTCTGTGGATGTTTAACATACATCTTAAAACCTTTCTCCAGCTTGTTGGGGCTTTGGATCGATGGTCATCATTAATTATTAGATTGGCTTTCCCCGAACGCAGAAGCTGACGTACAAAGAGCCCATTGGCTGATGATTGCACACCAGCCAATCCAGAAGCTCCATTTATTTTACTTGCTGTTGATTGGCTGAACCTCCAAAACCAGATGTAAAAGTAGAAAAATTACAATTCATAAGAGTCCAGATGTCTGTAATAGTTTTCTACTGTGGCAGGTTTAGATAAACACAACCGGACCGGGTTGGACCGGACCGGATCAGACTAACAACTGACGACTCCTTAATCAGAGAACATGTCGAGGTTTTGAAACTTTAACAGGACATAAGGATGTTAGCTTCTCTGCTAGCACTAAAATGGTTCCAATTAGGCACATCTGGTGTTTAAATGATTAATAAAGTTCTTGAAGGCGGTCTGATGTATTTTCTGATATTAGCTGTAAGCTAACCCGTTTGCCTCGTCAGTTTCTGGACTCTTGGATTATAAACACACCTCTGGAACAAATATCCAGCTGCTTCTTATGGGAGGATGTTTTATTTTTGAGGCTGTTGATCTTAGAAACGTGTCGGACTCACAACCTGAAAAACATTCCTAGGATCTCTGGAACCAGGAGCAGCAAACAGTTTGGGACCAACGAGAAGCTGTGAGCTTCGCTTGAATAAAGACACAGAACTGCAGCATTTTGTATTCGTCTCTTTTACTTCAGTTATCCAAACATTGCTCTGACTGTCATCACTCAGATGCATTCACCTGGAAACTGTCATGAATCACTGCAACAACAAGAGTCTCAAACTGCTGATCAGTGAGTTTGAGTCAGATGAAAAAATCTCCAGTTTCCCAACCAGTTTGGCGTTTGTCTCCGAACACGGAGTGTAAAATGAGACGGTCGCCTTTCCAAAACTGGAGATTTATTCAAAATGACATAAATCTATCCATAAAAACAGTCATAACACAAATTTACAAGACACACCTTAGTTATTGTCTGAAAAACAACGTGGAAGTTTCTGCTCTGCTTTTATTCATGCATCATTTTAAAAGGCAAACTGATAATATTCCTAAGAAAATAAGCAGATTTTCATAATTAAAAGCAAATCAACTCTACAGTTGCAAAGTGCTTTGGAAATATTTCATGTTGGAGCAAAGCTGAACTTCTACAGCTGACTGTGAGAGGTCAGAGGTCAGTGTTGAATCAGAAGTGAGTTTTTCTGGACGTTTCAAAGGAGGAGAATTTGTTTTAATCGTTTCTTCATCTCCATGGAGATTCAGAAACTTCTTGGATTGTTTTTATCACTTATCAAAAGGACACAAACTGGTTTACAGTCAGATTATTTAGACTTTCATTCAAACATGTTTACTCTTCATCTGTCTGTGACTCAGTACGGCTCATATTTAATCATACCCCGGCTTCCTAAAGAGACCAAACTATAAACACGCCTGATCAGCTGCTAAAACCAAAATATCAGCCGTACATGTTAAGATATTGGTTCTTTATTCAAAACATCAATATGATATCTTGCAATTTTTTGCTTAATTTGTTGATAAATCAGTGTGGATAGTATTAGAACTGTACCCAGGAGAGATGAAATGACCATAAAGTCGTGTTTTAAATGTGATTTATTGCAGATGATCCGGGGGTACCAGCCTCATTCTGCAAACGCTCCTCCTTTAAAATGTGCAGCACTGAATTTGATTGGCTGTCTGCGTCTAAACACCTGTCGCTGGGCGGAGCCTAAGGCGGCGAGGTGGTGGTATGGCCATCAGGGCCGTTCCAGGAGAAGCCACCAGTGGGCGGCAGAGGGTGGAAGAACCTGCCCAGCGGCGCGTCGCAGGAGTCGGGGTACAGCAGGTAACCGGAGAACGTGCTTTTGCTTTCGCTGTCAGTGAACATGCCGTTGGTTAGCGAGTCCTTCACCTGCAGCCACACCTGGTCTCTGCTGCTCAGGTGCAGGACGACCGTGTGGCTGGCGGTGGCCAGGCTTGACGCCTCCGTTACCCTGGCTACCGGGTAGAAGTTTCGGAACAGGCCGACCTTCAGCGGCTTCTGATTGGTCGCCAGGTGGAAGGAGAAGACGTAGGTGCCGTTGACGGGCGCCGTGTACATGCCCATGTTCGGGTCGAAGTGCCTCTGCTCGTTGGTCAGGATGTCGGGGAACGGAACCGGCCAGTTGGCAGCGGGGAACGACTGGTTGATGCATGCAGAGAAAGCTGATTGGATGGCCGGGGAGCAGGGCCCAGGGGGACCCATGAGACCCATGTTACCCTGAGCTCCCTTCAAACCTATGGGGCCCTGAATGCCTTGTGCACCAGAGTCACCTTTGTCTCCTTTGCTGCCCTTTTCCCCTGGCGCCCCGTTGGCGCCGTCCGCCCCGTCGGTGCACTCACAGATCCCCTGCTCACCCTGATCTCCCTTCTGACCGTTCGCACCGGGCTGCCCAGCCACTCCTGTGTCTCCCTTATCGCCCTTCACACCTGTAGCTCCCACAATGCCCTGCACCCCGGGCAGGCCCCGGGCCCCGGCTGGCCCTGGGGGCCCCGGCAGCCCCGGTGCCCCTGGGGCACTCTCGCAGGAGGCGGGGCAGGTGCCCATCTCTCCCTGGGGACCCTGAGCACCTGGAGGTCCGCTCAGGCCCTGGTCTCCTTTCTCCCCTGCAGAAACACAAATCAAGCATTGATCATGAACATTAAAAACCTTTTTCTGAGTCGATCTTCAGTCTGTTCTGATCTCAGACCTTTGAATCCTCGATCGCCCTTCGTTCCGGTGAATCCAGCTGGACCGCTCTGACCTTTCTCTCCTGAATCTCCTTTCTGACCTGAAGTGGGAATGAAGGAAACTGCTGATGAAGAAGCTCCTGACTGCAGACTCTGCTCTTATATTTCAGTTTTACATGTGCAGTCAGAAAGGTTGGTGTGTGACTCACCCTTTATGCCCTGGGGGCCGGTGAATCCTCGGTAGCCTTTGAATCCCATCATCCCTCTCATTCCAGGACTTCCAGGTTCACCTGATCAAAGGAAATAAACTTCTGAACTGATCAATATTGATCAACTTCTGTTGAAGGCCTTTAAGAAGGACTCAAAGTGCTGAAATGACTTCATGCATAAAACTGCGAGACTTGAGCAACAATCCGGCTCTGAATCTGAACTTTATCCCTCAAACTGTTTCCTTTCTGTTTTAGGGATAAAATGCAAAAACAGTTAAATATGTACAGAAAACACCAGAGATCAAAGAATGAAGAATTTAGTCCCAGTTAGAGTGAGGAGTTAGTTTCCTGAGGAACCTTTGGACTTTTAGGGAAAGTTTCATGTATTTAACTTTACTTCATTACATTATAAAGTTTTGTTTCTCTTACTGTGGAAATCTGACTGACCTGCAGTTACTTCACCGAATGACGAACTAAAACCCAAAATGCACCAGACCGGTGAGTCTGAGACGTTTTCTACTCGGTTCTAATTTGTTTCTGCTGAGCCTCTTGGAGTTCGGCTGAATCTGCAGTAAATGATGGAAGATGTTTGTTTTACTGACTGTGAGTTTGGTTTCAAAGGTTTAATGCTTTGGGAACATGAAGTGTGCGTTTCTTCTGTCTGAATTGGTTATTTTGAATGATAATTAATTTTTACTCATGTTTTATATCATCATGCTTTTATGTTTTGTGTGTATAATAAAACCATTTTCACAAACTAAATCAGATTAAACTGTCCCACTTCTGCCTTTTTACCAAATAACTTGTTAGTCTTTTTGTCAGCTAGACTCTCCTCTGGTAGGAGAGCAAACTGGACAAATTTGGCCGAATTTGGCATAACAGCAAAGCACTTCCAGTCCAATCACTGGTCTGTGTAAAATGTGCATCAACTGGCATTCGTGGACTAGAAGGCCGAGCGCTTTGAGGTTCAGACAAAACTGATCTCAGCTTCCAGTTAAAGCCTTTAAGAGCTGAAGGATATTGTGATCTTTTGATTTGCTGATATAAAATCAAACATTTGAATGTTTGTGTCATCCCACCTGGAGGCCCCCGGTCCCCTCGGTCTCCTTTGGGCCCCACGGTTCCTTTGCAGTAGGAGCAGATGCAGAAGAAGGGGATCTGGTCGATGGACGGCGGCACCGGCTGGCTGAACAGGATGTCACAGATGGAAGTGTCTGGTTCTGGAACCAGAGGCGAGCTGGTGGCCAGCATCCGCAGCCCGTTAGCGTAGTTGGTCATGTTCCCGCTGGGGGGCCACAGGGGCCCGCTGCGGGTTTCCGACGGCCACTGAGGGTCCGGAACCGAAGATTGGTCCTGCCCGTTTTCAGGCCAGTGTAAGGTGTTGGGGTCGTACGACGAGCCTTCCTCTTCTTCTGGTTGTCCTTTTGGGATCAGGTTCCTGGTCATGTTAGGGACCAACATGGCGGAACAGCCGCAGATCAGGACGAAGAGTCCCAGAACGCTGGACAACATCTGGAGGAAGACGAGGTTAGTCACAGCTGAAACCTTCAGTCGCCAAACCATCAGCGGAACCGTTGATCTCATTCGCTCTCAGGCTAAATCCTGAATTTGGTTTCAGGGAGAGAAAAACTCACCTTCCTGTCTGAGTTGGACATCGTCTTCTCCTGCAGGCCGTTTAGGAAGATGAGCTGCACGAACGCGGCTTTGATGCATTTATAAGCGTCGCCCAGAACAAAACAGCTTTCAGGTTCTGTCTCACCTGTTGGGTCCAGAGACAAAAGGCTGAGGACGGGGCAGGCGTGTCCTCATTGTCCAGCTGAGGAGGAAGAACTTGGCTCTCTGCCTCCTTCCTCATGAAACGCCAAACATTCACAGGCGAAAGAAGAGACTCTGGTTATCTCTCCATCACTCCTCCACCCTCTTTTTACAAAACCAGCCTCTGACCTCGCTCCATTTCGCTGGGACCAGTCTCTGCAGGTCCAGAGTCCAGAACCCGAACATTTCCCGGTACCTCAGGTGTCCGCTCATAAAGCTCAGCTGATGTTTTATTAGTTCAGCTTTTCCCATCGCTGCAACAAATAAATCGTTTAATTTCCATGAGCATCACATCCTCAGAGGGAGGACGACTGGAACCGACCCAAACATTCGACCCAAACATTAGAATAAAAGTGACAAAGTCTTTGAATGAGGAATTGTTTGGACAGAACCTGAGTCACTAAATGAGTCGAGTTTGGGTTCAAATGAGTGAATTTTAGGATCGCAGTCTGCCAGTCAAACTCAGGACAAACAGAACCAGAATATCTGCAGGATTCTGGCTGAGGGACGTCGGAGCGACCAGAGAGTTCAGAGGTCACACAGACACAGCAGCAGGTTTACCCACCATGTTTTAAATGGATAAACTTCTACAGGTTTATCCATTCAGCTGGTTTCACAGCAGGAACAAATGAGCTTGAATTAAAAAGTCACCAGGTCCATTTATGTTGCATTTTTAATTATTTATCTGACAGAAAAAAAACTATTTATTTAAATTTCTTTGGTCAAATCTATGAAAAGCTTCACACAGAAACCAGGTAAACTTTCTGATTGTTTAAATTCATCTGATTCTGACTCATAATGACTGTTTGTGGATATCAGAGCAACACTTTGTGAAAACATCAGAACGTAACGGATATGAAGAGGCCCAACAATACGGTAACCTGAGCCCTGCAGCGTCACAATGAGCAGCCTACTGTCCTACTTCACCGAACAGGACAAAACGTCTCCTGGGCCCAAAGGCACACCTGATACTGATTAAAGCACAAACACTGAGATAAACACCAACATCGATTCAGATGTTCAGTTTGGATCAGGATCAGATTTATGGAGCCATAAAGTTATGAAAAAACAAAACATTTTGTTTGAAACTGACAGAAAAAGATTCAAAACTAAAATCTAATTTTGAAGTGAAAAAATGTAACTGAAAAATAAATTTTAAACTGAAAAAAGTTTTAAATGTTTCAGCAAAGGTTCAGTTTCAAATATTTATTTGAACAATTTTTACTCCAGGGTAGCTGAAGAAATAACAGAAATCAATTTTAAATTACAAATCATGGAACTGAAAAGTATTTCTGAGCTTCGCTGTTTGAAATCTTTTCTTTTCAGTGTCTGTAGCTCCATGTTGTCATTGATTTAAACAAACATGAGTGTAAAACCTACTTTGAAGCTTTTTGTAATTCCTGTTAATCATCTCATAATCCATGGAACCAGAGAAGCTTTTATTCTGAAAACCCAACGTAAGCCGAGCCGAGAGGAGACAAAAGAAGAAGAATGTCCAACCCTGATAAGCGTCCTGGTTTCCAGAGCCGCCCAGCGACGCCCTGGAGGCCGGCCCGGTTCCTCCGGCCCAGTTCCTCTGGCCTGGTTCCCCAGGCCCGGTTCGTCCAACCCGGTTCCTCCGGCCCGGTTCCTCCGGCCCAGTTCCTCTGGCCTGGTTCCCCAGGCCCGGTTCCTCCAACCCGGTTCCTCCGGCCCAGTTCCCCAGGCTCGGTTCCTCCGGCCCAGTTCCTCTGGCCTGGTTCCCCAGGCCCGGTTCCTCCAACCCGGTTCCTCCGGCCCAGTTCCTCTGGCCTGGTTCCCCAGGCCCGGTTCCTCCAACCCGGTTCCTCCGGCCCAGTTCCCCAGGCTCGGTTCCTCCGGCCCAGTTCCTCTGGCCTGGTTCCCCAGGCCCGGTTCCTCCAACCCGGTTCCTCCGGCCCGGTTCCCCAGGCCCGGTTCCTCCGGCCTGGTTCCTCTGGCCCGGTTCCTGTGGCCTGGTTTCCCAGGCTCGGTTCCTCCGGCCCGGTTCCTCCGGCCCGGTTCCTCTGGCCCGGTTCCCCAGGCCCGGTTTCCCAGGCTCGGTTCCTCCGGCCCGGTTCCTGTGGCCCGGTTCCTCTGGCCTGGTTCCTCCGGCCCGGTTCCCCAGGCCCGGTTCCCCAGGCTCGGTTCCTCCGGCCCGGTTCCTCTGGCCCGGTTCCTCCGGCCTGGTTCCTGTGGCCCGGTTCCTTCGGCCTGGTTCCTCCGGCCCGGTTCCTCTGGCCCGGTTCCTCCGGCCTGGTTCCTGTGGCCCGGTTCCTTCGGCCTGGTTCCTCCGGCCCGGTTCCTCCGGCCCGATTTCCTGTGGCCCGGTTTCATGGCATTTCATGAAAAGATGAAAGAACATTTATCTTTGGCATAGAATGAAATCAGTTTTCTTTCAGTGGCCTTTGACTAGGCCATTGAAAGAAGTTTGTCCACATGTTTCATAGAGGCTCCTCTCTGCTCGTCTCCTGGGATTTACTTCACTCACCTTCATCAGAGGGAAAGGAGACGTTTAGCTTTTGCTTCAGGCTCTTTAATTTGTTTTCCATCTACTCTCCCATGAAGGTCCAAGGGCCTCAAATGGCCCCCGAACCTTCATGGAGGCCCCCGGACCTTCATGGGCCCCCGGACCTTCATGGAGGCCCCCTGACCTTCATGGGGCCCCCGGACCTTCATGGGGCGCCTGGACCTTCATGGGGCCCTGGACCTTGATGGGGCCCTGGACCTTCATGGGGCCCTGGACCTTCATGGGGCGCCTGGACCTTCATGGGGCCCTGGACCTTGATGGGGCCCTGGACCTTGATGGGGCCCTGGACCTTCATGGGGCGCCTGGACCTTCATGGGCCCCCGGACCTTCATGGAGGCCCCTGGACCTTCATGGGCCCCCGGACCTTCATGGAGGCCCCCGGACCTTCATGGGGCCCCCGGACCTACGTGGGGCCCCTGACCTTCATGGGCCCCTGGACCTTCATGGGCCCCCGGACCTTCATGGAGGCCCCCAGACCTTCAGGGGCCCCGGACCTTCATGGAGGCCCCCGGACCTTCATGGAGGCCCCCTGACCTTCATGGAGGCCCCCGGACCTTCATGGGGCCCCGGATCTTCATGTTTAATCAGAAGCAGCAGATTTCTCTGTCGGACACTGAGATGCCGATCGGCCTCAGAGGTGAGTGGGTGGAGGTCAAAGGTCAGGCTGTGTGTTGACAGGCTGGGCTGCAGACTGTGGACTCTCTGTCAACACGGCTGGTCACTCATTAACGCAGCGGCGGCCGACTGGACCAGCGTCTCAGCCTCAGCGCCGCTTCTTCATATGTAAGTATTAAAACTGGTTCTGCCTCTGGAAGCAGCCACTTCCTGCTTCCTGCTTCCTGCTTCCTGCTTCCTGCGTCTTGGCCTGGCGATGAGCTGATGGAGCTCAGATTCTGCAGACGGACCGCAGGCCGAGTCGGTTCTGTCCAGAGAACTCTGAGCCTCCAGGCGACACAGATCAATATTCCAGTGGAGCTGAGAACGTTTCTGCGTTTTAAAAAGCAGAACGATGGTCTTCACCTCCTCCGATCTGTTTGGTGTCTGCAGGTCTGATGGGGACCATGACCCGCTCCGTGTTCTGCCTGCTGGTCTGCGTCGCTCTGTGGTCGGCTTCAGCCCTCAGCCTGTCAGGTGGGATTTCCTCAGATACTTTAAATACGAGGAAAAACCTTTGGAGGAAAAACCTTTGGAGGAAAAACCTTTGGAGGAAAAACCTTTGAGGAAAAACCTTTGGAGGAAAAACCTTTGGAGGAAAAACCTTTGAGGAAAAACTCCTCCTGTGTGACCTGAACACAGGGAGACCTGGACATGTCCATCTCCATGTTTCTGATGAAAATGTTCAGGTTTCATCCTTTTCAGGGAACTAAACATATTTGAGCTGATTGTTGCGATGCGTTGAACAGGACAGAGCAGGTTCTGGTTCTGATCCGTTCAGACAGAACAGACAGAACTGCTGCTGGTGGCTGTAAAACCTCAAAGTGAAAGAAAAACTTTACAGACAAACCACCAAATAAATGTCCTTCATTTGGTCACAAGGGAGGAAGAAAGAGAAAACAAGTTGAGCATAATTTGATTTTAAAGTCTTTTCTGCTTTTTATTATTACATTGAAAAGAAAACATTTTATCTCAGTGTAATGTCATATTTTTGTGTAATTTTTGTCCAGTGTGACGTATAAAGTTGGAAATTATTGTTTTTGTTCCAGGTTCATTTCCTGATACAAAACACTAATTATTTATATTATTTATTTCCAGAGATTTAAAGTCATGTTGTTCTTGTTGACATGTCTGAAGTTTCTAACTTCACAGAGAAGAAACTTTAAATAAATAAAATCCAGATTCTTTAAGTAAACAGAATGAAGAGATGCAGAACTGAGCCCGACTGTCTTTTTTTTAAAATCTAAACTTGTTCATCCTGACATGAACATAAAGACGTTCAGTCATAATAAACAGCAACAGATCAGAAAACGTCATCCCAGCTGTGAAGCACGGTGGAGGAGGAATGATGGCCCGGGATTGTTTTCAAGCATTTAGTTTTTACACATCCGCATGTCTTCATAGCTTCATACAGTCACATTATAACAAGTTTCCCTTTAAAAGATGAAGATTCATCTTCCAGCTGCGACCAAATGAAGCTCAACACCAGATTAAGATCCGATCCAGTCTGATCCGGTTTGATCCGGTCCAGTTCGGTCTGGTCTGATCCGGTCTGATCCGGTTTCATCCGGTCTGATCCGGTTTGATCCGGTCCAGTTCGGTCTGGTCTGATCCGGTTTGATCCGGTCCAGTTCGGTCTGGTCTGATCCGGTTTGATCCGGTCCAGTTCGGTCTGGTCTGATCCGGTTTGATCCAGTCCAGTTCGGTCTGGTCTGATCCGGTTTGATCCAGTCCAGTCCGGTCTGATCTGATCTGTTTCTGTTCAACAGAAATCCAGTTAAAAGATCTGATCCTGTTAAAGTCTGATAAAACCCAAACAGTGAAACGTGTAAATGCTGTTTCTGTCTGTGTGTGTGTGTGTGTGTTGTGTGTTTCTCTGTGTGTTTCTGTGTGTTGTGTGTTTCTCTGTGTGTTTCTGTGTGTTGTGTGTTTCTGTGTGTTGTGTGTCTCTGTGTGTTTCTCTGTATGTTGTGTGTTTATATGTGTTTCTGTGTGTTTCTGTGTGTGTTGTGTGTTTCTGTGTGTGTTTCTGTGTGTTGTGTGTCTCTGTGTGTTGTGTGTTTCTGTGTGTTTCTGTGTGTTGTGTGTTTCTCTGTGTGTTTCTGTGTGTTGTGTGTCTCTGTGTGTTGTGTGTTTCTGTGTGTTGTGTGTCTCTGTGTGTTTCTCTGTATGTTGTGTGTTTATATGTGTTTCTGTGTGTGTTTCTGTGTGTTGTGTGTCTCTGTGTGTTGTGTGTTTCTGTGTGTTGTGTGTCTCTGTGTGTTTCTCTGTATGTTGTGTGTTTCTGTGTGTTTCTGTGTGTGTTTCTGTGTGTTGTGTGTCTCTGTGTGTTGTGTGTCTCTGTGTGTTGTGTGTCTCTGTGTGTTTCTCTGTATGTTGTGTGTTTATATGTGTTTCTGTGTGTGTTGTGTGTTTCTGTGTGTGTTTCTGTGTGTTGTGTGTCTCTGTGTGTTGTGTGTTTCTGTGTGTTTCTGTGTGTTGTGTGTTTCTCTGTGTGTTTCTGTGTGTTGTGTGTCTCTGTGTGTTGTGTGTTTCTGTGTGTTTCTCTGTATGTTGTGTGTTTATATGTGTTTCTGTGTGTGTTGTGTGTTTCTGTGTGTGTTTCTGTGTGTTGTGTGTCTCTGTGTGTTGTGTGTTTCTGTGTGTTTCTGTGTGTTGTGTGTTTCTCTGTGTGTTTCTGTGTGTTGTGTGTCTCTGTGTGTTGTGTGTTTCTGTGTGTTTCTGTGTGTGTTTCTGTGTGTTGTGTGTTTCTCTGTGTGTTGTGTGTTTCTGTGTGTTGTGTGTTTCTGTGTGTTGTGTGTCTCTGTGTGTTGTGTGTTTCTGTGTGTTGTGTGTTTCTGTGTGTTGTGTGTTTCTGTGTGTTGTGTGTCTCTGTGTGTTGTGTGTTTCTGTGTGTTGTGTGTCTCTGTGTGTTGTGTGTGTTTCTGTGTGTTGTGTGTCCAGTGTTCTCCGACCCGCCCTCGGCCCACATGCTGCTCCGGTCCCGCCGGGCCAACAGCTTCCTGGAGGAGCTGAAGCCGCCCAACAAGGAGCGCGAATGTGTGGAGGAGAAATGTGACTTTGAGGAGGCCAGAGAGATTTTCCAAACCCGGGAGGCGACAGTAAGTTATGGATGGACCAGAACGGAGGAAATCTGACATGATTCAGGTTTTACTGGGAAGATTTATGGTTATTAAAACTTTAGATTCTCATTCCTTCATTATTTCAGGTGTATTTCTGTTAAATACTTTAGTCTGACTCCTGAAAGTGTTTTGATGCTTTTCATCCCTTCATCCTTCACCAAACCGTTTCAGAGGATTTATTAAGCAGCTTAAAATGAACCAACAAATAAGCAACAAGAATCAAATATGAACTGAATCTTTCTGCACACATTTTAGATTCATTATGGAGAATGGTAAAGGCAGAAACAAACACTTTAAGATGAGTTTTATATTTTGAGGAAAAATCTAAATTCTGAATGGAAGAAAGAAAAATTAAGAGAGCAGGTGAAAAAAACTAGTTTTAAGCTAATAACTGAACTCAGGTCAGACGTTCAGTAATGATTATTAATCATGTTTCAAATTCTGATCTCAAGCAGCAATAATCACGTTTCCCATTAAACTGCACAGTTTAATGTAGTTTAATGGGAAACTCTGTAGTTCATCTCTGGCTGAAGGGCCAAACTCTTATCTCTGATGTTCTGTTTGTTTTGCAGCTGGAGTTCTGGACCGTGTACACCGGTGAGTCACGTTAACACCGACAGCATTAAGAAAAAGATCCTTATAGTCAGCAATTATATAAAAAACCTGAGGATAAAAATAATAAATGTAACAGAATCCTGATGGATCATTTTTGTAGAGTTTTGTTTGTCTTCATGCTCTAATTTCTCAGAAAACTTCCAGCATCCCTGATGGAAAAACCAGCTGGTCTGACGTACGTCTGTTATTGTAGATGAATTATTGAAAAACAATAACTGAGCTAAACCAGAAACATGAACTTGTATGAAGCAGGAAGCTGCAGTAAAACCTGGTTAATAAAAGTGAAAACTCAGAGTTTCTGCAGCAGCGGATTCTGATGCTGTCCGGTCCGATCCGGTCCGGTCCGATCCGATCCTATCCGGTCCGGTCCGGTCCGATCCGATCCGATCCTGTCCTATCCGGTCCTATCCGGTCCGGTCCGGTCCTATCCGGTCCTATCCGATCCGGTCCGATCCGATCCGGTCTGTGGTCTGTTTCAGATGGGAACCAGTGTCAGTCCCACATGTGTGTCCATGGAGACTGCATGGATCAGCACCAGGACTACAAGTGCGTCTGTTACCATGGATACGAGGGCAGATACTGCCAACACAGTGAGTCTGCGGGTCAAAAATATGAACCTGATGAGGGTTCAGGTCAGGAGGCTGGTATCCGTTCAGACCCGGTTCTAATGTGGATATGATCATCATGTCACAACAAAAAGAGAAAAACACGACAAATTAACCCGAAACCAAACATTTATTGCCTGATTTTTTAAACTCCATCCAGATGTAACAGCCACAAACTGCTCTGTGGACAACGGCGACTGCGACCATGAATGCTCAGAGAGCGCGGACGGCGCGCGGCGGAGCTGCAGCTGCCTGAACGGATACAAACTGGACGACGACTCCAGGAAATGCAGCCCGAGAAGTGAGAGCGACTCCCAGCCTCAGATCAGCTGACGGCTCTGATGACGCATTAAAGCAACACTCACAATATTTTTAAACTGATGTTTTCAATTTAAAAATGCTGCAATACATGGTACCCACCAGTAGGTGGAGGAACATCCTGAGCACGACTAAAGCTGTGCTAGGCTAAAGATGGATTCAACCTTCAACTTTAATGTTACAAATCTGACATCACGATGATGTCACACCCATATTAACCTTTTTCCAGTTGCAAACTGGGAACCAGTGAAATCTGCCAGTGTGATGGTAAACCATACCATGAAGGTGAGCAATTTAGGAGTTACAGACCGACAGAAGTGCAAATTACAAGTTTATCTCTCCTGCAATTTTAAGGTAAAAGGTCAAAAATACTTTTTTAGGTCAAGATTTTTGCTGAAGTTTACAAACTTGAAAATCATAAAATTCCAGCTTTGAAGTAGAACAGGAATGCAGCATGCTCCCTGGATGTAACTGAATAAAGCTATAAAGACAAAGCATCAACTGGCCTGGATTCCTGCTAACATGCTAACATTCTGTTTCGTGCTGCAGGTTCCTCGTCTTGTGGTCAGATTCTGATCAACAGGTCGGAGTACAGCGAGCCGATGGACGGCCTGCTGCCCTGGACGGTCGGAGGGGAGGTGGGCAAGAAGGGGGAGAGTCCCTGGCAGGTAACCGAGCAACAGGGAAACACTCAGAGTTCAGCAGACACCTCATGTTTGTCCAGAATATTAAAAAAGAGATTTTTATCTGCACAGTTTGACTGGTTTTTACCATTCTACCTCAAACATAAACCATCAAATACTTCAACTTCAGAATAATAATTCATTCCCAACCCTGGAGTCGGTAATCGTCTGTTTTAGAGCCTCATATCTGGAAGGCCAAATCTTCCAGCAGAGTCTACAGGAACTGCTCTGCTGGTGATCTCAAGATCAACACAACTTCGGCTGCAGAAATGATAGAAACCCCAACCTGTCCAAACTGACAGCTTTGGCTTTCCAGCTGCAGAGAAAAACTTGGAAAACGTCAAGTAGGATGGCTTTACTCCCATCAACCAACCAACCCACCCACCCACCCACCCACCCACCAACCCACCCACCCACCCACCCACCCAACCAACCAACCAACCAACCCACCCACCCACCCACCCACCCACCCAACCAACCAACCAACCAACCAACCAACCAACCAACCAACCACCAACCAACCAACCAACCAACCATCCAACCAACCAACCAACCAACCAACCAACCAACCAACCAACCAACCATCCAACCAACCCACCCACCCACCCACCCAACCACCAACCAACCAACCACCAACCAACCAACCAACCAACCACCCAACCACCAACCAACCAACCATCCATCCAACCAACCCACCCACCAGCTACCCAACCAACCAACCAACCAACCAACCAACCAACCAACCAACCAACCAACCAACCATCCATCCAACCAACCAACCATCCAACCAGACGTATGTCTGGTTGGATGGTTGGTTGGTTGGTTGGTTGGTTGGTTGGTTGGTTGGTTGGTTGTACAACTGCTGTACAGATTGGCAAAACAAATGGAAAATATTTTCAAATAGGTAAAAAGAAAAAATGACCAGCTGGATAAGTTATGGATATTTTGTTAAGGATGTTTAGTCAGATTGATTAAAGTTCATGCTGCCAACACTGAGATCTTATTTTGGATTCACAATTCCTTTAAAAAAAAGATTCTGGGTTTGGTGTAACTTTGTTTAAAGCCAGTTACCAAGAAATGATCTTCCAAATTAAAGTCAAGCTTGGTTTAAAAAGAACTAGTTAAAGTAATGTGAATACTTCAGTTAAATGTTTTAGCAGTGTGTTTTCAGGTTTTCTGTTAATATTTCATGTATGTTTGTACGTCTAGGTGCTGGTGATGAATGCCAGAGGGCATTTTCACTGCGGAGGCGTCCTGATTGATGAAAACTGGGTCCTGACTGCTGCCCACTGCCTGGAAAACAACTTCAGGTTCACCGTACGACTGGGTGAGCGCTCCGTCTGCAGACACCGAATCCATAAGCCATCAAACTGATCATAACACCAAAACAAAGACAAAATGATACTGAAGTATTTGTGCAACTTTTATTTCATCTCCTTTTAATCGCAGTGCAGCAGGTTTCACGTTTCATTTCATCCTCTGCTTCTTTCATCCTCTCATCAACTTGGGAAAAACTTCAGTCATGTAGCAGAAACTTGAAATGCTGAGCTGCTGTATTTGCTATGTTGGTATTTACACTGAGGTGTTGAAGATCTGGTTCTATAGATCTACAGAGAGAAAATGAAGGAGATGTTTTGGACATAAAGTCTGAAGTAATGGTGTCATTTTCAATGAGCTGTTAAACTGATTAGTGCATGAATCTGAGATCAGTGCTGTGGACTTCACAGTGCTCTGCTGAGACCTTTCCACCCTGCGGTTTATTATCATTATTTTTCATATTTAACTGACCATTAAATATGAATGCTCTATGAATGAACCAAAGTGATCAGATGAGGATGAAGAGAACAAAACAAGCAGTAAGTAAAGACGTAACGGCAGAAGTTTCACTTTCAGTTTCAAGCATCTGCCATCCTGATGTGAGTAAAGCCTCAGTATAGCATAGTGTGACATTGAGTGATGTCATTACTGTGTCATTGCTGGAGGATTTTAGTTGAAGTTGTGGCTGTTCTGTTCCAGGAGTGAACTTTGGCGTGTAAGTAAATTTTTCCAACTTCTGCCTGATTTATCCGATGATAAATCTCTTATTCTCCAGGTTTAGATGTGCAGCTCGGCATTCTGGGAGAGTTGTTTTCCTGAGGCAGTTTTTCTTTCACAAGACGTAATAGTGTGACAGCAGTGTGAAAAACGTAACACCTCATCGTGATCATGACCTTTTTACTCAGGTGACTACGAGCGAACGAGAAATGAAGGCACAGAGGTTTCGATTAGAGTCGCCAAGACCTTCAAACATCCCAAGTACAACTCCAGAACGGTGGACAACGACATCGCCCTGATGCGTCTGCAGTCGCCCGCCCCGTTCTCCAAATACATCGTCCCCGCCTGCTTACCTGGCCGCGCCTTGGCTGAGAAGGTGCTGCACCTGAACGGCACCACCACAGTGGTGACCGGCTGGGGTAAAGATGACAGCGGCAGGTACAGCTCAGCGCTCAACGTCATCAAAGTCCCGCTGGTTAATCACACCGCTTGCAGCCAGCAGATGTTTCCCCATGAAATCACCGACAACGTCCTCTGTGCCGGGATCCTGGGTCAGAAAATCGATGCCTGTGAGGGGGACAGTGGGGGGCCGATGGTCACTCTGTACCGGGACACCTGGTTCCTGGTCGGCCTCGTGTCGTGGGGCGAGCGCTGTGGCATGGTGGATAAGTTGGGCATCTACACCAAGGTGTCCAACTACAACGAGTGGATCACTCAGGTACAGGAGGAATGGGACCGAGGACATCAGCCTCAGTAACGCCCAGCCAGCCAACCAACCTGCTGCGTCAAACCCACAGGAACGCCTCAGTGCCTCGGTGCTGATGGAAAACGTTTCGTTAAATAAACCTGCTGACTCTAGAGAGGCTTCAGTGTCTGTTTTACCACCACTGACCTTCGTACTTCAGGTCAATAACCAGATATTACATGTCAAGCTGCTGGAGGGTTTCCTCTTCTGAAGCATCTGAATGTGTTTCATGTTCATCTACAATAAAACCTGCTGTTTGTCAAACGCCTGTTTAACTTAGATTATTTAAATGATGCAGGGCTCCTGGCTGACCGTCTCTTCACTCAGACAGTCTTCAGTCTTTCTGCCCACAGAATCACCACCCAGACCCACTAAAGACATCTAACTTCTGTTTGGGAGAAACAATTCAGCTTTGAAATGAATTGAATTGGATGAATAACAAACTTCTGAGTCTTCTGACGCTCGCCACTTATTTTGTGCCTTCCTGGCTGCCGTACATCAGTTTAGTGTCAAAACAAGATTAAATGTGATGACCATCAGATTATCTGATGAATCTGATGATGACCTGAGGTGAAACTATGACGACCAACAAACTGCAACATGATTACACACAGATCAGAAAGCACAACTGTTTATTATATTTACTGTCATTTTCCTCCAGTTAAAACTGAGTGCACAGTTTCTTAAAGGGACAGTGACACATTCAGGTGATAAATTCACTTAAGGCATTTACTGTACGCTAAAATGTTCCAAGAACTGGACACAGTTTGAAGTAGATATGAAGATAAACTTATTAGATTCAAGCTGAGTAAAGATTCACCTGAGACACGAACATCTACAGCTTCAGCTTCACCAAATATCACAAATTTAATAAACCCACTGAGTTTATTAAACTACATCCACATTTAAACAACTTCTGACAAGTTTCAACAGTGAACATCTTCATGGTTTCATCTAGAGAAGCCAGTAAAACCTTAATATTTTACAAACATGGAGTTCTGACCTGAGTTTTTATTTGTTTTATTATAACACTGAACAGGAAAACGTTTATCCCTAAAACTTCCCCCTAGTTGCCTGGTTTTAAATTTGTGCTTTTGATTAAATGTTTGAAAAACAAAAACAAGTTTCAGGTAAAATATTTGAACCAGTTCATGATGTCAGTTTCCTCAAAGATGCTTTGTTTTATTTAGACTTGAGAAATTGAATTTATTATTGCATTTCCCTTCGTCTGATAAAACAAAAACAAAATCTGTTGTTTTCCATAAATGATGAAATGATGAATGTGCTTTAACTCACCTTCTGTCCAAAACCAAACCTGCTTTTCACACAAAGTGATTCAGATCGAAAGGTTCTGATCAGAGCTGAGATATTTATCTGATCATCACAGATCTATCAGGCCGAGGAGAGGTGGAGCGTTTCCCTGTCCTGCAGAGTCCAAATATAATAATAATAATAAAGTTATATTTGTTTATCTCTAATATTGTGGGACTAATATCCGTCTTTTTATGTCCTTTTCTAAATGATCATTAACAAAATGTTTTCATCAGTTTGAGCTCCTTTTTGTTCCTTTTCTTTTTGTATTTCTGTGAGTTTCTTTCCTTCCTGTGGTCAGAAAAAATTAGAGATAAAATTTGAGAAAAACATAAAAATATGGAGCCAGAAAACTTAACAGAACACAGATTTGAAAAATATGTTTGCTCTAAAAATGCTCTAATAAATTTAAACACCAAAGAAAAAACTAATATATTTGAGGAACCTGGTTCTTATTTAAGAGGAGAAATAAATGAAGTTTGTCATTTAAATCTCATAATTAAAATAATAAATCATTAACTTTCTGGAAGCCAATCTGCCTGATTCATTCGCCAAAAATTCACTTCCACATTCAGTCACTTTTCACAGCAATAATTATGCTTTTTTATAAGATAAATAAATGAAATACTTAATAGATTTGATGTTTTCTGCACTGCTTTACTTGTTTTTTATGGGTTTATTTTGTAGTTTTAAGATTTGCTACAAACGAAACTCTAAAGTTGAAACACTGCATGTCAGCGTATCACTTTATACAATATAAACACTATTTATGTATTTCTGAGTCATTATGATTTTACTTCTCAAATCTAATCTCTTAGTTTTGTGGCTGATTTCATTTCAGTGTTTCTCTCCTGTTTGAATCAGTCTGATCTCCTCAAACTGACCTGAAGTTTCAGTTTCCAGATTAAAATTCAAACTGTGACTCTGAGCAGAGAGGAAAACGTCCACAGCTTCATCAGGACGCTCCTCTCCTCTTCCTCAGCTCCTCCTCGTATCGCTGCAGCTGAGACATGAAGCCGGGGTTCGGATCCACGACGTGCCGAGCCGTCTTCACCCTCTGGGAGGAAACAACAAGCATCAGAACCAGAACGACTCTGGACCGAGGTTCTGTCTGGATCCGGACGGTGCTGCCCTCTGCTGGTGGTTTAGATAAATCACTGATCTAAAATAAACACCTTTAAACTGCAGGAGCAGAACAGACTGCAGGTTTATGGAAACATTTTAAAACCTTTTACTATTTTAGTTTAAGAAAAACAACTAAAGCGGCACAGAAATGAAGAGATGTGACCAAAAAGAGGCTTCAGGTTTCAGCTTCAATCAGATCAACCTGAAAGTTCAAAGAATAAAATAGAAACAGAAATAATCTCTATTGTCCCAAAGAGGACAAATTCAAAGTTTCACACTAAATTAAAATAAAAAAAGTGTGAAAAAATATATTAAAGACAAGATTTAAAGAATATTTTATAAGATTTTATACATGTTGGGTTATTACAATAATAATAATAATAATAATAATAATAATAATAATAATAATAATAATAATAATAATAATAATAATATCATACAAGATTATGAACAAAGAAACTGGAACATATTTCATTTCTTTATCATGACATAATTTAAGGTTTTTATTTTACTGTTTTTTTCTGATTTCCTGCTATTGTTTCATAATTTAATCTTTCATCTTTAAGCTGCATCACTTCAGTTATTCCTTCTTTATAAATGTAATTATTGTTAAACCATTTTTAACGCTCTGCCCCTTTAAAAGTTAAAAAGTGAAAGTGATCCATGACTGTTGATGTCTAAATGTAGTTAAAGGTGTTTTGATCTAATAAGATAATAAACTGATTTTAAATGTTCCTCCTCTGTTTCTGATGACGGAGCTGGATGAGCTCCGTCCATCACCCTAATCTTTAGCTCCCTTCTGTGATCAGATTCATTCTGAGCCTGGATGTTTCCCTCTGAGCTCGGTGACCTCAGCTCAGAGGTCACTCAGACGTCAGCAGGAATTTATTCCGTCTGTCGGGTCCAAAGTCACCTTGGACATTAAAACCTTCGGTTCTGCTGAGCAGACGGACCCGGCCGGAACCGCTTCATTCATCTGTTCTGTCTGATCCTGTTACAGCTGCTGGTTCTGACCCGGAGTTACAAATATGAACTCAGTGGGAATTTAATGTGTCTGTTAAACATACAGAAGGTCAAAGGTCACTGTTGACCATCATCCAGTCGGTCGCTGTTAGAAAGAGAACTGGACTTTAACATTCAGAACTATTTCACTGAGCGGGTTGAAGTAAAAACTTGATTTGTTTGGACTGGAGCCGAACCGGACCAGGTTCTGCTGCTTCTCTGTGAAAATCTGAACTTATGCAGATGACTCTGTGATTTGCTCCGGTTCTTCTGAGCACCAGAACCAGGCTGGACATCGCAGTTCGGCGCCGACAGTAGAAGCAACATTTCCGTTCGACGTGTTTTATGATGATATGAATGGAGGAACTGTTGGTACTGATTCACCTTCTTTCTACACCTGCAAAGCCCAAACCCAGAACCCTGGATCACCTGGAAGGCCTCCGTCAGCGTCAGGCCGCGGTGCTTCATCAGGTAGGCGATGCAGACGGTGGCCGAGCGGCTGCGTCCGTTCTTGCAGTAGACCAGGCTGCGTCCGCCGCGGTTGGCCTCCTTCTGGATGGCGTCGGCGCAGCGGTCAAAGTGGCGGTACAGATCCTCGTTGGGGTCGTCGTAGACGGGGATCTGCATCCTGGTGACGCCGCTGCTGGTCGGGAACGGCTGCTGCTTGGACACGTTGATGCAGAGCGTCACCGCCTCCTGCTGGATGAGGTCGTCGCTGCAGGCGGAGCGGGCGTTGCTGATGAACAGAGCCTTGGAGACTTTACACAGCTGCAGCATCCTGTCTGACCCTGCTGGGCCTCCGTACTTAACCAAAGCCAACAGCTTCCTGGTCGGAAGGAGAAGCATGAGCGTTAAAGACGGGCAGTTTAACAAAACTACAATTATAAGGATTTTATTCAAATTCTGCACAAAGATCTGCTCTCAACTCCTCAGATTCCTGCTGATGGTAAAAGTTTATTGCCTGACAGAGAAAAGAGAGAAAGAAATCTTAAACTCTTTACGTTCCGATTTCCAAATTTTCACTGAAGTCCGATTTTTTTCTGCGTTCATGCTACCGATTAAATGCGACTTGTGTGTGAACAGTTTCTGACCCCAAAGCGACCTGCAGAATAAGAACCTGGACATGACAGCAGCGCTGTGTTTACTGGAAAATGGCCGCCGCCGCCTCTGGATGGATTTTAGCGTTTTTCAGACCCGACAGCCGATCATAAAACTAAACCCATCTGACCGGAGCTGAGAAACCTGACTGGACACAAACTTCTTTCATTTCAGTCGTTGTTCATCCAGATTTACCGTCTGGATGTAAACAATGTCGGATGAAACGCGACATGACCGTTCAGACTGCAGAAAACGATCAGACGTGATTTAGTTCCACATGTAGAAATGACACAAATCAGATATTTTGGGGGATAAAACGATCAGAATTTGTCCGTTCAGACGGATCTGAAAGAATCTGATTTGGTCGCATTTACCTGCTGAGTCAACAGTTCACACGTTTGGCTAAGAAAGCGATGGTGACGCCATCTGGTGGCAGAAAAAGGAAGCTACCAGCAGATGCTGTCCGCTTTCTTAAACCTTCAGTTTCCAAGGATTCGATGCTGCTGATCACTGGATATGTAATAATATATATGTAATAAATAACTAAATTAGCTATTTACCCAACAAACCAAACATCCAGAGTTTATTACAGCTGTGAAGTTTCTCCAGCCTGGTCAGTTAAAGTGGAAATGTGTTTTATGTATTTCTCTCATTTTTCATTTTTATGTTTGATATTAATTGTTTTTGCATTAAAATGAAATAAATTTTAAATTTGGACACAATGAATTATTTTAGATCTTTTAGATATTATTCCTAATTTATTCAAAAATTAAAAAAAAATCAGCACCTAACACACACACACACACACACACACACACACACACACACACACACACACGTCGGTCTGACCTGCAGCTGCACCTTCCTGAATGAATCTGCTTTTCCTCAGAGGAACCCGTTCTCCGTCCGTTCCTGCAGACCGACCGATCCGCTGTGTCCAGGCCTCCTCATGACCCCCAACTGTTCTGATCAACAACACACTCACCCTCACACACACACACACACTGCTCCTGCTGCTATATTTATGCTGCTGACAGCTGCAGGGTCCTAATGCTGCTCAGATTAAAGCCTGACAGGAAACAGTGAGAGTTTCTGTCTGTCAACTGATCAGTAGCTAATATTTAGAATCACCATCATAAAAATCACTTCACCAACTGTTTGGTTCTACTTCACCTCAACGATGTTCCACTCGGATCTTTTTCCAGCAGATTTTCTGTTTTATGGCTTAAAAATGTGACTCAGATTCAAACTGAGGGAACAGGACTGAATATAAAGCAGCACAGCCTGCATGAATCTGTACATTATTAAATCTTACATATTAAAATAAGAAACATGCATGAATCACTTTAATATTCCATATCTGACTGATATATGTAAATATCATTTCTGTTCAGAAAAGAGAAACTGACTGGAGGGAAATAAAAACGAAGTGAAGAAAAACTGAAATCTGTTTTTGAGTGTTTTAATGAAAATCTGATTAATGAAATTATTCAGGTTTTTCTGTTTTCCACAGATCTATTTCTCACAGGAACGTTACAGGCCGATAAAAGGAAGAAAGGTTTTTAGTAAAATTGGAAAAATTTATGAAACTTAAGTTTACAAAAAAAAAAAGGATTCTTTACTGTAAAAAACAAAATTACATTTAAATGTTTTAGCTCATCTTATCCAAGGTTCTTCAAAGAGTTGCAGAGGCTGATGTGTGTAGCAGGAAGGATCTCCTGTAGCAGCCTGTGTTACAGTGAAACAGCAGAAGCCTCTGACTGAAGACACCGTTGTTGTTTAATGGATTCATGAATGAGACGCTCCAGGTTGTCTGTGATGTTCTGCAGTTTAGATTCAACCTTCCTGACATTAAACCAAACCGTCTCAAACTCATAACTAAAATGTTCTTCTGAACTTTTCCCCCATTTGGCCAGTAGAGGGAGCTAGTTCCCACCTGTCTGTGAGGCCTCGGTGTTCTGGTTCTGTTGCAGATAGCTGGAAGATGTCCAGTAAAACATGTTGTAAACTCACATAGATTTGATTTACTTCACGTTTCCCCAACACAATCTTTTTCATCTCTTATCTCTTTCATCTCTTATCTCTTTCATCTCTTTCCGGGACACTCGTCCCCTCTATGTTGGACAGACGTTGTCCTCACATGCAGGACCTCAGCCAGATGTGCAATTGTTGCCGGTGTGCGTTGTGGCGTGTTTTTTCAGCGTTGCAGCGTATTGAAACCTTTCTCCACACGTGCTGCAGGAGTACGGCTTCTCTCCTGTGTGTGTCCTCATGTGGACAATCAGGCTGTTGCTCCGACTGAATCGTTTCCCGCAGGTTTTGCAGGAGTGCTTCTTCTCTCCGGTGTGCGTCCTCATGTGAGCCTTCAGGTTTCCGCTCTGGGTGAAGCTTTTGCCACAGATCTGGCAGGAATACCTGCGGTCGCCCATGTGGATGGCGGTGTGCCACTTGAAGGCTGAGGAGTTGGTGAATCTCTTCCCGCAGGTGTTGCACAGGTATGGCTTCTCCCCAGTGTGGGTTCTCATGTGGACCAACATGCTGTAGCTGCACCTGAAGCTTTTCCCACACGTCTCACAAGAGTACGGCCTCTCGCCCGTGTGCATCCTCGCATGATATCTCAGAGCGGACGCGGCTTTGAAAGCTTTCCCACATTCGTTGCAGACGTACGGCTTCACTCCCGTGTGGCTCATGTGATGCATCTTCAGGTGATATTTTTTCCTAAAGACTTTTCCACAGAAGTCACATTTTAAGGTGACGCGTCCTGCCTGAGAAACACTCTGATTGCCTGAAACCGGATAAACGTCCTGGTTAATGATCTCACTGCCATCGTCGTCAGGTTCTTCCTGACCCACCTGTTCCGTCTTTGTGGATCCTAGATCTACATCCTCGCCTCCTTCCTGATGCAGACTCTGGAGACCATCAAAGGTTTCCTCTGCTACTCCGGTCTCACCTTCCCCATACAGAAGCGCCACCAGAAACGTTTTGGACTCTTCCTTCGGCTCCAGTTGATCCGTCTGCAGACTGCTGCAGGGTTCGTCCTGCTCCTCTTTGATCTGTGGAGGTTCTGGCTCCTCCTGCTGGTGGCAGAGCAGCAGCTCGGCAGGAAGCTCCTCCTGTTCCAGATGAACATGTTTCTGTGGAAGATCTAATAGGGAAACGGTGTGGACAAAGTTCAGAAAAACATCAACACAAACCTGTTTCATCACTCACATTTTTATAAAAGGTGAATTTGTTTGTGACAAACTCTTGGTAGAAAAGCAAACTACTGACCTTTGCTGGTTAATTGAAAAACAAGCTGTAGGAAGTAGATTAAACTACTTCCTGTTTGGGGTTTAACCAACCTAGCTTTAGCATTACAGTGAATAACTGTTGGAGCTTTAACAAAAACATTTAGTATGTTTAGCTTTGAGATGCATAAAATATATAATTTTATGTTGAGAGTTAACTGCTCCATCGTAGGTGCTCAAAGGAGCGCTACAGCAGATCCTTTCTCCCACACAACACTCCATAACTCTGCTTTTATTTGCACATTTTTCTGTTTTTATGAAAACATATAGGTACATTTTGCACATTTCCCTCTCTAAAGGATCATAATCAGCTGCAAATTACTTTTTATGTGATTATTAATCCTCGCAGTAAAGTCTTTCATTCCTGTTTTACTCTACCTGACATTTCAGCATAGATGGGTAAAAATTTTTAGACTAGAAAATAAAAACACGACTGTTTCAGTCATTTCATTTTGCAGGCTTGTTTAAGCTCCGTTCGTTCGTTCAGTCTGAGGGTAAAGAAACAGCTCGTTAGTCCCAGAACATCACCTGATCAGGCAGCATCCTGACCGTGTATGGCCCTTTAAATCTGGCAGTCATCTCTTCAGATCTGTCTGATAAATGAATGCAGCTGCTTTCATATTTAAGCCTGGCTGGTTAAATTAACCAACCAGGATCACATCCCTGTATTTGGTTACTGATACCTGCTGGTTTCTGGGGTGTTTGTGTTTTCCAGCTCGTTTCCATCATTCTGCGCTGACGGTCGAGCTCTTCTTCATACTGAATGATGGTTTTCTCAAAAACTCCGAAGATTTCTTCAGCAGCAGCAGCTAGCCGCTGTCTGATGAACTCTCTCACATTCAGAGCTGAACACATTGTTGCTCCTGACCGGAGAAAACCAACAAACAAACCGCACAATGGAGCTAGCAAGCTACAAGCTACAAGCTAGCTTCTTATTGTTTACTTCCGCCGGGAGGTCAGAAGGTCCGCACCATCTCGACGCCGGCGCACATGGTGGTGCACTGGTGGGGTGGAGTCTGTGTTGAAAGCTGCTTGTCTGCCGTTTTCTCCAGATATTAGTCTTTCAGTTTAAGACACGAATGTCCAAAGTGCGGCCTGGGGGTCATTTATGGCCGCTGGACTTATTTTTGTGCGACTGTAATTCAGGAATCATGCAAATATGACCCTCAGCGGTTGGTTATTGCAGATGGAAACTTTACTTATATCCATTTTATTCATCCACTTACATAGTTTACTTATAGTCATTATTACAGATATAAAGTATTGAAAATAAAAACAAACAAATAGTGGATTTTGTATTCTCTTTAGCTTCATCATAAACAGAATCGTGTCCATCCAGTGATCTTTACTCGAAAGCAGACTTGGTTCACTTAAATCTGTTTTTAAAGGGGCAGTTTTATGTAAAATCACCCTTTTTAGCTTTACATTATATTACTCTCGTCTTAAACATTTCTAGAGTGTCGCATTAATTCCTTCATGTTTGAGAAATCAAATCTTCTGTTTGTTTTTATCTCCACTCTAATGTTGTTGGGGAAACTTTCCACTTTTAATCCATATCCAGTAAATGGAGGCCAACCTACGGACATTATAGCTTCAATATAAAATCTCAGACTTTTTCATACCAAATCTGATTAAATAATCTAAATTTCTTTTGTTTAAAAGAAATTACAAATAAAAGGAAAATATTTGTGAAACTTTGCTCGTTTCAATCATCTCCTTGGGAGTTGAATTGAATTCAAAGTCCAACTAAAGACAAGCTGATGCAACATCAACACAGTGAAGTCTAAACGATGCATGAATATTATTCTCGTAATATTACTTCATCCTTATATGACTGTTGTATTATGATTTTATTCTTGCATTATTTCAGCTTTATTTTTGTTAAATGACTTTATTCTCCATCTTATTGTTTCTTGGGGCCCCACCACTGAGGACCAGATGACCAGTTCCAGCCTGAATCCTGGAGCTGATCAACAGACAACAGAGAGAAATGGAAAACATGAACGTCACCCGAAGGACTCGGCTCACAAACAAATGGAGGAAGTGATTTTATTGGTGGAGCTGAGAAGTTTTCATGCAAACGGCGACGTGAAGCAGAGTGTCGTCAGCGTTTTATTAGCAACCAGACAGAAGATCCAAAAGAACCAACTGAAGGAGAAACGGAGCGGTTTCTGTACAGGTCCAAATATTCTACAATATGTACTATAATACAGCAGGAACACGGAGGAGCCGCGGGTCGGTGACAGCAGGAGGTTCTGATCCGAAGAGTCCTTCTGCTCCGGGTTCAACAACCTCAAAGTGCCGAGTTTTACATTTCTTCACTTCAACCAGGAGCAGAAAACTAAAGATTTAAACAACAACACTTTAAAACTGATGATTTCTGAGGAAAGAACCAGAACAGAACCAAAACAGAACCAGAACAGAACCAGAACAGAACCAGCTTCTAGTCAGCAGATGGACAGAAACCTGATCACTGGCAGCAAATCTCAGCTTCCCTTTCAGAATAAACTCAACTTCCAAAAATGTTTATCTTTAAAAGACTAACTTTCTAAGTGTCAAATGATTGAGCGTCCGTCAAATTAAATAAAACTAAACTGGTGTCACAGGAGTCCAGCCACTTCTGGCTGTCGTCATGGCAACAACCTCCTCCAAAAGCATCAGAGCTCTGACTGCAGGAGAGTAAAACACAAACTCAGCGTTACTGTGTGAGACGAGTTCAACAAAATGAGAAGCTTTAAAGTTTATATGAGCGATAAAACCAGAGTGAGAAAAGAAACATTACAACAGAAACTTTGTGCTGATTGTTTCAAACTTCAGCTGCAGAAACAAAAGATTGAACTGGAAGCTTTTCATGAGGTTTTATGAGAAACGTGAGGAAAGACGCGGTGGAAACGCGGTTCCTGTAGGAACCTGGAGCCCAACCAGAACCTGAGACGTGACATAATCCAGGAGTTCTTCCGGAACCGATCATTTGGACCTTTGGTGTTCTGGTGCTGGAGCAGTGTTCAGGTCCAGCAGGTGGAGCCAGGTTCTGGAGGGGAAACGCTTTGTTCTGATCGGTTCCCGTTTGACGTTACAAAATCTGCCAAACGCCAGAAAAACTCAACAAAAAAATAAAAGATTATTTTTTCATGTTTCATGTAACCCAGCAAAACTTCTGAGCTTCCCAATTTTTTATTTGTTTCTTTCGTAATTTGGTGAAATATTAAAACGGCAGAAACACAAAGGAGCAACTTTAACCCGGTTTTTCTTTGGCTGCTGTTTAAACAGACGTTTGGGTGAAAGCGGGTCCAGATGGAGGGAAGTTCTGCTCAGGCATTCGGTGACTGCAGCTTTAAGAGCCCAGGAAAAATAATCAGGTTTGACAAGAAGCTTCAAACTCAAAACAATTCAAAAATAAAAAATAAAAATCCCATCCACAAGAGAAATAAATCACATCTTTTTAGGGAATTTGTTCTGTGTTGTCTTTGAATCGCCACACTTCTTTTTAATCTAAACTTGATTTATTTGACATATTTACTTAAATATCTTTGCAATGAGACTTTCTCTCCACCAGGGGGAGCCACTCCCCTCTCCCTTCACTGCTCATGTTTTCTTCAGGTTGGGTTTTTCTGACTTCTCATTTTGGCAACAGGAGCTTCAAACTGCTGTTAGAATCAACTTTTAAACTGAAGAAAAACAAACAAATTCATAAACTGACCTCCAGTTCGTCAACCTGCTTCCATCCGAATCCTCAACTTGAACTTCTCTGAAATGCCGATCAGAAAACGTTTCTCTTTGGCATTTCACTGTTGGGACGTTTTTACATTCAACAGACGAGTGAAGAATTAAAGGAATTACAAACTGCTGAAACCTCCAGAATGATGAGAGTCAAACTAACAGGAAGTGAGAGGATGTTGAGGTTGATCTGAGTTTAGACCTGCATGGAGGACGTCATGCAGTTAGGGTGGATGAACACACCACTGAATGCTCAAAATGGGTCTAAATGTCTCTACAGGGGAGGTTCTGATGGGCAACATGTCCCTGATCTGGACCGTCGACTCCTTAGAGGAAAGAGTGACACATGAAGCTGATCCGTTTCAAAGAACTTCCTGGATCGAAGTCCAAATCTGTCAGCCTACAATAAATGTTCCTCTGATCAGAACTCTGTCAGGTTTTAGAAATACTTACTTCAAAACTGAGATTGAAACTCAACAGAACAAACACTAAAGAGTTTGACTTTGCAAGTTTCCAGTGAGAAAAACCAGGAAGAGCGTCTCTAAAATACAGAATTTCACCTGGAAAAATCAGAGGTTCAGAATCCAATATGGCTTCTGTGCATAAAAACAGCTAAAGTTGTACATAGAAACTATTATTATTAACACCTGATGTTTTATTAAGTGAGTGGCACACACTGCTGTACAATATCTACCTGTGAACTCATTCCTTTAGTGTTTAATGAAAGTGACTCACTCAGAAAAGCACCACAACCAAAACCAAACCCAACCGGTTTTCAGCTCTGATTGGCTGTGAACAGAAGAACGAACCTAAAATCACAGCTGGAATAGATTCATTCAGGAGAATCGTTTCTTTCAGTCGGTGTTTTCCTTTAATTCGTTACTCGCCTGCGTCTCTAACAGTCGGGTTCAGCAGACACCTGAAGCTCACTTTGGGCTGTAAACCTCTGCAGGAGCTCCTTCCTGCCTGCAGGTGGCGCAGTTTGAAGGATTCAGGAGTCCAGCAGCCAGGCGGTGGGAGCAAAGCAGGTGTTGGTGATGAAGGCAGCAGAGTTGAACAATGGAAGCGATTATGCGGGGCGTCTCCTCTGTGGGCCAATTATCACTTCCTGTGCAGACAGGAAGTGCCCCGCTCTTTAACCTGACCGGGTTCTTCAGTGCCGGTTTGAAGCAGGAAGAATCGGCGTCTGCAGGAGGGATTCAGAAGGCTGGAGAAACAATCCGGTCAGCTTCCAGGCGACTGGGAACACTGGGAGCCGTCGCTGACGGAGAGTCATCAGCTGGAGGGAAAGTTCTCCTGAAGAAGGAAATAAATCCGTTTGCTCTGGATTTACTTCCTGCCTCTGAGTGAGACAGTTAGCGGAGTAAAGACATGAACAGTGGCGGAGTGACGATGCGCCGCAGACGGACCGCCTCCGTGTCTCAGCTCAGTGACGGTTGCCGCGGCAGCAGCAGGGCGGTCAGCTCGCTCCTCAGTCATGCAGTAAAGACGACGCGACGTAATGAAGACCTAAGCTTTGGGGTCCGGCCTGCAGCGGGGCAGCAGGCGGCAGTCAGGGGGCGGAGGCAGCGCGGCGGCGGCAGCGCCATCAGGAGTGGTCCATGGGTTCGCTGGCGTTGCCCTGCCCAGCGTCCTGGCTCTCCATCTCCTCTGGCTCCTCCGGTTTGCCCCCCGTGGCGGCCGCGGTGCCGGGTTTGGTCCCAGCAGTCCGCTCCTGGCTGGCCCCGCCCACGGCGCCTGCAGCGCCCTGCTGCTCCTTCAGGTGGCGCTCCATGGAGGCCTGGATGGAGGACACCATCTCCTGCAGCTTGCGGCGCTGCTGCTCCATCAGGCCCGGGTCGGGCGCGCGGCCGTCCCTGCTGGCCACGAAGCCCGGCGCCATGCGGACCAGCTCTCTGGTGGCGTCCTCGGGAATGTCCGACAGGTCCGGCGCTCCTCTGGACACGCTGGCGCTCAGGTCCACGCCGCTGCTGTGCTGCCGCGTGATTGGCCGGTGCTCTGGAGGGGAGGAGCCTCCGGCGCTCCCGAGGGAGTGACCTTTGCCCTGGAAGGCGGTGACGCTTTGCAGCTGCTCCTTCTTGCGGACGACGCCGCCGCTGCCCAGCCGCAGGACGCCGTGGGACGGGCTGCCCTCTCTGCTGCCCCTAGAGGCTGCCTCGGAGCGCAGCTGCAGCACCGCCTCCCTCACCAGCTCCTCCACGTCCGGCCCGACCGGGAAGTGACCCGCGGCGTCCACGCAGAGCTCCAGCCGCTCCTCCGCCGCGTTGTAGACGAAGGTTTTCCCCGTCAGGTGAGGCAGCGTGCAATGCTTCCCGTCCATGAGGCCTGGAGGAGACACAAAGAACCGGTCAGAACCAGTCAGAACAGACCAGAACCGATCAGAACAGACCAGAACCGGTCAGAACAAACCAGAACCGGTCAGAACAAACCAGAACCGGTCAGCACAGGCCAGAACCGGTCAGAACAGGCCAGAACCGGTCAGCACAGACCAGAACCGGTCAGAACAAACCAGAACCGGTCAGAACAAACCAGAACCGGTCAGAACAAACCAGAACCGGTCAGCACAGACCAGAACCGGTCAGCACAGGCCAGAACCGGTCAGAACAGGCCAGAACCGGTCAGCACAGGCCAGAACCGGTCAGAACAGGCCAGAACTGGTCAGCACAGACCAGAACCGGTCAGAACAGGCCAGAACCGGTCAGAACACACAGACTACACTATAACTTATTTAACTAATCATGAAGGTGATTCATTAGGGCAATCAGACGACTGACATATACAAAGTACGTCAACTAATCTAGTTATCAATTAATCATTAACCTGAGCAAAAAAAAAAAAAAAAAAAAAAAAATATATATATATATATATATATATATATATATATATATTTTTTTTTTTCATGTCGTGTCCTCGCCTCATTAATATTCACCCTATTAACACATCAGTACATCTACACTCCGTCTGCACAATATAAAGCTAATTTATTGTCATCACAGTGACACTCTAGTCAATATCCCCACTATAAAGACCTGATTATATTCACATATCAACATTAATGTAATAAAGCCTTAAAATGAAGGTTTGGGTTTTTAATTCTCTTATTTTAAGCTTCTTGATTTACTGAAGACAGTTTTTGATCTTCTCTTCCATTTCTGTAAAGTTTCTCTCCAGACTCTGATTTTTTCCATGAACTCAGAGCGAAGGAGACGATCTGCTGTGAAACGTCTTCAGTCTCAGGTTAAATTTATCTCAGTGATTGTTTTCACCGCAGCAGCTCTCCTCACTCCCAGCTCTTTGTTGTGTAAATGTGATGAAGCTTTGAAGCTTCAAGCTGGAAATACTCTGGTTTTTAAACCTACTGTACTGAATGGAATAACACAGAAACCCAAATCTTCCCATTAAGACAGCTGCATTCATTTAAAAAATAAAACCTACAATCTATCAGAGGTCCGGGGTTCTGAGCATGCTCAGTTCGTGCTCTGGCTGCTGCCAGAGAAAACAAACTCACCCATGTCTTTCTTGACGATGTTGTAGAAGACGCCGCCCTGCTGGAACAAGTGCGGCAGCTTCTTGGCGTACGACCAAACGTCCTCGCCTGAAAAGAACACGGTTAACAGCTTAGAGGCGTCCAGAAACACGCAGAGACCTTGAACACAACACGAGGTTCTGACAGCAGAAAATGTCTGAGCCATGGAAACTGCAATGAAAATCTGAATGTGGAAAACTAGATTCACTGCATGGAACCCAAAATTCAAATGAAGCTAAATGATTAAAATGAAATCAAATTAATAACCAACTGCATCTAGTTTTCATCTTACTACAGAGCAGGACGGCTTAAAGCTGCTGGCCTGGTTAATATTACCACCAGTTCCTTGTTGTGTCAGGATGATGTTACTATGACGACGTGTTGTTGAGATGGTTCAGGTCAAAAAGCTCAGACTGAAGAACAAGTCGAATGTTACGCAAAAAAAAAAAATCCCAGGTTTCTGACCCCCTGATGACATCACAGGTTTATTCCACGCAGCCAATCAGAAACCCAGAAATGTTTCCGATCAATCAGGAGCTGATGGCTCAGACCAGCGGTCCTCAACCCGCGGCTCCGGGCCACTAGAGGCTCACTGGTCCTTCCACAAAGACCGACTGAAAATAGAAAAGGAACCAACTTACAGATGGAGGTTTCAGCAGGTTTTCAGCTTATTTCATGGAATAACTGGAGAATGACACTAAAGTACCAGGAGTAATAATAATCCATTTGTCTTATGATCTAATTAGAAATGTTTTTTTTTGTATAATTTTTGCAAATAACATCTCACAGAATAAATGTGTCCTCTTTCTGCAGATGTTTTATGTTTTCTTTATTTCGAAGCTTCAACATAGAAGCATTGAAGAAAATGGTGCTTTTAAAAAAATAATAAGATAGTAAATATTTGTCATTATTTATGTTGTTTTTAAAGTCTGAGTGTCTGAGTGAGTTTTAATGAGGAAAACTGAGGGAGGAAATGGCTTTTAAAAAGCTGAAGACACCAGAATTAGACCATCAAATTGGCATAAATATTGAGTTTTACAACCATTTTACTGAGACAAAACGAAACATCTATCTGCATTTTACTTTACATTTAAATACAGAAGCTAATTTTGAAAATAATTGCTTATTAAACAAGACAATTTTTCTGTCACCAAACCATTTTTTCTATATTTACTGTCAGCTGAAAATCGAGGAACTGAAACATGTTTTAAATGTTCAGCTTATAAAACCGTTTGTTGCTGATTATATTTAACTGACTTCAGCTGCTAATATTAATATTAGCAGCTAAAGTCCTAATATAAATATTAGGACTGATAAAGCACTGAACATTTCTGCAGATCGGTTGTTCCAGCAGTCGGCTGTCCGGCTGCAGCACTTCCTGTCCGCTGGACAGGAAGTGCAGCGTCAGGTCCAGCGGAGAGCTCAGATAAAAAACCTTCCTGAAAATCAGCAGCAACGCTTCGTCATGTTCTGTGTTTATCTGAGAGCAGCGGCGACCTTTGACCCTTTTGGCAGCTGACACAGGGAGGGGACGAGATGCTGGAGTCAGCAGATTGACTGAACACACATCAGTGAATGCAGAGTTTCTGGTAACGCTCCGGAGCCTGAGAGTTCATTCAGCTGCAGGCCGCTGGGGGCCAACCAATCAGAAGCCAGCATGCGTCTGTGCTGCTCAGCTCGACCAATCAGCAAAGCTCTCAGTTTCTCTCGAAATGAAAACAAAACTAAGAAGAACACTGCTGCTACTCTTCTTAGTTATTACATAAACATAACTAAATATTAGGAGACAGAAACCGGCCTGAACACCCAGAGTAGAAGACGACTGGGCTTTAACTAGGCCAGAGACTTTAACCTGTTAATTTAGATTCATTACAATGAATCTTATTTAACACATTACAGAAAAACACAGTCCAACACAGTTAACCAAATTGTTTTGTTTACATACAAAAGCTGTGAGCTGGAACCTTTGTGTTGTGTTTCTGCTACATCCGCTAACATCAGCGCTGGACTCAGCGGGGTCGGGGTCTCTCACCCCGATCACTAGGAATACGTTTGTTGTTGAGCTCATGTCTATCTAGCAGCAAAAAGTGTTTTGAATTGAAAATGTTGTTTATTTTGTTGATATACAGTTTGATTAGCTAATTACAGACCTTGAAATGAACTTGATTAAAAGTTTTAGTAAAGTCCCTCCATCAGGTTTAACTAGATTGTCTGTAAACATCTGATGTAGAAAAGTCCTGACATAATAAATACCTATAAATTTGAAAATCCAGTTATTGTGTCGATTTCAGAGAGAAATGACATTTCTTCATGCGACTGCTCACCTAAAGAAACTCGTTACCAATGGGAATGTTTTCCAAGGTTAGCTTTTGTGTTTGTGAAGTTTTATTGCAGCAACAGGCTTTAAGTTACCTAAAAGAAATAATAAATAAATACTTCTATCACAATAGAACCACGAAACATTGTGATAAAAGTTTACGCGCATATCGCAGCACTAGTTAGAAAATTAAAACCATGTGATCTGATCTTATTCTGGAACATGAGCTCTGCCAGGCTGCTTACAGGATGTGATGTCATAAAGGATGAAGGTCTGACCTGCGTGTCGCCATGTTCTTACCCATCAGGGTTGCTAGGAGACAGAGGGAGGACATCTCCAGGTCGATGCTCTCCTGGATCTCCCGGCTGCTCGTCCGGCCGCCCGTCACCGCGTCGTCGCTCTTCGCCGAGTGCAGGGCGGAGTGCGAGCTGGTCGCCCTGGTGATGGGGGCCCCGGGGCCCCTGTCCTCGGTTCCCCTCAGGATCTCCACCGTCACTCTGTCGCCGTGCTGCAGGGCCACCGGCTCGTTCTCCTCGCCGTTGCGGGGCGGCAGCAGCTCTTTGGGGGGGAAGCCGTAGCGGATGCACTGCTGCGGCGGCGGCACGTCGAACTGCTTGGCGATGCTCCGCCGCAGCTCCGCGAAGGTGGTGAGGGCTGGCAGGGTGAGCATGGCCTGCCGCCCGTCGCTGGTCGTCACCCGGATCTTCTTCTCCTTGTTGGAGGAGGAGGAGGGGGAGGAGGTCTTGGTGGGCGTGGCGGGAGCTGAGGAGGAAGAGGTTTCTGGGGAGCCGCTGGGGGACGAGGTCCGGCCCTGACCTTTGGGGTCGGGCTTCAGCTTGTCGGAGCGTCTCTTCTGGGAGACGAAGGCCTGCTCGCTGATGCTCTGCTGGAGGCTGCGCTCGGCCCGGCTCATCGTCAGCTCCTCCTTGTGGAGTGTCTTGGCTTTCTGACCCGTCAGGATGATCTTGGTGGGCAGCTGGGGGTCCGGCGGCGCCTCCGTCCCGTCGCCGAGGCGATGGGCGTGGGCCCCGTCGATGGACACGGGGTTGTACTCATCCGGGTTCTTCTTGGCCGTGTGGTGCAGGATGGTGTTCACCACCTTCTGCACCAGAATCTCGCTGCCAAACTCTCCAGGGAAGTGCTTAGTCACCAGCTTCATGGCCACGTCGTACACGTTGCTGTTCAACGTCGGGTCCGTCTCGTACTGGAACCAGTACACCGTCTCCCGGACCACCCTGCCCCCCCACTCCAGGGTGATGGGGAAGGCTTCGGGCAGGTTGTCGTACTCCTTCCCATCCCAGTAGTGCTTGAAGCCGCAGCCACACTTCCCCCCCTGAGACCGGCTGTTGGTTCTGTCCCCGTCCAGGTACACCACCGACCCGTTCCCACGGATGTGCCGCACCGACGTCCCGTGGCACCAGGTGCAGGTGTTCAGGGAGCTCAGTTTGTAGTCCGGGACCAGGAAGTCTCTGTGGGGGTCGTAGGAGCACACCACGTTGTTGAGGGGGAAGCTATAGTTCTTGTCGGGCCGCAGCTGACCGTGCGTGGACTTGGCCAGGTTGTAGAGCTTCCCGCCCGGTACCAGCCACTCGGACGGGATGTGCAGCTCAGAGAGGGCGCCGCAGATCAGGCAGCGGTGCAGACGGTTCTCCACCACAGACTTCTTGGCCGCCTCTGTCACCTCCTCCGGTTGGACGCCGATCACGCCGGTCCGCCGGTAGACGTACTGGTGAACGTCGGCCACCAGTGACGGGTGGATGCTGTGCTTCTCCATGAACACCTCCTCCATGGCGTTCACCAGCCGCATCAGGTACTTATCCTGCAGGCTGCGGTCGCCTCCGATCACACAGCTCCCATCCGGCTCCAGCCTGATGTACTTCCTGATGAGCTCCTGCGGGACGCCCCAGGCCTTTGGCAGCAGGCGGGGCGGCAGCTTGGGGAGAACCGTGTTCTTGATGCCCACCAGAGGAACGTAGTGGTTCCTGCCGGAGCTGCTCCAGGCGATGCAGATGGGTTTGTTCGGCTTCCCGTCCTTCCCCTTGCACTGTTCCTCTGGGACAAGTCCAGGCAGGAAGGTGGCAGAGTAGTCGCCGGAGCTCCTCATCCCGCTCATGGAGTCCAGCAGGACGATGGGACGGTGGAGGACGTTGGCCAGCCCGAATATGTGGATGTTACGCAGTCCCAATGGGACGCCTTCAGGGGGGATGAACAGGGGGTCGCACTCATTGATGATGTCCTCCCACTCTGCAGCGTCAATGAAGTCCTGGAACAGGTTTTTGTAGCAGTCCAGGTTCTGCTTGAAGTTCTGCTTCAGGTTTTCTCTCAGCGCGTGCCAGAACAGTTCCCTGCCCACCAGGGCTCTGGACACCGCGTGGACCAGGCAGTGTCCATCTCCGTCCACGTGGACCGGGATGAGACACTCTCTGTTGCCATTGGCCTTCTTGATCTCCTCCAGGGTGTCGTGGAGGTAGATCAGGCTCCCGGAGCGGTCTTTGCCGTACCCCATGGTGGTGACATGGTCCGGCTCTATGAGGAAGGCACGGTCCCCCAGCAGGGAGCAGTCAAAGATGTCCCCCTGGTTCATGTCTTTCAGCAGTTTGGCTTTACCGGTCTGTTTGTCCATGCCGTAGCGGGTCAGCACCGGGGACAGCAGCTTGCAGTGGTAGTTGGACAGCCCCATCACCTTCACCAGCTCGGTCCCCTTCTTCGGGGCCCCGGTGACGCCGAGCAGGGCGTTTCTGAGCAGGTTGTGGAGCACCACGTCCGGGTCGGTGACCTCCTCCACGTTCAGCAGGCCGCTCTGCTCGTGCCGCTGGCCGCACTCCGTGCACTCGATGCTGATGGAGCCGTGAGCGGGGAAGAAGAGCCGCGCCTGGCATTTCGGGTCCGGGCAGGTACCGCACAGAATGCGCTTGTCTTTCTTCTTAGAGCTCTGCAGCAGCGACATTTCGGGAAAAATGAGGTGAAAATGTCTCCAAGCTTCACAGAACCATGATAATAACCCCGCAGAGAGGCTGTCAGGTCAGCTCCGACCGCGCTAACGACTGTTTTCAACCAGAATAACACCAGAACAACACGGAAGCGGCTGGCTTTCCTTTAGCAACTGACCGTTGCTAAACGTCCCTACGTAATGACGCAGGGCTTCTGGGACTTGTAGTACATCTGAATAATAATGAGTTGAAACCATTCATTTGCTCCAAATTTCCCACATATATATTTTATGATTAGAAAAATTACACAAAATAATGTAATTGACCATTAATTAACATGAACTTACGATACACTTTAATATGTTCATAAACGGTATACTTAACCCTACTACATTTCCCAGAATGCATAGCCGTATGTCGTCGTTTTGTTGTGTAAGGAAGTGAATTCTGGCAGAGTTCTTAGTTTATCAACAATAACACGATTAATAAAAACATATTTTACTAATGCGACGCATTTTCAGTCTTTACAGCAGCTTTTACATGCATCTTGGAACATTGGTAAAAAGTTAATTATGAAAACCAGAGACTCCTGATGATCCTAGTCGCTAGTCTGCTGAATTTCATTTAGAAATATGTTAATTAAAATTTGTATGCCTGATTTTTCACTTTCGACGAACAAAACACCAGAAAAAAATATCTCGTAATTTATTGTACTGATATATAAATAATTCGGCTTAAACCGGATACATAAAATATAGCTTATGTGGAGCAAATATTTTAAGAGGCCTGAATGACATGGCTTTTTACCGAATGTTTTTGTAACACCTTGTTTTGTTATCGTAAGGTTTATTAGACCTGTGAATGCATTCCTGTGCTGAGCCTCAACAATTCAGTTAGGGAGAAAGGAAGAGGATAAAACGTGAAAACATTAAGTTATACAACACTGAGGGTCTGGTAGGATTCAAAGTGTCTATAAAGTTCTCAGTAATCATCTCCTGAACATCAGAGAAATCAATAAAGTGCAAAGGAAACCAGATACAGCCTGCTGTCTCTGCTGTAATCCTGGAGGTGATTCAGCAGATACATGAATATCTTCTGTCCTCGGGGTCTGAAAGTATTAAACTTGGTACAGTCATTAAGTTTTCTGATATCCTTTATTAATTTTCAGAAAACATGATTTTCTTATGTAATAATGTCAAGCATCAAATAGACTTGTATTCCACTAAAACTCAAAGCAGCCTATGAGTTTTAGTTTTTACTCCTTTGAACTGACCACCAGATGGCAGTTTTACTCTTTGTACTAGTTGAACTGCAGCTTTCAGCTGCAGAGGGTTTGTCTGTAATGTTCAAATGTATCTTTTTTTTATTTTTGCTGTGCTATTTCTCATCCTGTGTATTTATTACTGGGGAAAACAGGTTTGTCCAGACTTAAAAAGACCAAGAAAATCTAAACTGAAACAACTTCTTTATGAAAATTATTTGTATTATTTCCAGTACAAATAATTAAATTCAATTTGATCCTGATGCAGACCAGAAATGTGGAGGATTTTATTCAGCTGACTAGGTCTGATATCACCACCAGAAGATTTCAACACTATTGTCTGTTCTGTTGTTTATTTATATAACATTAATACACAATACATTTAATCTTAATGCACTTTATAAGTATGTAAAAATGTAGAATCAATTCAACCCAGTAAAGTTTTTCTATATCAGATTCAAATGTAATCTTTATTCTTATTTAATCTGAATGATAAAATAGTTAAATTAAATGTAGCAGATAAAAGTATAAAATGTTTTCTAAGATCCCCAGATGATTGCAAAGAGTTAGGAAGCATTACTGAGCTAGCATGTGGTGACAGTAGAAAGGAACATCTCCACTTTCAGCTTCCACCTGCTGGAGAAACATTTACCAGAGCTTCTGAAGGTCAGTCAGATGCAAAAACACCAGCAGAATGTGTTAATAGATAAAAACAAAAGTCTGACTCTTGTGTGAAATTCTCTACTTCAGAGAATTCAACACCTAAATCACGACACAAACATGTCGGCAGAACAAAGAGCTTTTATTGTGGGAGACGCTTCGAAGCTTCAGGAGAGCAGAACAGAGACGCTGCTTTCCTTTCAGGGTTGTGATGTTTCACGTCGTCTTTTAATTAAACCTTTTAATGGTTTAATTAAAAGGATGAATAAAGCTATTAGAGATGAAATGATGTATCTTAATGCAAACAAAAAGAGAAAAAATGTAGTTAAAATGACTGCTGGAGTTGAAGGACAGCGAAGCAGGAACTTATCAAACACCATCTATTTCTGTCCAGAGCAGGGGCTGATGGGAGCTCTGGTTCCTCTGCTAGAAACCACGTGGCCCTGGTCTGATCTCTCAGCTCGTCCTTGTTTGGCCTCAGCTGCATCAGAGCTCCACTTCTCCCCAGGTTCACCAGAGGAAACTCCACTGCACACAATGCTTTTCCTCCCAGCTGCTGCTCTGTGCTGGCTGGGTTCAGGTGAGTGTTTCCACCAATCAGGAGCCAACAAAGCCCACCTGGAACAAACACTGTCACACTAACCTTCACCTGTCTGTCTGTGTCTCTACAGCGCTGGCTGCCATGGAAACACCGCTGGTTCAGCACCAGTTATCATTTGTTGCTGTGGCTGGAAGCACCGTCTCTTTAAAGTGCTCAGGAACAGACACATGTGATGCAAAGCAGGTTTACTGGTACCGAACCACAGAGAGAGATCCGCTCACAGCGATTCTACGCTTCGATCTGACCGATCAAAAAGTTAATTACCTTCTTAATTTTAATGATCCTCTGAGAAAGGATTTCTTAGCTACACCTGAACCAAACGGCTGTAATCTGGTGATCCAGAAAGTTAAAGTGGATCATAGTGGCTCATATTACTGCGCCTGCTGGATGTCTGGTTCCCACAGTGAGAAACAATCCGACCTGCCTGAACAAAAACCTGCAGAGGGGCAGACAGGAAGTGAACCAGGAAGTGAACCACAGCCCCACCTTCAGCCGGTGCATACCTGGAAAATTATTACCTCAGAAAATTCACTGATTATCAGTCTGAATGGAAACATTAAATAAATCTAATCTACTGGCTTCACCTGCGCCATCGCAGCGACCCACTTCCTGAAACATACGACTGTTTACACGTTTCTGGACAAACCTGTCATGGTGTCACTGTTTGATGGAGACACTGACAGAACGACGAGCTTTAAACCTGAACCACATGAAGCTCTGTGATGCGTCCAGAGCAGGGGCTGATGGGAGCTCTGGTTCCTCTGCTAGAAACCACGTGGCCCTGGTCTGATCTCTCAGCTCGTCCTTGTTTGGCCTCAGCTGCATCAGAGCTCCACTTCTCCCCAGGTTCACCAGAGGAAACTCCACTGCACACAATGCTTTTCCTCCCAGCTGCTGCTCTGTGCTGGCTGGGTTCAGGTGAGTGTTTCCACCAATCAGGAGCCAACAAAGCCCACCTGGAACAAACACTGTCACACTAACCTTCACCTGTCTGTGTCTCTACAGCGCTGGCTGCCATGGCAACGCAGCTGGTTCAGGACCAGCTATCCCTTGTTACTAACGCTGGTCGCACAGAGCATTTAAAGTGCTCAGGAACAAACGGCTGTAATGAAAACAAGGTTTACTGGTACCAAACCACAGAGAGAGATCCGCTCAGAGTGATTCTACTCTTCAATCTGACCAGTGGACTTCCTAGTTATCGGTACCGTCATCCTCAGCAAAATGATTTTACAGCTTCACGTGAAAGAAACGGCTGTACGTTGAATATCAATGGAGTTAAAGTGGAGCATAGTGGCTCATATTACTGCGCCTGCTGGATGTCTGGTTCCCACAGTGACAAACGATCCGACCTGCCTGAGCAAAAACCTGCAGAGGGGCAGACAGGAAGTGAACCAGGAAGTGAACCAGGAAGTGAACCACAGCAGGTTCAACCATTATATAACTGGCAGTTTATAAGCTGGTTTCCAGGTGTCATAACTGAAGCTGTGCATTGAATCTAGATCTATAACTCTAGATCTATAACTCTATATCTACTACTCTAGATCTATAACTCTACATCTATAACTCTAGATCTATAACTCTACATCTATAAGTCTAGATCTATAACTCCAGATCTATAACTCTAGATCTATAACTCTAGATCTATAACTCTAGATCGGTCCAAAGATGACTTCAGTTTTGTTTCTGTTCAGCTGAAGAACGTTTCGTCTCATCCACACATTTATTGTTCTAAGTTTCTGTTCAGTGCTTGTTGGGTTCAAAGGTCACCTGGTGACATCATAATGTAGAGCTGTGTATCATCTGCGTCGTCATGGTAACTAATCTTTTTTCCTGTTATAAGCATATAGATATTAAATAAAATGGCCTAGGATTGACCTCTGACCTCTTCGTTGAGAAGTTTCCCATTGAAACAAACAAACCCAGTTCTTCATGTCAGACTGGAACCAGTTGAGTTCTGGACCAGAGAGTCCGACTGATTCATATCATTTCAGTAAAATGTCATGATCCACACTGAGGTCCAACAGAACCAGAACCAGCAGTCTGACCTCTGGATGTCATTGAACACTTTGACTAGGCCAGTCTCAGTACTATGGTCACCATGGAAACCAGACTGAAAGACATCAAAGTGGTTGGTTATAGTTAGTAAGTTATTTAACTGTTGACGTTTTTCAGTAATGTTGCTGATGAATGAGAGGTCAGAGGTCAGAGGTCAGCCTGTCGTCCTGATTTGTCCAGATTGTCTTTTATCAGTGGTTTGATAACTGCTGGTTTTAAAGCCTGATGGAAAAACACCTGATGAGTTTATTATCTGGATCAGATCATTGATGAGAGGCAGAACTTTGTGGGTCGGATGTGAAGACAGCAGGACCTGGGGATTCATTGATTTATAATTTCTTCTAGTCTTTTTTAGTTCAGTAGATCAAACTGGGTCATTTTTCCAGCAGGTGTTATGTTTGTGTGTAGCATCGGGTTTAGTGTGGATGTCTCAGCATAGCTGGTAAATTCATTGCAGGTCGTGTTTTATGTTTTCTATTCTCACTTAAAAAGAGAATAGGAAACATATGATTCATTATCATCCAACCATGTTTCTGTCAGGAACATAACATTAATGTTATGCTGGGTGATGAAGTCATGGTGGTTTTGCTGATGGTGATCTGATGTTTATCAGAGCCAGTTTAAGTGACGTGGTGGCAGATGGTTTTGTCTTATTTGGGCTTGAATTGAGCTGATCTGTATTTTAGGTATCATGTGTCTGTTGAGCCTGATGTGTTAAACTACATGTCAAAATTCAAAATAAAAAGTAAAATAAAAAAGACACTAAGGAACCAGAATATTAATCAAACATCAAAACAACCTAATTATCCTTCAACGATTCAGATACATAAATATCTGATTATAAATGCACTAAGTTATACCTTCTATAGAAGGTGATTATTTCTAGTTTTAATGTCACCAATGTCCTGCACTGCAATGTGAAAATACACTGTAAAAACAATCTGTAAAATTTAGGGGAAGAAAACAGTGACAGACTGCAGCATCCAAAGTGTCAAGGCTCAATAGATGGAAGTATCGGTTCTTTGTGGACCAAAGATACTTTTCTGAAAGTGTTAATGTTTATGTTTACCTGTCATGATGTCACTGTTTGATGGAGACACTGACAGATTGACGAGCTTTAAACCTGAACCACATGAAGCTCTGTGATGCGTCCAGAGCAGGGGCTGATGGGAGCTCTGGTTCCTCTGCTAGAAACCACGTGGCCCTGGTCTGATCTCTCAGCTCGTCCTTGTTTGGCCTCAGCTGCATCAGAGCTCCACTTCTCCCCAGGTTCACCAGAGGAAACTCCACTGCACACAATGCTTTTCCTCCCAGCTGCTGCTCTGTGCTGGCTGGGTTCAGGTGAGTGTTTCCACCAATCAGGAGCCAACAAAGCCCACCTGGAACAAACACTGTCACACTAACCTTCACCTGTCTGTCTGTGTCTCTACAGCGCTGGCTGCCATGGCAACACAGCTGGTTCAGGACGATCTGACTCTGACCAGGAACGCTGGGGAAACCGTTGCTATTCGTTGTTCTGGTTTTGAAATGTGTGACTCCAATTTTATTTACTGGTACCAGAAAAAAACTGCAGCAGAACATCTGGTTCCGATTCTTCGAATTGATCGAAGTGGTGAAAAACGCACTTCCACCTTTGATCACCCTCTCAGAGGCTCGTTTACAGCGATGAGGAAAGACGGCGGCGTTGAGCTGGTGATCAGCGGCGCTGCAGCAGAGCATTCAGCCACTTATTACTGCGTCTGCCATAAAACCGGATCCCACAGCGCAGAATCAGGCCTGACAGCCGAGCAAAAACCGTCTGAGCAGAGCAGATGTTCAACCGAGGCAGAGAGACAAGAAAACCACAGAGAATCCCAAAACACCTCAAATAAAACTATTCACTTATCACATCTAAATATTAGACTCATGATTTCTCTGAGTTTTAACAAATAAATCTGATGTGTTTATTAAAATAGAAACCAGTTTGGCTAATTTCAGCAGCTCCAGGTGACATGATCAGTGTTTCCAACAGGAGAACCTCAGATGGTTGGTGGGACTCAGAAATGTTTCCTCCCTCCTGATCATTTCATCCATAGAAACATGTGATGATTATTTACACACACAAGGAGGAGACCTGTGGGAACATACAGCAGAACGGGGCAGTGTGATCAGTGGAGACAGAGGAAAAGGTCAGAGGTCAGGATGTCCAGTGATGATACAGTAACCATCATTTCCTAACCAGTTGGTATAAATGTTTAATATAACAGGGATTTGTTATTTGGCTCGTTTAATAATCAGAACATTGCAATAAGACTCGTTTACAGAAACAGTTCAATCTGGAAACCAGATGTTTGGGTTTTGGTGCTTTAGGTGCTTGAGATCAGAAAAGTGATGTGAAGAAGATTCATGGAGGAAGAGGATAGAGTGATGAAGTTCAGGTGATGTGATAAACTGAATTGTCTCAGATCTAGAGGTTAGATTCTCTCTGGGACTTTTCTACACAGTTTGGTGAATTTCAGGTCTCAGTCCAGTTCCTCTGCCGTCATCTTGCAGTTTAAACTCATGCATGTCGGGTTAATACGTCGTTATAAGCCTTAAGTCTGAGTGCATGTTGTTCAGTGTGTCTTTGTTTTCCCTTTAGCCTCTCAAATCACAAATAAATGCTTGATTTATTTTAGAAAAACCTAATTGGTAATATTATGTTTAATGCTAATGATTAGTAAAGATTAACTCATTAATCATTAACATTCATGTCTTTATAAAGTGACCGTTGCTCCACCTTCTCTCCCCAGCAGATGAAGTAAATGAATGAATCGATGAAACTACGGGGTCTAGGTTAGTCAATATGGACTCCCACTTTTATTTTTTAACATTTCTCAGTTCTAGTGGCCTTTATCTGACAGAGATCGGTCAGGAGAGGCGGCTGTGAGACGAGGAAGAGATGAGGCAAAGGTCAACAGGCGGGACTCAGACGGCCGCATGGAGGACTGAGGTCTCCGTCCAAAGGTCACTGGCTTCACCTGCGCCATCGCAGCGACCCACTTCCTGAAACATACGACTGTTTACATGTTTCTGGACAAACCTGTCATGATGTCACTGTTTGATGGAGACACTGACAGAACGACGAGCTTTAAACCTGAACCACATGAAGCTCTGTGACGCGTCCAGAGCAGGGGCTGATGGGAGCTCTGGTTCCTCTGCTAGAAACCACGTGGCCCTGGTCTGATCTCTCAGCTCGTCCTTGTTTGGCCTCAGCTGCATCAGAGCTCCACTTCTCCCCAGGTTCACCAGAGGAAACTCCACTGCACACAATGCTTTTCCTCCCAGCTGCTGCTCTGTGCTGGCTGGGTTCAGGTGAGTGTTTCCACCAATCAGGAGCCAACAAAGCCCACCTGGAACAAACACTGTCACACTAACCTTCACCTGTCTGTCTGTGTCTCTACAGCGCTGGCTGCCATGGCAACGCAGCTGGTTCAGGACCAGCTATCCCTTGTTGCTAAAGCTGGTCCCAAAGTCTCTGTGCTTTTAAAGTGCTCAGGAACAAACGGCTGTGATAAAAACCAGGTTTACTGGTACCAAACCACAGAGAGAGATCCGCTCAGAGCGATTCTACGCATCGATCTGGTCAAAGGAGAAGTTTATAATCGTTTTAATCATCCTCAGCGAGATGATTTCAAGGCTTCAAGTGAAGGAAACGGCTGCATTTTGTTTACCGATGGAGTTAAAGTGGAGCATAGTGGCTCATATTACTGCGCCTGCTGGATGTCTGGTTCCCACAGTGAGAAACGATCCGACCTGCCTGAACAAAAACCTGCAGAGGGGCAGACAGGAAGTGAACCAGGAAGTGAACCAGGAAGTGAACCACAGCAGGTTCAACCATTATATAACTGGCAGTTTATAAGCTGGTTTCCAGGTGTCATAACTGAAGCTGTGCATTGAATCTAGATCTATAACTCTAGATCTATTACTCTACATCTATAACTCTAGATCTATAACTCTAGATCTATTACTCTACATCTATAACTCTATATCTGTAACTCTAGATCTATTACTCTACATCTATAACTCTATATCTATAACTCTAGATCTATAACTCTAGATCTATTACTCTACATCTATAACTCTATATCTATAACTCTAGATCTATTACTCTACATCTATAACTCTATATCTGTAACTCTAGATCTATTACTCTACATCTATAACTCTAGATCTATAACTATATATCTATAACTCTATATCTATAACTCTATATCTATAACTCTAGATCTATGACTCTAGATCTATAACTCTAGATCTATAACTCTACATCTATAACTATAGATCTATAACTCTATATCTATAACTCTATATCTATAACTCTAGATCTATGACTCTAGATCTATAACTCTAGATCGGTCCAAAGATGAAACTTTGTTTCTGTTCAGCTGAAGAACGTTTCGTCTCATCCACACATTTATTGTTCTAAGTTTCTGTTCAGTGCTTGTTGGGTTCAAAGGTCACCTGGTGACATCATAATGTAGAGCTGTGTATCATCTGCGTCGTCATGGTAACTAATCTTTTTTCCTGTTATAAGCATATAGATATTAAATAAAATGGCCCTAGGATTGACCTCTGACCTCTTCGTTGAGAAGTTTCCCATTGAAACAAACAAACCCAGTTCTTCATGTCAGACTGGAACCAGTTGAGTTCTGGACCAGAGAGTCCGACTGATTCATTCACGCAATGTGAAAATACACTGTAAAAACAATCTGTAAAATTTAGGGGAAGAAAACAGTGACAGACTGCAGCATCCAAAGTGTCATGGCTCAATAGATGGAAGTATCGGTTCTTTGTGGACCAAAGATACTTTTCTGAAAGTGTTAATGTTTATGTTTACCTGTCATGATGTCACTGTTTGATGGAGACACTGACAGAACGAGGAGCTGTAAACCTGAACCACATGAAGCTCTGAGACGCGTCCAGAGCAGGGGCTGATGGGAGCTCTGGTTCCTCTGCTAGAAACCACGTGGCCCTGGTCTGATCTCTCAGCTCGTCCTTGTTTGGCCTCAGCTGCATCAGAGCTCCACTTCTCCCCAGGTTCACCAGAGGAAACTCCACTGCACACAATGCTTTTCCTCCCAGCTGCTGCTCTGTGCTGGCTGGGTTCAGGTGAGTGTTTCCACCAATCAGGAGCCAACAAAGCCCACCTGGAACAAACACTGTCACACTAACCTTCACCTGTCTGTCTGTGTCTCTACAGCGCTGGCTGCCATGGCAACACAGCTGGTTCAGGACCAGCTATCCCTTGTTGCTAACGCTGGTAACTCCGTTTCTTTTACATGTTCAGCCTCAAACGGCTGTGATAAAAACCAGGTTTACTGGTACCAAACCACAGACAGAGATCCACTCAGGGTGATTCTACGCATCGATCTGACCAGTGGATTTCCTAGTGATCGGTACGGTCATCCTCAGAAAAATGATTTCACGGCTTTCAGTGTAGAAAACATCTGTAGTCTGAAGATCAAAACAGCTAAAGTGGAGCATAGTGGCTCATATTACTGCGTCTGCTGGATGTCTGGTTCCCACAGTGACAAACGATCCGACCTGCCTGAACAAAAACCTGCAGAGGGGCAGACAGGAAGTGAACCAGGAAGTGAACCACAGCAGGTTCAGCCGGTGCACCGACTCATAAACAACATGGAAAGTGATAATCATTCAAAAGTAAAGAATTAACTAATTATTCAACACATTTAAAATATTTCTGCTCAAACAAATCAACACATGAAATGGTGCCAAATATCAGGCTCTTGTTATTTGTGTGATTGTTATGGATTTTGTATCTTATGTTTTGTTTATTCGGCAGGAATCAGACAAAAAACATCTAAATAGAAATGAAGGCTAAAGGCTTAAATTCAAGCTGGGAGACTTTTCCTTCAATCGGCATCACAAATTGCCTCCGCTTGGCCAACCAGGACGCGCCACCGCTCCACCTCGTCCAATCACACTGCAGCAGCTCCTTCAAAGACAAAGCAACGTCAGATCCTCCCGCTTCAGCCGTGCTTCATCCACCCGTCTCCACCACTGACCTCCAGGTCCCCTCAAGGCTCCTCTCTCCAGTCCCGCTCCACCACCAGTGTCCGGGCCTGGGGGAACACTACCCTGAGCTTCGCTCGAGCTGATCACCAAGTTCACTGCGATTCTCAGCTCGCTGGTGTCCAAGCACCAAATTACCAGTCCAGTAAAACTGTAACTGCTGTTTCTCTCTCTGTGTGAGTTTCTACAGATTGAAATAAATTTAACTTCACATGATGAAACTGGCGTCTGTCTCTTTAAGAAGCTCCGACTCTTTCTGGCGCTCCATCAGCAGTACTTCTCCATGATGCCATTAGCAACCATTCGTAGGAACATCGTACTTTGATGAGCTCTGCAGACTCACATCTCCAGCAGGTGTTTGCTACTTGCTGCTGCCGCTAGTCTGATGGAGCTGACTTTAAGATGCTAAGCAGTTTGACAAATCAATATCTTCGATCATTTATCAATCACTCCCTCACCTGGACCTCTACAGATCCAGGTGGAGACCAGTGAGACATTTTTCTGAAACTTTGTGATGTTTTTCCTCTGAAGTTGGTTTTGGTGAATCACCTTCTGAAGCAAAACGTTAAATATTTACAGAACTTTTTCTAACAGTCTCATAACTTAAAACATTTTTTCACATGAAGTGAAATAATCTGTCAGTGGAGCCGGGACTTTTTCAGGAATGTTAAGGGAGTATTTACTTCAGACAGGTTCCTGTAACTTGCTGAAAAGCTCCATAAACGTCTTTGTTAGTTTTGTCTCAGTTAAAGTGTCTTAAGATATTTGTGATAGAAACTAGAACATTACTTGGTAAGAAGTTAAAACCAAAATAATGTTGATGCAAAACGATAAAATTCATTTGATCTAAAACCAGATGCCACGAGTCAGGAGGCCAGAGAAACCACAACCATGTGGAAAGTAAGAGAATCTAGAAATGATGGGAGTTTGTTAAAAAGTGACTTTTGATTGTATCTTTTAAACTTTGTTCTCTAAACGTTTCTATCTGCTCCACTTCACGGAAAAGCTTCACTTCTGCTAGAAAACATTTTTACCTGAGATGTTGAAGTTTGGAGGAAATCACCTTTGGCCACACCCAGCCCCCAAACACGCAACCCCTAAAGAAACTGGCTTCTTCCTCGCGCTGCAGACTCTGAGGTTTTTGTATCAGAGGGTTTCGCTGTGGGAGGATCAGGAGGATCCAGTGAGTCCAAGTACCTCGTCTTTGGGACTGGAACCAAGCTTTATGTCACAGGTAAGAAAAACAGTTTAATATTAATCTGAGATGCAGAAATCCTGCATTTTGAGCTCTGAATGTTTTCAGGTCTGACAGAAATGTTTTATGATCTGCAGTGAGGAGAAATTCAGCAGATCCAAAATCTGATCCTCCTTCCAAAGCAACAGAAACCTGATTAAAAAGACAAAAGTTTGATCAAGTTTATTGTTTTCTGGTTTCTGTTCAGCCGCCGGTTTCCTGGAAAAAACACAGAAACCAGGAAACCTGAAGTCTGAGAACGACGGAAAGTTTTTCTGTTTTTCAGTTAACAAGAGTAAAACATTAAATGTAGGTGATCTGAAGAAGTTACCAAGGTCTGATTTAAATGCTGGATTATTCCTCATTCATGTTTTACATTCATATCATATCATATTTGCTTCTCAGTAAATCTGAGGTGTTTCTGTTAAACGTCTAATTAATCGTAACTTCGTCTGATTGTCTGCAAAGTTTGAAGTTTTAATAAAATGTTTAAATTAAAATTCTCTATTATTATTATTATTATTATTATTATTATTATTATTATTATTATTATTATTATTATTATTATTATTATTATTATTATTATTATTATTATTATTATTTTCACCTACACAAGAAAACACACATTTTAATAAAACAAGCGAAATAGTTTGATTACTGGAGAAAATTAATCTGTAAGTGATTTGAAACATTTTTTTAGATTGTTCATCTTGTTCTATATGTTTTTGTTTTGTTTTGTTTTTCAACAGTAATAACAGATTATTCTCCCGGTTACATTATTTCACCATGTTTACAGAAGGTCAGACCCAAACCGGATCCTCAGTAAAAATCTGTGGTTCTGTTTAAAATAAAGAAAAAGTAAAATCATGGCTGGTAGAATATTAATACTTTGTTTTGCTTTAAATGTTTCATTTTAAGTTTTTACTCGTCTTTTTAAAAGGCCTCAGTCAGTCAATCCTGCTCCAGAACATTTTCATTTTCTTAAAACGTGAATCTGCATCAAACCAAATGAATTATTCTGACGGCCCCCGCGCCGCGTGTTGGACACCCCTGATCCGCACGCTGACAATAAGACTAAAACATTTTATTAGACTCATAATCATGCATGATGTAAAGATAGCTAGAATTTACTTTTCAAAATATTTGGAACAGAAAAAATTTTTAAATTTGAGGTTAAAATTAAATTTAAATAAAAGCAGAGCAGAAAACTGCAGTTGGTTTAAATCTGTTTAATTTACACAAGAATTCTGCAAAATGTAAAATTACACCTTTCATTACTAAACATGTAAACTTTATTCTTATAAAATATGTAAAAATATATCGGTAAATTCTGCATCAACTTTAAAACTGAGATTAAACCTAAATTAAATTATGTTTTTTCCAAAGAGTTTGATATTTTATTCTTGTAAATTTACTGCAGTTTGTGAATTGTAAAAAAAAAAAAAACTTTAAAAATCAAATTTAAGTTTCCATTATTTCCTTGCATAATAAAACAAAGTCCATGTGGAACTTATACACACTTATTAAATTCATTTTTTGTTCCTATTTATATCTTTATTTCAACACTTTATATTACAGCCCAGATTCTTCAAGTTACAAATTAATCATATTTTATTAATTATTCATGTTGGTAATTTGGTGTTTTTACATCTTCATTTTATTTTTATTTTCACTTAAATATTTATACTGAACAACATTATGGACATGCTTAAATTAAAAGTAACATTAAAATACAACAAACAATTTATTCTGAAATTTAAAACATATATTTTAAAAAACTTGTGAAAATATTTATATTGATTTGAAATATATTTTTGATATTTTATATGTTGGAACATCAAATATTTCATTAATTACATTAATTATTTTATTTGTAGAAGTTTTTTTTTATCCAGTTCAGGTTAAGCAAAAATAATTTGTCACTTTAACAATTAAAATCTCTGAAACTTATTTTGCAACAACAATAAAACCTTTTTTTTTATCACACTAATAATAGCAATAATTATTATGCCTATTATTATTAGAATGCAATATATTCACATATGAAAAGGATCTTATTGTTGCTGTTGGGAGTTTTATGAAGCCTTTATTTACATAAATATATATTTTTAAGGATTTCAGTGACAGATAATTAAAAATCATGAGTTTTTGTTGCAGACAGTTTATTTATCGGTTCCATTTGTGTTTTTTCGTCACATCTGAAACTTTTGGCTGGAAAATCCTTCAAGAATTTAGTTACATTTATTTTGGATCATTTCTTGTTTTGTTTCTTTCCAACAATGTCTCAGTTAAATTCCTGCCTTTGTTATGATGATGAATGTTCATATGTTTTGTTTTGGTGTTTATTAAAATGTTTTTTTCTCTACAGACTCTTCAGATGCCAGAAAGCGGAAGGACCCTGAGGTGAGCCTGTACTCCGCGGTTTCCGGTCTGCAGCCGGACCGGAAGGAGCCGCTGCTATGCGTCGCTTCAGGAATGTTTCCGCCGGTGATCCGGTTCACCTGGAAAAGGAAGAAGGAGGACGGGAAGGAGGAGGTTCTTCCTGCTGGAGCGGAGCAGCTGGAGATCAGAGAGTCGGATCGTTTCTCCTCCATCAGGATGGTGGATCCGGATCCTCAGCACACTTACGAGTATCACTGCTCCGTCCAACATGAAGGGGGCGCTAAAGAGTCTCCCTCACAAAAAGGTAAAGAGACTCAGAGATCCGGTTGGATTCAGTTGTAAGGTACTGACAGAAGAGGCGGAGAGGCCAGAAAATTTATTCAAGTTAAAGTAGAAAGTGTCTCAAGTAAAACAGTATTTAGTAAAAAGTACAGAGGAACTGATCAAATTATCAATCAATCCATAAATTTTACTCCAGTAACAGAAGAGATACTTAACAATAAAATTACTCAAGTAAAAGCAAAAATTACAGCGTAGTGAAAATACAATTTTTAAAGTTACTCAGGTAAATGTAAGAGAGCGATTAAGCAGCTCTGGTTCCCTTCAGCAGCTGATATTCTGATGTTCTGATATTCTGATATTCTGATGTTCTGATATTCTGATATTCTGATGTTCTGATATTCTGATATTCTGATGTTCTGATATTCTGATATTCTGATGTTCTGATGTTCTGATGTTCTGATATTCTGATGTTCTGATGTTCTAATGTTCTGATATTCTGATGTTCTGATATTCTGATATTCTGATGATCTGATGTTCTGATATTCTGATGTTCTGATGTTCTAATGTTCTGATGTTCTAATGTTCTGATATTCTGATGTTCTGATGATCTGATGTTCTGATATTCTGATGTTCTGATGTTCTAATGTTCTGATATTCTGATGTTCTGATATTCTGATATTCTGATGATCTGATGTTCTAATGTTCTGATATTCTGATGTTCTGATGATCTGATGTTCTAATGTTCTGATATTCTGATATTCTGATATTCAGATATTCAGATATTCTGATGTTCTAATATTCCGATATTCTGATATTTTGTGTTTCTCTCAGTGGCCCCTCGCCCCGCCGGCCCTCCGCCCCCTGGTGAGTCTCTGGGCTTCAGCCAGCAGCTCCTCTTCCTCATCTACTCGCTGCTCATCGCCAAGAGTCTGCTCTACTTCTGTGGCCTCTCCCTGATCAGCGTCTGTGGAACCAGCAGAGCCGACTGATGGTCCCCAGTTTGTCCTGCAGCTTCAGACATGAATGTAAAACTTCAGGATTTTCTGTTCAAACTGGATCGTAAACATGAAAACGCTTCTATATGCTGCATTTCTATACTGTTCATCCAACAGGAGATAAAAACATCATTAATATTTTAGGAATGTGAAGGTTCTCTTCATCTTTTGAGGCATCGCCATTTATTGAAATGTTGCATATTTCTGCTTTGTTTACATTTAATGTTTTTATTGCAAAGAATTTATTTTATTTTATTCTTTACCCAGTTTATGAATGTTTTCTGCTTCTGCCAGCTGAACCTCTTTACTCAAATTAAATCAGAATATATTTTATCTTTATCAGTTTGAATGTAAGGTGATTTTCTGTATTCCATATATTTGATGAAATAAGATTTAATTAATAAAGAATTTGATTCAACTCATCCTGTTTCATTTAATAATAATAATAATAATAATAATAATAATAAATACATGACTGTCTGAATTAATACAATCATATAATTTATTGCTGTGATTTAATATTTGAAGTCAGTTTTATTATTCTATATTTAAAATAAAAACAATCAAATTTGCTTTTGAATCTCAGCGTCTCTGAATAAAACTCTGATCATTAATTAATGACCAGCTGAAGATTCATAAATCATTCATTGATAAAGAAAATGTAGAAAATGCTGTGAATTTGGAGACAACAATAAAGAACAATAAACAGAATAAAATAAAAAAAACAGTACAGATTTTTACAGATGAATGCAGCTGAGCAGGATGAGGTTAAAGCAGTTTGGACAGTTGGATCAGATTAGCGTTAATCTCATGCTGGGTTTGATCGTCATCAGACCAGCAGCAGCTCTCGCCTCGTCCTGCAGCTGTGTGGGTTTGTGCTCTGCAGCCTCCACACCGTTAGCTGTGGCTTCTCACTTTAATAACACAATGACAGTTACAAGCATCGACTGAAACAATGGTTCAGGAAGCACCTGTGTTCTTCATCTGAGAGAGAAACAGCTCAGAGCTGAACTCACAGCTCAGCAATCAGCTCCATCAGTGAATCACATCAGGCTGTTCAATGGCTCAAATACATGATAATAATTAGAGTAAAGATTGAAACACCAGCAGCTGAATCTAAACTCTGATCAGTTTTTCTGTTTTTCTCTTGATGCAGCAGGAAGATTTCAGCTCACAGGAACAAACAAAGCAGCAACAAAACCACTGAGACAGAAACTCAAACCACTGAGACAAACATTCATGTTGTTTAGTTCCTGTGAACCAGCAGCAGGCGGCCATGTTGGTTCTGATCCGGTCTCGTTGGTTCAACCCGTCAGAGGAGTCTGGACGTCTCCATCACAGCTGAACCTCTAACTGGTTTGGTCTCTGAGGACCAGCTCTGCACTGGTTTCCATCGGACCTCAGGGTCCTGTTACCATGGCAACCCCCAGATCCTCTGCTGACTCCTTCTGGGTCTCATCAGAACCATCTGGGTTCTCTGCATCCTGTCATTCAGAACCAGATTGACTCTGATCTCCTGGACCTGAACATGAACCCGGACCAGGCTGAGGTTCTGTTGGACCTGATTGTGGAAACTTGATGGTTCTGATGGTTCTGATCCACTTCCACCAGAACATTCTGGTTCTGGTTCTGCTGTTTGTGGCTGCAACTTCATCAACTTTCTGTTGATCAGTTAAATTCTGTTTTTTGACATTTATGTGACCTTTTATATCTATAAACATTTTTAAGTATTTGAGGATAAAATACTTTAACTTTACATTTTCTGATGACATCAGAAGATTTAAACATCAATATTTCAGTCTACGTGGTGAACAGCGCCCCCTGGTGTCACGATATGCTGATGGTCAAATAATTTCATTTTACATCTGAATTTATAATCCTCTTTTCAGATATTTCATTACCAGTTTTATGACTCAATTTTTCTTTACTTTCTGATTCTCTCATGTCAAATTATGCACTCGATAATTTTTATTGAAAAATCTTGAAAAAGATTCACTGCGTGCCACAAAGGTCCGATTTAGTACTTTGTAAAGAACATATCTAACCTTTTGTTATAATTTTATTTGTTGGTAGGAAAGCTTAGTTTAGACTATCTTTTTAATCTGTCTTTTTTTATCTGTAGGGAGTGAAATTGATGTGATTTGAACTAACAAACTTCTCTCTGACCAGGATTTTTCTGAAAGGACCAATAAAAAAATAAAAAACAATAATAAAAGCCATTAACTTCAGGGTGTGCCTAATAAAGTGGCCGGTGAGCTGCGTCGCTGTCCGCGGTGCTGAACTGAAAAAGCATCTGATTGGTCCGTTTACCGCCCCCTGGTGGTCTGAACTGGAACAGCAGAATGGAACCAGAACATCATCCGAACCAGACCAGAACTTTCTAAACTCATTAATAGAGAAAATTTTAACAAGAATATTTCATATCGTAAAAATGATTTTCAATCTTTCTACTCATCAGTGTTACACTATAATAATACGTGTGGAAACTTGAGTCAGCTTTTAGTTCCACCTTTAATTCTCCCTGTTAATGTCCTTATTTATAATTAATGTTTCTATATTTACTTCATGGCTTTGAAGTTATGTTACTAAAGTTAAACATGATTCACATTCATCTTTGAAGCTGAATACTGTCTCCACTCGATGTGAATCAGAAGCAGCACAACAGCGCCACCTTCAGGTTTTTGCCTACAATAGAATCACTGGTGAGTTTGTCTCAGTATTTCTGGCTCTCGGTAAATTAAAATATAAAACTGCAGAGATGTGTAGCTAAATATTTTATTGCAAATATACATTTGTATGAACTGTCAAATAAACAAACAAATAAATAAATAATAATAATAATAATAATAATAATAATAATAATAATAATAATAATAATAATAATAATAATAATAATAATAATAGCTTATCATTATTGATATTATACAGTAACTGATATTTATACTGCATTACAGAGAACATTTACAGTGTTTGGTGAAATAACTGTAAAGATTATTTCCTGTTGTGTTCATGTCTCATCCTCTTCCAGATCAGATTTTCAGATGTTGCAGACATTTTCTCACATTAAAGTTACAATTCTCTTTTCTCAGTGAACATTTTCTGTATAAATAAGACATTTTTTAAATGTTTACTATCATCCTGCAGGTGAGACATTTTACATAACTTCATTCCCAGGACTAGAATCAGAACCAGAACCAGAACCCAGTATGGAGAAGCAGCACTCAGCTTCTATGCACCACAAATCTGGAACAAACATAAAAAACCCACAAAAGTGCTTTAAATCTAGAATAAAAAACTATTTATGTGCAGATGAAACCTGGAGCATTGAGTAACTGTACCTAGTGATGTTTGTTTATGTTTCCATGACGTGAAGCTCTTAAAGCCACAGGCTGCTGAAAAGCTCCAGATGATTTGTTTGTTCAGCCGTTTGTCGGTTTGGTTTGTTGGTTGCAGCTGCAGCATTTCTGACAGAAGATCAAATTTTCCCACAGCTTCATTTATATTTAACAAAAGTTGTTTGTTCAATGACGTCATGATTAGTCTGATTAATGTATTGATGCTTTTTTAGGGTTTTGTAATGATAAATGTTAAAGTAAAATAAGTTATTTTAGTTTCAGTTTAAGGGATTAAAAAATATAAACCAAATATCTTTGAAAAATAAAATTTATATTTTTGGTAACGGTTAAAATAAATGTTTAATCTCAACAAAAAATGACTTCAGATTTGATGGAAAATGTTAACTCTTAATAATTTAAATCTAAATCTGGAAACTCACTGACTTTGATTTTATTTTGCTGTGTGATGGAAAATTCAAATCAGGAAACTCAATCCATAACCCATCTTCTCCTAGAGAAGATTCTTGGTTCATCACAGCGTCTATTGGCCTTTCAGTCAGCGGAGCTGCATGATGAAGTTCACTGAATCAAACCAGATCATTTTGGATCAAGTTGATGTGAATCAGCCTGGTTTTGTTCTGACGTGAATCCGTTTCAGTCCATCACAGGTCCGTTTGTTCTGTTTGTTCCTGCTGACTGAGTTCAGGTTCATCAGTTCCTCCATGAAGCTTTGAGGATCCAAACTGAAATTTATATTTCTAGAAATTTGAAAAGCATCACCAGCAGCTTCACCTTCATGCTGAGCTTCTTCTGGTGATTAAATTATTTCCACCTAAAGCTGGTTAACTGTTGCAGAGCAGACTTGGTCACATGTTCATTAAAGGCCTCATTGATTGTGATTCACTGATGGAGCTGATTGCTGAGCTGTGAGTTCAGCTCTGAGCTGTTTCTCTCTCAGATGAAGAACACAGGTGCTTCCTGAACCATTGTTTCAGTCGATGCTTGTAACTGTCATTGTGTTATTAAAGTGAGAAGCCACAGCTAACGGTGTGGAGGCTGCAGAGCACAAACCCACACAGCTGCAGGAAAGGAAGTCTGATTGGCTGCCAGCAGTTTGGTGGCTTCTAATAACCACTGAGAACAGATTCAGATCTGCTGCTCTACAAACTCATCATCTGCTGCATCTCTGTGGTTTGGTTCTGCTTCCTGGAAACATTTTCATTGTTTTTACTGAAACCAACATCAGAGCTGATAGATTGTAAAGTGAATCATCTCAGTCCAGTCAGACGACCAGCATCATTAATTCTCCCTGATCTGCTGCTGATGAAACCACTTCATGTCTCCTGATGAACTCAGAGCCTCATGGAGCCTCATTCACACTTCAGTCAAACCTCTGGATGTTTGAGCAGCTGGAGATTCAGAGGAACATTTAGTAGAAAATAGAAAACTGATTTATTCTGTCAGGATTTATTCACAGCAAAAACTACATGCAGAATAAAGCAAAAACTGTAGAAAGACATTTGGACAAAATCAGAGTTTTTACGTCTTTGCAAAATAAACTGGACAGAAACATTTTTAATTTTTATGAATTAATCTAAATGTTTGGTAAAACTTTATTTGAAGGGGTCAGAATCAGACTGACATGAAATTATAAACATGGAGTCTTTATGAATATTTATGGTAAAGAGTCATTTGGTACAAAATTACAATAAAACTGCATTAAAAGAATCAACATTGAATTAATTCATGTCATTTTGGATCAAATCTGACATTTTTTCTAGGAAAATCTGTTAAAAACTAAACTTTTATTAAAGTCAATGACATTAAATCTTCTTGAACTGATTTAGTTTCCTTCATAGCAGATCGTTCTGACGTCTGATTGGCTGAGAATATCTGACTTTATAAAACCAAAGAAGCTCCAGAACTAATTAAAATGAAGCTAAAGCTGAATAAATGATTTTCAGTGATTAATAATAAAATCCTGCGTTGCTGCAGCTGCAGCAGAGGGTTCAGCTGGGGGCCGGTCCCTTGGTCCTGAGGACCATCAGCAGAGAGAGTCCACAGCAGTACACCAGACTCTTCACTATCAGCACTGAGTAGAGCAGGCAGAGCAGCTTCACCCTGCACTGAGCCTGGAAGGACACTGACAGACACACAGACACAGAGACCTCATCAATCTACACATCCAGCTCCTGCTGAGCTGAAGCTCCTCTGGATTCATCAGCAGCTGATCTTACAGTCGAGCTGCAGCTGATCTGCCTGGTCTGGACTCTGTGGAGGACAGGAGGCTGCTGCAGCTGGAAGCTCTGGAGCAGAAAAGGAGGACAAAGTTTGGAGAGAAACAGAGAAACGTCCGTCCTCTGCTGCTCTGCTCGGCCTGACAGAGACTCACATGAAGCTGAGGAAGTCGCTCACTGAGCAGCAGATTTACATTTTATTCACATTTAATTATTTACTATCTTTGCTCTTCAGCATCTGACCTTTTACTTTAACAGATTATATCATTATGGTGGTGAAATAATAAAGTGTTATTATGCAGCTAATCTTTATTAAACACTGATTATATTATCAGATACATTCCTAATGTCTCCAGGCTCTCTAGCGCCCCCACCAGGCCAAGTGTTGCTGTTTTAATCTGTAACATTGACAGATTAAAGAGTCTCTGCTGAAACTCAGCATGGTCAGCATGTGACCACAGACTGAGGTCAGAGGTCACCAGAACTCTGGAGCCACTTCCTGTCTTTACTGGTTTCCACGGCAACAGCTTCAGAGAATAACAAACATTTTAATTAGGATGAAACAACTGAAGTTTCTATTCTTATATTCTGTGTTATTAATAATGTTTTCCAATAAAACATTTATATGGTGATAATTTCAAACTTCCTGTCGACTTTAAACATTTTGTAAAACTGGCTGGATGCCTGGCGCCGCTCCCAGCAGCTTCAGGGAGTTTTCTGCTCAACCTGTTAATATTCATCAGCTCTCCTGCTGCATTGATGATGAAGTTATTATGTTGATGCATTGAAAACAGAGCTGATGGTTAAACTGTGGAGCTGTGATGAGAAGCAGCCGCTTACTGACGGCTGCTGTCTGCAGCTTCATGCAGGTCTGTGACGTTTCTGATGCTACGGATCAAATGTGGTTCAACATTGTGATGCACATGTGGATGTTTACTTATTAGTTATTGATTCTGGTTTTATTAAGTAAATATTTGGTTATTTTCTGGACGCCTCTTCAGTTTTGGGTCCTGAGAGGAGAAATAACTCGGCAGCTTCCTCACCTTGTGTTGCTGGGGCCTCCACTGGGCCCCCCTCATGCCGCACAGAGCAGCGGTATCTAGATGTGTTGCGTTGATCCCGATCCACCAGTAAGATGGAGGCGGTGCGGTTCGGCTCTCTGAGCTCCAGCTGCTCTCCAGAGGTCAGATCCTTCTCTCCACCGTCCTCCAGTATTTTCCAGGAGATCTGGACCTCAGGAGGAAACATGCCTGAGGCCAGACACAGCAGGAAGCCCTTCCTGTCCCGCTGGGCGCTGGATGCTGCTGGGTACACGCTCACCACGGGCTGCACTACCGGATCACCTGGAGGTCGGCAGCAGGAACCAGCAGATTCAGCCAGCAGCTCTCATCACTTTGATACGTTTTGTTAGAAACACAGAGAAACTTTTCCACATGATTCAGAGTTTAGCTGCTGCAGACGATCCAGAGATTCAGCTGGAATCAGTTCATGAGCAGAGAAACGACACAAAGTGGCTCTGAATCTTTGTCTCATTTATTCTGATTTTTAGAAGAACAGAAAATTTTACATGTTTTTAAATCAGATTTTAAACTTTACACACAAATTAATCTGCTGGTTTCAGAGATTTTAACTATTTTAGTAATTCAGTTTATTTATATTTAGCAAATTCACAACAAATGAAGTTACTTTATAAAAATATAGTTTTAATTCAGTCACTTATATTCCAGTTGATCCTGGTTATCCACCAGTTCACTAAGCTCATTAATTATTAATTGAAGCGTTTCTATGGAAACCAGCAGATTGTTTTATAGATTTTTCTGCTCAGATGAAGTTTTTCAGTCAAACTGGTTTTGTTTCTCCTTCCTGTCTTCACTGTGGGGCCCCTCAGGGCCCCTCATGGCCCCTCATGGCCCCTCAGGCCCCTCAGGGCCCCTCAGGGCCCCTCAGGGCCCCTCAGGGCCCCTCATGGCCCCTCAGGCCCCTCAGGGCCCCTCAGGGCCCCTCATGGCCCCTCATGGCCCCTCAGGCCCCTCAGGGCCCCTCATGGCCCCTCAGGGCCTCTCAGGGCCCCTCATGGCCCCTCATGGCCCCTGGCCCCTCAGGGCCCCTCAGGGCCCCTCATGGCCCCATGTCGGGCCCCATGTCGGGCTCCTGCTTTCCTCTTTGTTCTATTTAAAGAAACTTTGGTTTCCTTCTCCGTCGTTCAGAGACTCTCAGGTTCATCACATCATTTATTCTTCATCTGACACAAACTGCTGGAGGCTTCAAACTTTTACATTTAAACCAGTAAAAAACAGAAAAACATCTGAAATATTTCAGTTTATCAGGATGAACATTAAATAATATTTACACATAAATTTACAGAAATTAAACTATTTGGATTATGATCAATTTCATGCATATTATTGGATCAAACATTTCTATTTTAAATAATTAATATTAAATTAGTTTTATTTTCTTGCCACACATTAATATTAGTTCATTATAAAACTGTTTTCATTTATTTGATCAAGTTTATACTTTACATTTTTAAAACTAAACGTTTTTGTTGAAATCTAAATTTATAGATTGATGCAACAAAATGTCAAATTTATATCCAAATGTAATAAATATAATGTCTTTCACAATTTAACTATGTTATAATTTGAACTCTAAATATTTATAATGACTCAATATTTGAAAATTAAGATGAGATGAAAAAATAATAATTGAAAACTATATTATTTCTCATCTACAATAATTTCTATGCAAATTAAATGTAAACGACTGAATTTTGATCATATTTTTAGTTGGTTTTCAATATTTAAAAATTATAAATTTAAACATTGGTAACAAAGTGTTTCTGATATCTTAATAAAACTTTTGGGTTTTTTTGAGTAAAGAATTTCTTAAAGGTTTTCTAAACGTTTCTGTGAACATTTCTAAGATTTTAAGTTTTTACCAGATGAACATTTTTATCGACTCCAGAAACGTCAAAAAGACGATAAATACAAAATATATGGAACATTCTAAATATTTTCTTAACTATTTTAATTTTAAAGGGACTACAGAGTTTTTCTTCTTCATCAGCAGCTGCAGGATAATTTATTTACTAATGATAGAAAATCTGCAGCAGCAGAAACTGATTAAAAACATTTTAACTTGTAGAAAAAATCAACTGAAGGAAAATTTAACTTCTCACCGTTTACATACAGTTTGGTTCCAGATCCAAAGATCAGGTAGTTATAACTCCCACACAGTGAGAAACTGATTCACAAACCTGTCGGCTGATTTCTGGTTTTATTATATTCAGTTGGTTTATTTTTACTTTTATTATAGTGAATTTTTCTCCATCAGCTTCAAGTAACTCTGAGTTTTATCAGTTATGTATAAAATATTTTACAGTAATTAGATTTTTATCAACTATAGTATCAGATATTAAAGAATTAGAGTCACTCACTGTTTTAGACATTATTCTCTAATATGAATAAAGAGAAAATACATTATTTTCTAATGTTCTGGTATTTTTGAACAGGTTTTTCATTAATTACTGATATTTTTATAATTAATTATCCAATAATGATAAAAACGGTTCTTACCCGTTACAACCAGTTTGGTTCCAGAACCAAAGATGGGGTAGCGATAGCGAGAACCATCACTCCTCCTCACAGTGAATCAAACTGATACAAAAACCTGCCTGTTCATTTTTACTTCTTAATTAATCTAAATTTTATTTGAGCTTCATGTAACTCTGAGTTTTAGTCGATGATAAAGAAGCAAACTGGTTTTTACAATAATTATAGACTTAATAAAATCACAGCGTTAGAGTCACTGAGAGGAAAAGACAAGTTTTAGATGTTTATGGAATTTGAAACAGTTTCATAAATTATTCATATTTTCATGATTCATTTTCTACATTTGATCAAATATAATGTAAATCCTGAAGTGACTTTAAACACATTTTATCTTCCACAGTAAAACCAGTAAATGTTGATTCTTACCTGTTACAAACAGTTTGGTTCCAGAACCAAAGATCCAATCATACCACAGTGAGACAGACTGATACAAAAACCTGTCGGCTGATTTGGGTCTGATTATTAAAATTATTTTCTCTGTCAGCTTCATGTAACTCTGAGTTTTATCAGTCAGTAAATAAATAATATTTTATTAGACATTTATCAACATGATCAGATGTTGCAGTTAGACTCACTCAGAGTTTTCACAAGTTCTTATCCAATATTTAACAGTTCATTAAATAAAGTTGGTCAGATTTTTTTCTAACATGTTTTTCATGAATTATTGACATTTTTATGGTAATTTTCTTCTAGAAAGGACAGAATTTATGAGAATTTGGGCCTGGAGTCAGTTTTGCTCCACTGAGGAAAAATGATTTTATTCATTCAAATCACAGTTTATTAATAGACACCAACAGGTTTTATTACATCAGCAGGTTTGAACTGATTTAATGTTTTTAACTCCATTTTGTTTCCAAAGAAATAAACAATGACTTCATCATTTTCAAATATTTAGATGTTGTTTATATTCACAAAATTCATAAATATTAAAACTCACATGATTTGGGGTGATGAGTTTTATGTGACTCATAATGTTTAAAACATCTATTCATGAAAAACAGACAAGAAAAATCTGAGCCCCAAAATCATTGCAGCCCTGGGCTACTGCCACAATCAGCCTTTTCTATAGTCGCTTTTTCTAGTAATTAAAAAATTACATTTAAATCCTGAAGCAGCAAAAAGTGACATTAAACAGTAAAACCAGTAAATGTTGATTCTTACCTGTTACAAACAGTTTGGTTCCAGAACCAAAGAGGTATTCCCATCCCACAGTGAGACAGACTGATACAAAAACCTGTCGGCTGATTTCTGGTTTTATTATCTTCAGTTTTTATCTTTCAGCTTCATGTAACTCTGAGATTTAGCATTTAGTAAATATATAAACAATATTTTACAAGAATTAGACTTTTATCAGCAATATTAGCAAATATTACAGTAATAAAGATAATACCTGTAAAATAGCTTAAAGATACAGTTCAGAATCAGTTAAAATACTAAATGTATTTTATAAAGTTTCCCTGAACATGTTTCTATGAATCATTTATATTTTCATAATTAATTCTCTACTAATGATAAAATCCAACATGTAAATCCTGAAGCAGCAGAAAGTGACTCTAACCTCAGTCTAACTTCTCCAGTAAACCCAGTCAGTGTTGGTTCTTACCGGTTCCATCCAGTCTGGCTCCAGAACCAAAGCGGTACCAGAACCTCCACAGAAACCAGTCTGCTGCTGAACGGGTCGGCTGAGGGGAACCGGTCCAGATGATGCAGCAGGATCAGGTTTCAGCTCCATGATGAGTTTCTCTGATGTTCACATCAACATGGCTGCTGAAGCTGCTGTGAGGTTCTGATGGACCAGAACCATCAGAAATGTGCTGTGAAGGTCCAAAGTGGGTCTGAAGGAAGCTCTGCAGACATCATGTCTAAAGCTCTCATCTCTCCCACTGGGTCTCCTGGTTTGTTGGGACGTCGTCTTGCTGAAAGTCTTCAGTGTTCAGTCTGAGCTGCAGCTGCTGAGATCTCCTGAGATCATGAATGCAGCACGGAGGGAGGGCTGTGGTTTCCTGGAGGCTGGTGGAGCCATGAAGCTCACACTGATCAGGGATGGAGGCTGGCAGCAGAGGTCATGACCTTTCACACTGATCAGGGATGGAGGCTGGCAGCAGAGGTCATGACCTTTCACACTGATCAGGGATGGAGGCTGGCAGCAGAGGTCATGACCTTTCACACTGATCAGGGATGGAGGCTGGCAGCAGAGGTCATGACCTTTCACACTGATCAGGGATGGAGGCTGGCAGCAGAGGTCATGACCTTTCACACTGATCAGGGATGGAGGCTGGCAGCAGAGGTCATGACCTTTCACACTGATCAGGGATGGAGGCTGGCAGCAGAGGTCATGACCTTTCACACTGATCAGGGATGGAGGCTGGCAGCAGAGGTCATGACCTTTCACCTGCTGTGAGTCTGACTCTCTGAATGCTGAGAAAACCTCCAGATTCACTGAGTCTGAACAGCCGGCCCAATGCAGAAGCAAACCAAGCAGCTGCTTGGGGCCCCAAACCTTCAGGGCCCCATAAATAGATTCTAACAGGATCACAGATCTAGAAATTTAACATTTGGTCACTGAGAATAAAATTCTATTAACATTTTTAACATGCAAGTTTAGGGTTTAAAGTTTATTTTGTAAAGTGCAAAGAACACCTTCATAGTTAGATTGTTGTTGCCATGGCAAGGAGAGGAGAGGAGAGGAGAGGAGAGGAGAGGAGAGGAGAGGAGAGGAGAGGAGAGGAGAGGAGAGGAGAGGAGAGGAGAGGAGAGGAGAGGAGAGGAGAGGAGAGGAGAGGAGAGGAGAGGAGAGGAGAGGAGAGGAGAGGAGAGGAGAGGAGAGGAGAAGTTCAGCTCCTCTACAGGATGAACCACTGATCCACTGGGAGACTCCCAGTAGACACCAGTTCACTCCTGGAGCTGCACTGGAAACACCAACTAGTTTTCATTACTAACAATAATACATACAGTAAATTATTGATCTGGATTTTACAGAATCAAAAACCAAACAAATCAAGTTCTGATTATATAAAGTCTTGTGTCCAAAATGATCCATTAATAAAGAACTAAAGGTCTTAAAACTGTTAACTAGTAATTAAATCAATGATTACTCACATTTATCAGAATTTGTTTCTCATGTTAACCAACATTTGTCCTGCTGGTGGCGCTAGAGAAACATCAGGATCTCAGCAGAACATCTGATGGACACAAAACTGACCTGAGATCAGATCAAGATTTGACTTTTAAGATGAAATGAAGTGAAATTATCTGCTGACATCTGTTACATATAAGAGCAGCTGGAAGGGATTTGATCAGGAAAATTAAATACGTATTGATTGATTTTCAATATTAATCTCAGATCCATTACAGTGTTTGTCAGGATGGTGAAGATTCTGATCTCTGACAATATGAATGAAAATCATAGATTTTTAAATAAATATAAGAAAATAATGAAACATTAAAGTCTAAAACTCAGAGAGTCTCTGTGTGAGATGGAGGTGAAATCAGTGAACCTGGGCTGTGGTTTACTGCTCTCTATGTCACAAACTGACATCTGATCATCTGGAGGTTTTTGTTCAGGCTGAAGGAATCATTTCTCACTGTGGGAACCAGACTTCCAGCAGCTGCAGTAGTAGGAGGCTGAATGATCCAGTTTAACTTTATTGATCTTCAGTTTACAGCTGTTCTGATTTCTCTCAGCTGAGAAATCATCTTGCTGAGGATGACTGAAAGGTTTTTCTGGGCTGCCACCACTGGTGATATAGAGAATAGCTCTGAATGTTTCTGTATCTTTCTTCTGGTACCAGTAGACGTAATTAGTACCACACTGTCCAGTCCCACAGCTGAAGGAGACGCTCTGTCCGGATCTCCTGGTCAGAGTTAAATCCTGAACCAGCTGTGTTGCCATGGCAGCCAGCGCTGTAGAGACACAGACAGACAGGTGAAGGTTAGTGTGACAGTGTTTGTTCCAGGTGGGCTTTGTTGGCTCCTGATTGGTGGAAACACTCACCTGAACCCAGCCAGCACAGAGCAGCAGCTGGGAGGAAAAGCATTGTGTGCAGTGGAGTTTCCTCTGGTGAACCTGGGGAGAAGTGGAGCTCTGATGCAGCTGAGGCCAAACAAGGACGAGCTGAGAGATCAGACCAGGGCCACGTGGTTTCTAGCAGAGGAACCAGAGCTCCCATCAGCCCCTGCAGCCACAGAGAAGAGGAGGCTGCTGATTGGACGATCAGAGGAAGCTGCTGATTGGACGATCAGAGGAAGCTGCTGATTGGATAATCAGAGAAAACCAATCAGCATCTGATGGAGATAATCTGCCTCACAATCAGCAGGTGGCGCTGTTTGTTTAGATTTGTCATTAGAGACACTGAAATGTTTCAGATTCAGATTTTTATTGACTGTTTCCAGTCCCACCATCAAACATACTGGGAACAACCAGCAGCCACTGCTGCTTTACTTTAACTCAGAGTCAGGAAGTTGAGGTTGTTATTTTTACCTCTGTGGTCCAGTCAAAGTTTCATTAATGCTGATTCCTGATCCTGACATTATGCATGAAGGAAAAGACATGAATTAATCTGATCATACAAACTGATATATCTGATCTGTTTTCTGCTTGTTTTGTCATTTTCAGCATTTTAAAATATTAAATCATGAAGGCTGATGGTTTTACTGACTTTCCTTCAGTCGGGCCAACAGAACCAAGGTGAGTCCATGTTCTGGTCTGATTGGACTCAGTGAGCTGCTGATGTTTGGGAGAACTGAAGAGAAAAAACTTTTCCCACATTTTACACCAAAACTTCGTAACATGAGAGGATTTTACTGAGATGAGGTGAAATGAATCCCTGTTTTTATGAAAATGATTTAATGAAGCCATAAAAGTTTTGTCCTCAGAGTAACTGAATAATTAACGGCATAAACTCAGCAGAGCTTCTTTAACGTTCAGAAGTTGTGCTGAGTTTTGATTTCAGAGAAATAATTACAGTAAAACCAGGATTAAATCAAACTGTAGTTTCTGATTTTAAATTAAATTAGTTATAGTTAAATAAGTTAAAACAGTTTTAGATGAATAAATTCTGATTTCTGTCACATTTTAATGCAGAAGCTAGAAAACATTGAGATGATCTGAAGGCCCAGATTGAGGCCTTGGAAAGAAATTACTGTTAGGCAGATTTTTACTTTACTTGATTAATTTTATTATGAAGTATTTCTGATCAAACTGGAGTCAAATTTCCAAATTCTCACTGAATGAAAAGGAAACAAGTTTTAACCAAAAATTCACCAGATACAGACCTGGATTTATAAAACATCTTTCATAAGATTTTTATTGATAAAAGAAAAACTGATTCGGAAAAGTTTCAGTCTGATTTTGTTATAATTTGTTACTTTTATACATTATAATCATTTTCATCCTTAAAATGTTTAATTGACTTCCTATTTTGGTCTGATAATTATTATTTTTTAAATATTAAGTGATTGATAATTTGATCAGTTACTCAGTACTTGAGTAACTTTTTACCAAAGACTTGATTCATTTCCTGGATGGATACTTTTAGTTTCTGTTGAGTAAAAACCTGCTGAATTAACTCTGGAGCTCTGCCTCCTGAGGGGCTGATTTCACTGATGGAGCTGATTGCTGAGCTGTGAGTTCAGCTCTGAGCTGTTTCTCTCTCAGATGAAGAACACAGGTGCTTCCTGAACCATTGTTTCAGTCGATGCTTGTAACTGTCATTGTGTTATTAAAGTGAGAAGCCACAGCTAACGGTGTGGAGGCTGCAGAGCACAAACCCACACAGCTGCAGGAAAGGAAGTCTGATTGGCTGCCAGCAGTTTGGTGGCTTCTAATAACCACTGAGAACAGATTCAGATCTGCTGCTCTACAAACTCATCATCTGCTGCATCTCTGTGGTTTGGTTCTGCTTCCTGGAAACATTTTCATTGTTTTTACTGAAACCAACATCAGAGCTGATAGATTGTAAAGTGAATCATCTCAGTCCAGTCAGACGACCAGCATCATTAATTCTCCCTGATCTGCTGCTGATGAAACCACTTCATGTCTCCTGATGAACTCAGAGCCTCATGGAGCCTCATTCACACTTCAGTCAAACCTCTGGATGTTTGAGCAGCTGGAGATTCAGAGGAACATTTAGTAGAAAATAGAAAACTGATTTATTCTGTCAGGATTTATTCACAGCAAAAACTACATGCAGAATAAAGCAAAAACTAGAAAAACATTTGGACAAAATCAGAGTTTTTACATCTTTGCAAAATAAACTGGACAGAAACATTTTTAATTTTTATGAATTAATCTAAATGTTTGGTAAAACTTTATTTGAAGGGGTCAGAATCAGACTGACATGAAATTATAAACATGGAGTCTTTATGAATATTTATGGTAAAGAGTCATTTGGTACATAATTACAATAAAACTGCATTAAAAGAATCAACATTGAATTAATTCATGTCATTTTGGATTAAATCTGACATTTTTTCTAGGAAAATCTGTTAAAAACTAAACTTTTATTAAAGTCAATGACATTAAATCTTCTTGAACTGATTTAGTTTCCTTCATAGCAGATCGTTCTGACGTCTGATTGGCTGAGAATATCTGACTTTATAAAAACAAAGAAGCTCCAGAACTAATTAAAATGAAGCTAAAGCTGAATAAATGATTTTCAGTGATTAATAATAAAATCCTGCGTTGCTGCAGCTGCAGCAGAGGGTTCAGCTGGGGGCCGGTCCCTTGGTCCTGAGGACCATCAGCAGAGAGAGTCCACAGCAGTACACCAGACTCTTCACTATCAGCACTGAGTAGAGCAGGCAGAGCAGCTTCACCCTGCACTGAGCCTGGAAGGACACTGACAGACACACAGACACAGAGACCTCATCAATCTACACATCCAGCTCCTGCTGAGCTGAAGCTCCTCTGGATTCATCAGCAGCTGATCTTACAGTCGAGCTGCAGCTGATCTGCCTGGTCTGGACTCTGTGGAGGACAGGAGGCTGCTGCAGCTGGAAGCTCTGGAGCAGAAAAGGAGGACAAAGTTTGGAGAGAAACAGAGAAACGTCCGTCCTCTGCTGCTCTGCTCGGCCTGACAGAGACTCACATGAAGCTGAGGAAGTCGCTCACTGAGCAGCAGATTTACATTTTATTCACATTTAATTATTTACTATCTTTGCTCTTCAGCATCTGAACTTTTACTTTAACAGATTATATCATTATGGTGGTGAAATAATAAAGTGTTATTATGCAGCTAATCTTTATTAAACACTGATTATATTATCAGATACATTCCTAATGTCTCCAGGCTCTCTAGCGCCCCCACCAGGCCAAGTGTTGCTGTTTTAATCTGTAACATTGACAGATTAAAGAGTCTCTGCTGAAACTCAGCATGGTCAGCATGTGACCACAGACTGAGGTCAGAGGTCACCAGAACTCTGGAGCCACTTCCTGTCTTTACTGGTTTCCACGGCAACAGCTTCAGAGAATAACAAACATTTTAATTAGGATGAAACAACTGAAGTTTCTATTCTTATATTCTGTGTTATTAATAATGTTTTCCAATAAAACATTTATATGGTGATAATTTCAAACTTCCTGTCGACTTTAAACATTTTGTAAAACTGGCTGGATGCCTGGCGCCGCTCCCAGCAGCTTCAGGGAGTTTTCTGCTCAACCTGTTAATATTCATCAGCTCTCCTGCTGCATTGATGATGAAGTTATTATGTTGATGCATTGAAAACAGAGCTGATGGTTAAACTGTGGAGCTGTGATGAGAAGCAGCCGCTTACTGACGGCTGCTGTCTGCAGCTTCATGCAGGTCTGTGACGTTTCTGATGCTACGGATCAAATGTGGTTCAACATTGTGATGCACATGTGGATGTTTACTTATTAGTTATTGATTCTGGTTTTATAAAGTAAATGTCTGGTTATTTTCTGGACGCCTCTTCAGTTTTGGGTCCTGAGAGGAGAAATAACTCGGCAGCTTCCTCACCTTGTGTTGCTGGGGCCTCCACTGGGCCCCCCTCATGCCGCACAGAGCAGCGGTATCTAGATGTGTTGCGTTGATCCCGATCCACCAGTAAGATGGAGGCGGTGCGGTTCGGCTCTCTGAGCTCCAGCTGCTCTTCAGAGGTCAGATCCTTCTCTCCACCGTCCTCCAGTATTTTCCAGGAGATCTGGACCTCAGGAGGAAACATGCCTGAGGCCAGACACAGCAGGAAGCCCTTCCTGTCCCGCTGGGCGCTGGATGCTGCTGGGTACACGCTCACCACGGGCTGCACTACCGGATCACCTGGAGGTCGGCAGCAGAAACCAGCAGATTCAGCCAGCAGCTCTCAGTTTGATACGTTTTGTTAGAAACACAGAGAAACTTTTCCACATGATTCAGAGTTTAGCTGCTGCAGACGATCCAGAGATTCAGCTGGAATCAGTTCATGAGCAGAGAAACGACACAAAGTGGCTCTGAATCTTTGTCTCATTTATTCTGATTTTTAGAAGAACTGAAAATTTTACATGTTTTTAAATCAGATTTTAAACTTTACACACAAATTAATCTGCTGGTTTCAGAGATTTTAACTATTTTAGTAATTCAGTTTATTTACATTTAGCAAATTCACAACAAATGAAGTTACTTTATAAAAATATAGTTTTAATTCAGTCACTTATATTCCAGTTGATCCTGGTTATCGATCAGTTCACTAAGCTCATTAATTATTAATTGAAGCGTTTCTATGGAAACCAGCAGATTGTTTTATAGATTTTTCTGCTCAGATGAAGTTTTTCAGTCAAACTGGTTTTGTTTCTCCTTCCTGTCTTCACTGTGGGGCCCCTCAGGGCCCCTCATGGCCCCTCATGGCCCCTCAGGCCCCTCAGGGCCCCTCATGGCCCCTCAGGGCCCCTCAGGGCCCCTCATGGCCCCTCAGGCCCCTCAGGGCCCCTCAGGGCCCCTCATGGCCCCTCATGGCCCCTCAGGCCCCTCAGGGCCCCTCATGGCCCCTCAGGGCCTCTCAGGGCCCCTCATGGCCCCTGGCCCCTCAGGGCCCCTCAGGGCCCATCATGGCCCCTCAGGGCCCCATGTCGGGCTCCTGCTTTCCTCTTTGTTCTATTTAAAGAAACTTTGGTTTCCTTCTCCGTCGTTCAGAGACTCTCAGGTTCATCACATCATTTATTCTTCATCTGACACAAACTGCTGGAGGCTTCAAACTTTTACATTTAAACCAGTAAAAAACAGAAAAACATCTGAAATATTTCAGTTTATCAGGATGAACATTAAATAATATTTACACATAAATATACAGAAATTAAACTATTTGGATTATGATCAATTTCATGCATATTATTGGATCAAACATTTTCATTTTAAATAATTAATATTAAATTTGTTTGATTTATTCCCACACATTAATACAAGTTCATTATAAAACTGTTTTCATTTATTTGATTAAATTTAAACTTTACATTTGAAAAACTAAACTTTTTTGTTGAAAACTAAATTAATATATTGATGCAACAAAATGTCAAATTTTATATCCAAATATAATACATTTAATAAATATCTTCCACAATTTAAACATATTTACATTTTGAACTCTAAATATTTATAATGACTTAATATTTGGAAATTGAGATGAGATGAAAAAAATAATAATTAAAAACTATATTATTTCTCATCTACAGATAATTTCTATGCAAACTGAATGTTGATCATATTTTTAGTTTATTTTAATATTTAATGACTTCATCAGATGAAATGTTTCAGTGGTCGATTCTAAGTTGTGACTTTTATTATTTAAAGTGTTTTAAAATGCATAAATGCTGAAATGTGATACTAATAAAATTAGATTGACTTAAAATAATAAATTTAAACATTGGTGACAAAGTGTTTCTTATATGTTTCTATAAAACTTTTTTTAAATAAAGAATTTCTTAAAAGATTTCAAAACGTTTCTGTGAACATTTATAATATTTTCAGTTCTTTAGCTGATAAACATTTTTATCTCCTCCAGAAACTTAAAAATGTTAGAGATACAAAAGTAAGAACATTTGCAATGTTTTAAATATTTTATTAATAAATATCTATTTTTACTTTCATGTTAAAGAAACTATTGAGTCTTTTTTCTTTATCAGCAGCTGCAATATAATTTCTATAATGATGGAAAATCTGCAGCAGCAGAAACTAAAAACATTTTAACTTGTAGTTTAAAACAGATGAAGGAAAATAAAAGTTCTTACCGTTTACATAAAGTTTGGTTCCAGAACCAAAAACTGGAGACAAACTGATACAAAAACCTGTCGGCTGATTTTGGTCTGATTATTAAAATTATTTTCTCTGTCGGCTTCATGTAACTCTGAGTTTTAGCAGTTAGTAAATCTATAAAGAATATTTTACAGTAATATAAACTTTTATCAACAGTATTAGCAGATATTACAGGGTCACTGATGGTTTTCAGATTTTATTCTCCAATATCAGTAAAAAGAAAATATAAATATTACATTGATTTTAGAATATTCTTGGATTTTTCAACGTTTTTCATCGATTATTGATTCTTCCTTGATCAATTTTCTATTAATGATAGAAACTAACATGTAAATCCTGAATCAGCATAAAAAAAACTTTAAACCCATTTTAACAGTAAAACCAGTAAATGTTGGTTCTTACCAGTTACAACCAGTTTGGTTCCAGAACCAAAGATCCATCTGACCCACAGTGAGACAGACTGATACTAAAACCTGATTCCTGCTTTTATTACCTCCAGTTTTTCTCTGTCAGCTTCATGTAACTCTGAGTTTTATCAGTCAGTAAATAAATAATATTTTATTAGACATTTATCAACATGATCAGATGTTGCAGTTAGACTCACTCAGAGTTTTCACAAGTTCTTATCCAATATTTAACAGTTCATTTAATAAAGTTGGTCAGATTTTTTTCTAACATGTTTTTCATGAATTATTGACATTTTTATGGTAATTTTCTTCTAGAAAGGACAGAATTTATGAGAATTTGGGCCTGGAGTCAGTTTTGCTCCACTGAGGAAAAATGATTTTATTCATTCAAATCACAGTTTATTAATAGACACCAACAGGTTTTATTACATCAGCAGGTTTGAGCTGATTTAATGTTTTTAACTCCATTTTGTTTCCAAAGAAATAAACAATGACTTCATCATTTTCACATATTTAGATGTTGTTTATATTCACAAAATTCCTAAATATTAAAACTCACATGATTTGGGGTGATGAGTTTTATGTGACTCATAATGTTTAAAACATCTATTCATGAAAAACAGACAAGAAAAATCTGAGCCCCAAAATCACTGCAGCCCTGGGCTACTGCCACAATCAGCCTTTTCTATAGTCGCTTTTTCTAGTAATTAAAAAATTACATTTAAATCCTGAAGCAGCAAAAAGTGACATTAAACAGTAAAACCAGTAAATGTTGATTCTTACCTGTTACAAACAGTTTGGTTCCAGAACCAAAGATCCATTCATACCACAGTGAGACAGACTGATACAAAAACCTGTCGGCTGATTTCTGGTTTTATTATCTTCAGTTTTTATCTTTCAGCTTCATGTAACTCTGAGTTTTAGCATTTAGTAAATATATAAAGAATATTTTACAAGAACTAGAAAATTCCGCAGAAATTTTAAGGGGCATGCCAAAGTGTGCCCGTCGGTTTTTAATCAAGCGTTCTAATGCAAAAAATTAGCATTAATGCTAAAGAAAGCTTCAATGTAGTCAATAACCTGTGGTGAGTCAGAAACATGTTGACTAAACTGCACCTGTACCATTCAGTATGTTGAAATTAATGCATAAGCCAAAATGCTAATATTAGCGTGAAGACTAATATTCATGTAGGATGTTAGGATGTTAGGATGTGCACTGCCTTGCTGCGCAAGGCAGTGCACTAGTGGGGGCAGTAAAATGCTAAAGTTTGTGCTAATGTTGTGCACAATCTTGTGCTAATGTTAATGAACTGCCTTGCTGCGCAAGGCAGTTCACTATCCTGAGGAAAAAAACTGCGAAAAAAGCTTAATATTATTGCAACGCCTACGGCGTTGCACTAGCATGAGAGGAGTGCAGCAACTCTTTGAAGCAGTTAGTTTTTCTGATCAAAGCGGCTTACTGTTCAGCATCCATAAGAGCAATCCGAAAACTTTTTGAAGCATATAAGAGGGCAATTTCTTGTCTCCGATGGAACCACGATTTAAATCTGTAGTTCTCTCTGCACTAACCTGAGAGAAAAACATAATAAAGGCCTGAGAGGAATATTCAGGCTTTTATTTTGAAATTTTCAGTAAGCTTCATTTTAAATGGCCACACTAATCCCATGTCTAACAGTGGTTGGGTTAAACCAGTTCATATATAATGCCTTGCTGCGCAAGGCAGTTCACTATCCTGAGAAAAAAAACATAAAAAAAAGATTTTCATTTTTGCATCGCCTACGGCGATGCACTTTTGTCAGTGCAATTTTCAGAGTTTTATTTTGAAACTTTCAGTAAACTTAATTTTCATAACCACACTAATCCAATGTGTAACAGTGGTTTGGTTAATCCACCTGTATAATGCCCAAAACAGGAAGTAGTTCTAACTGCCAGCTCAGGCCTCCTCTGTAATAATTGAGTGTTCCGCCATGTTGTAGTTCTGACCTTCTGCTCTGCCCTCTGTATTAAAGTGTTCCGCCATATTTAGAACTACAGAGTCTTTGTAGTCCAAACCCCAGCAGTTCTCCCTCTCTGCATTCTGTTGCTATAGTGATGAAAATGCCCTGTGTGTGTCAGACTTATCTATCTTTATGAGACACCCAGTCAGTTTTAATGGAAAAAGCAGTCCGAACGACTGCTTCCCGTTCGGGTTCCGTAAGTCCGATCCAAAAACCGTTTGAAGCATATGAGAGGGCTATTTCTCATCTCATCTATTACCGCGATTCATATCTGTAGCTCAATCACAGTAATTGCAGTGATGAGAGAAAAATGGTGTGCGCTGAGCTCAGAAATTTTTCAGAAAAGTCTGAAAATGAATGGTGGAGTGCCTGAAGGTACCCTGTCACTTGATTTTGCTCTGAAGCACCTTGACAGAAAACCGTCAGCCCTAGAGAAATTTTGAAGACATTTTACCGGAGCAGGCATTCGTATCAATGTCATGACCGACTTTCATACCGATAGACCAATTTTTGCACCCATGAGAGCGATTTCAAAATTATTTTTGGGTCAAAAATCCACTCTTTTTCTCACTCTAAAAAAGCGGCAGTTGGTTTCAGTTACACTCTAAGATTCATCGAAGGTTGGCAGTTGGAAATTTTGCTCGTTTTTCGCTTTTTACGTCGCCATCGTAACTCCGATCCCCAATAAAAATAATAGCTCCAATCTCGGCATCGAGCCGCACGATTTGATACCACTTTTGTGGGTGGGCACGCAGCGGTACGAGCCGCATTAACGGTGACGGAATAATAATAAATAAACTAGAAAATTCCGCAGAAATTTTAAGGGGCATGCCAAAGTGTGCCCGTCGGTTTTTAATCAAGCGTTCTGATGCAAAAAATTAGCATTAATGCTAAAGAAAGCTTCAATGTAGTCAATAACCTGTGGTGAGTCAGAAACATGTTGACTAAACTGCACCTGTACCATTCAGTATGTTGAAATTAATGCATAAGCCAAAATGCTAATATTAGCGTGAAGACTAATATTCATGTAGGATGTTAGGATGTGCACTGCCTTGCGCAGCAAGGCAGTGCACTAGTGGGGGCAGTAAAATGCTAAATTTTGTGCTAATGTTGTGCACAATCTTGTGCTAATGTTAATGAACTGCCTTGCTGCGCAAGGCAGTTCACTATCCTGAGGAAAAAAAATGCGAAAAAAGCTTAATATTATTGCAACGCCTACGGCATTGCACTAGCATGAGAGGAGTGCAGCAACTCTTTGAAGCAGTTAGTTTTTCTGATCAAAGCGGCTTACTGTTCAGCATCCATAAGAGCAATCCGAAAACTTTTTGAAGCATATAAGAGGGCTATTTGTCGTCTCATTTAGTACCGCGATTCATATCTGTAGCTCATTCACAGTAATTGCAGTGATGAGAGAAAAATGGTGTGCGCTGAGCTCAGAACTTTTTGCAGAAATGTATGTAAAAAGAGCAATTACATGATGTAAAAATTGTCAAGGCTTTTATTTTGAAAATTTTCAATAAGCTTCATTTGAAATTGCCACACTAATTTCATGTGTAATAGTGATCAGGTTAAATCAGTTATATAATGCTCAAAGCACAAGTTGTTTATAATACCAGCCAACTCCTCCTCTGTAATAATTGAGTGTTCCGCCATGTTGTAGTTCTGACATGCTGCTCAGGCCTCTGTTTTAACTGAGTCTTGGCCATAGATAGAACTACAGTTATGGCAGTTATGGCTGCTGGTTTGTAGTCCAAACCAGCAGATTTGCCTTTCTCTGGATTCTGTTGCTATAGCGATTGGCCCTCAGCCAACTGCTGTGTGTGTGAGACAGAAAGCTGGGGAAGGATTTCAATCTTTGAGACAACCATGAAATGCTAATGTTAATGAACTGCCTTGCTGCGCAAGGCAGTTCACTATCCTGAGAAAAAAAACATAAAAAAAAGATTTTCATTTTTGCATCGCCTACGGCGATGCACTTTTGTCAGTGCAATTTTCAGAGTTTTATTTTGAAACTTTCAGTAAACTTAATTTTCATAACCACACTAATCCAATGTGTAACAGTGGTTTGGTTAATCCACCTGTATAATGCCCAAAACAGGAAGTAGTTCTAACTGCCAGCTCAGCCCTCCTCTGTAATAATTGAGTGTTCCGCCATGTTGTAGTTCTGACCTTCTGCTCTGCCCTCTGTATTAAAGTGTTCCGCCATATTTAGAACTACAGAGTCTTTGTAGTCCAAACCCCAGCAGTTCTCCCTCTCTGCATTCTGTTGCTATAGTGATGAAAGTGCCCTGTGTGTGTCAGACTTATCTATCTTTATGAGACACCCAGTCAGTTTTAATGGAAAAAGCAGTCCGAACGACTGCTTCCCGTTCGGGTTCCGTAAGTCCGATCCAAAAACCGTTTGAAGCATATGAGAGGGCTATTTCTCATCTCATCTATTACCGCGATTCATATCTGTAGCTCAATCACAGTAATTGCAGTGATGAGAGAAAAATGGTGTGCGCTGAGCTCAGAGATTTTTCAGAAATGTATGTAAAACACTGGGGAGGAACGTCAGTTAGTCCTGTCCCAAAACTTTGCTCTGAAGCACCTGGACAGAAAACCGTAAGCCCTAGGGAAATTTTGAAAACATTTTACCGGAGCAGGCATACGTATCAATGTCATGACCAACTTTCATACCAATAGAGCAATTTTTGCGCGCATGAGAGCGATTTCAAAATTATTTTGGGATCAAAATTCCACCCTTTTTCTCACTCTAAAAAGCGGCAGTTGGTTTCAGTTACACTCTAAGGTTTCGGCAGTTGGAAATTTCGCTCGTTTTTCGCTTTTTACGTCGCCGTCGTAACTCCGATCCCCAATAAAAATAATAGCTCCCTTCCCGGGATTGAGCCGCACGTTTTGATACCACTTTTGTGGGTGGGAACGCAGCGGTACGAGCCGCATTAATGGTAACGGAAGAAAAATAAATAACTATAACTAGAAAATTCCGCAGAAATTTTAAGGGGCATGCCAAAGTGTGCCCGTCGGTTTTTAATCAAGCGTTCTAATGCAAAAAATTAGCATTAATGCTAAAGAAAGCTTCAATGTAGTCAATAACCTGTGGTGAGTCAGAAACATGTTGACTAAACTGCACCTGTACCATTCAGTATGTTGAAATTAATGCATAAGCCAAAATGCTAATATTAGCGTGAAGACTAATATTCATGTAGGATGTTAGGATGTGCACTGCCTTGCGCAGCAAGGCAGTGCACTAGTGGGGGCAGTAAAATGCTAAACTTGTGCTAATGTTAATGAACTGCCTTGCTGCGCAAGGCAGTTCACTATCCTGAGGAAAAAAAATGCGAAAAAAGCTTAATATTATTGCAACGCCTACGGCGTTGCACTAGCATGAGAGGAATATGCAGACTTTTATTTTGAAACTTTCAGTAGGCTTCATTTTAACCACCACACCAATTCAATGTGTAAAAGTAGTTTGTTTAAACATTTCACATAAAGCCCAAAGCTGATGTGAAAAATATCAAGGCTTTTATTTTGAAATTTTCATTAAGCTTCATTTTAATTGACCACAGCAATAAAATGTGTAACAGTGGTTGGGTTAATCCAACTATATAATGCCCAAAACAGCAAGTAGTTCTAAATGCCAGTTCAGCCCTAATCTGTGGTATCTGAAAGTTCCGCCATGTTGTAGTTCTGACCTTCAGTCATTGTAGTTCTAAAGAGCAGCTCAACTATCATGTTAGTGAGACACACAGGGAGAGAGAATTCTAACTGTTTGAAGCAGTTAGTTTTTCTGATCAAAGCGGCTTACTGTTCAGCATCCATAAGAGCAATCCGAAAACTTTTTGAAGCATATAAGAGGGCAATTTCTTGTCTCCGATGGAAACACGATTTAAATCTGTAGTTGTCTCTGCACTAACCTGAGAGAAAAACATAATAAAGGCCCAAGAGGAATATTCAGGCTTTTATTTTGAAATTTTCAGTAAGCTTCATTTTAAATGGCCACACTAATCCAATATCTAACAGTGGTTGGGTTAAACCAGTTTATATATAATGCCCAGAACATTCTGCCCTGTCTGTAGTTATAACATTCTGCTCACCTTCTTTCTGTAATAAGTCAGAGTTCCACCATTATTTACTTCTTAACTGCCAGCTCAGCCCTCCTTTGTAATGATTGAGGGTTCCACCATGTTGACCTTCCGACCTTCTGCTCAGGCCTCTGTAGTAAAGTGTTCCATCGTGTTTAGAACTACAAAGATGGTGTGTGAGGGTTCTCACATTAACCAGCCAGAGAGACGCTGAATGGGATTCAAAAATAATCTTAATTTATTACAAAAAAGTTCAAAAATAATCAAACAATGAAGAATTGGGCCCAAAAACTGAGGTCAACATAACAAACTACAACTCAGGTGTTAACACAAAGAACTCAAGCACAAAACTGACCTAACTAACAAGACATGAGGGGAACTTAAATAGTGGCTGATCAGACCACTGCTGACACACAAGGGGTAATTTAAACATACAAAAACTTAAATAAATACAATACCAAATCTTTAAATTAAACAAACATTAGACTGAAACTACCAAATAGAAAAAGCATTAAATGGTCAAATTATATTAAAGAAAACCAAATTTCCCCATTCCCTGGCAAACAAATGGAACGGCCCGCTGAGGAGGTTTGCCAGCCATATAAGGACGTCAATTAGCTGGAGTTGGTCTGTGACTCTCCAGGAGCAGCTCCAAAGGAAACTGGGAACTCAAAACAAATAAATTAATTTGTTGCTTTCAACAAAAATATAAAGAACTGACAAATAAGGTTAACTAAATGTGTGCACTCCAAACAGTTAACCAAAAAAGTCAGACTAATGAAAATAATTAACAAAAATCTAAACTATTCACTAATTAATGTCTAAATTAATGTAAAGGATAAAACAAACAAAATGATTACCATTCAGGTCAGTGTGACAGTAGGGTCAGCTGTCACATTCCCCCTCCCTTCAGAAGGGTCATCACACCAACGAGAGAGGTAGTCTGCGGTCACATTCAGCTTACCAGGTATGTGCTGGACTGTAAAGCGGAAGGGTTGCAGAGCAAGAGACCATCTTGTAATGCGACTATTTGTATCCTTCATTCGCTGAAGCCACTGGAGAGCTTTGTGATCTGTCTGGAGGATGAACTCTCTTCCCAGCAGATAATACTTTAGGGAGTCCAGAGCCCACTTTATGGCGAGGGCCTCCTTTTCCACTGTAGAATAACGGACTTCTCTAGGGTGTAGCTTACGACTTATGAAAGCTACAGGCTGTAAAGCCTCATCACCTTGCAGGAGGACTGCGCCAATACCCCTTTCTGAGGCATCTGTTTGTAGAATAAAACTTTTGTCAAAGTCAGGACACTTCAGGACAGAACTCTGACCCAGAGCTTGTTGAATGTCATGAAATGCTGCAATTGTCTTCTCGGTCCACTGGACTTTACTTGGACATTTAGATCCAGTCATATCTGTCAAAGAGGCAGCTCTGGCTAAAAAGGTTTTTATGAATCTGTGATAGAAACCTGCCATCCCTAGAAATGACCTCAATTGCTTTTTGGTTTGAGGCAATGGACAGGATTCAATAGCATGAATCTTGCGAACTTGTGGCTTGAGTTCACCATTTCCAATTATGAAACCCAGGTATTCTGTCTCAGATTGTGCAAAAACACATTTTGCTGGGTTAATGGTCAAACCTGCGCCTTGGATGAGGCCCAAAATTTCTTGTAAATGCTGAAGATGATCCTCCCACGAGTTACTATATATGACAATGTCATCAAGATAGGCACAGGCATAGTGATCACATCCACGCAGTACCTGATCCATGAGTCTTTGGAAGGTAGCAGGTGCGCCATGCAATCCAAAGGGCAAAACTGTAAACTGGAAGAGTCCCCAAGGGGTCCGAAAGGCCGTCAACTCCCTGGACTGCTCAGAAAGGGGTACTTGCCAGTAAGCTTTGCACAAGTCGATAGTTGTTAGGTACTTAGCTTTGCCCAATCTATTGACCATGTCATCGATGCGAGGAGTAGGGTAGGAATCAAACTTTGACACAGAATTAAGGTACCTGAAGTCTATACAGAAGCGCATCGTTCCATCTTTCTTCGGCACCAAGACGACAGGATTACACCACTCACTTTTTGAAGATTCAATAATCCCAAGGGACTGCATCAGTTCCATCTCTCTCTTCAGGGAGCTGAGAAGGCGTTCTGGAATCCTATAGCTCAGACGTTTAACTTTAGCATCACTTTTCAACACAATCTCGTGTTCAAGAATGTCTGTGCGACCTGGATATTCTTTAAATATCTGAGGATTACATAATGCTCTAACCTGAAGTTGTTGTTCACTTGACAGATGTTTCAGGTCAAGCTCCATGGGTGTGGTTGAGGGCAGGAACTGATCATCAACTGCTTCCTCCTCTTCCACAGCTCTAATCAGCATGACTTCTGCCCCCATTTTAGGTCGCTCTGTCCACTCCTTAAGGAGGTTCACATGCAGCACTTTGGTGGAATGTGGTCGTCCCACTTTAACAACTTTGTAGGTGGTAGGTCCAAGCTGTTTTGCTACCTCAAATGGCCCCTGCCACTTGGCCAAAAGCTTGCTCTCACTGGATGGTAGCATAACCAGAACCTTCTGGCCTGGGACAAAGGTCCTCTGCCGGGCTGACTTGTCGTACCAAGCCTTCTGGTACTTTTGGGCTGCTGCCATGTGTTGCTGGGCCAAAGCTGTCATCTTTTGTAGCCTCTCTCTCATCTGCATAACATAGGAGATAACATTAACAGGCTCTTCCCTCCCCTCTTCTCCAGCCCAGGTCTCCTTTAATAGCGCCAGAGGTCCCCTCACCTCATGACCATATAAAAGTTCAAAAGGAGAGAACCCGGTGGAGGCCTGTGGTACTTCTCTGTAGGCGAAGAGGAGATAAGGCAACCATTGATCCCAATCGGAGCCAGTTTCATCCACAAACTTACGCAGCATCTGTTTGAGTGTTTGGTTGAATCTCTCCGTGAGCCCGTCGGTCTGTGGATGATAAGGGGTAGTTCGAACACCCTTAATCCCCAGCAGCTGATATACCTGCTTTAGGAGAGTAGACATGAAGTTAGTGCCTTGATCTGTCACAATTTCACAGGGAAATCCAACCCTTGAAAAAAATTGCACCAAGGAGAAAGCCACAGCTCTTGCTTTAATTGTCTTTAATGGAAACACTTCTGGGTACTTGGTTGCATAGTCTGTTATCACCAGCATATATCTGTGTCCATATTTGCTTCTTTCAAGTGGACCCACAATGTCCATACCCAAGCGCTCAAAAGGTGTGTCAATTAGGGGAAGAGGTTGCAGTGGAGCTCTAGAAGGGAACTTATTAGAGGTTAATTGGCACTGAGGGCAGGTCCTACAGAACTGTGCAACATCAGTCCGTAATCCAGGCCAGTAGAAATGGCGCTTGATGCGAGCCAAGGTCTTGTGGCTCCCTAGGTGGCCAGCCCAGGGAATTGAGTGGCCCAAAATGAGCACCATCTCTCTTGCTTCCTTAGGGACGACAAGTTGCTTAAATGCCCCCTGTTGGCGGTAAAGGATATTTTTCTGTAGAACAAACTCTTCAGCACCATCTCTGTGGTCACCTTTCTGAGGTTCTTTGGCTTTCAGAAAAAGAGCAGCCAGACTGGAGTCATCACGCTGGATTTGAGCCATATTTAAAGGCACTTTAAAACCCTGTGGCAGATCCTGAACCCCTTCTGTAGATGTAACAGGTGTATGCAGAAACTTTTCCTGTCTCTTTTGTCGACATGATTTTCTAGATTTTCCAGGCTGCACGTCTAAGTCTGCATCATAAAAAGGCAGCACACTCAGAGTTGGAGGAGACTCTTCTGGCTGTTTTGCTTGAGAACGAGTCACTACATTGCAGTTCTGTGGTTTATGTAGCAAATCAAACAAAATGGGTAAATCACTACCTAATACTACTGGAAAAGGAAGATTTTCTGCAACACCAACATTCAGTAGGTATAGTTGTCCTTGCACTTCAATATAAATATCCGCTGTGGGGTATGGCCTTTCATCACCATGCACACATCGGATAGGGATTGTGTCAGATGTACAAATTATATTAGATGGAACCAGCTCTCTTTCAACAAGAGTCTGAACACTCCCAGTGTCAATTAAGGCTTTCACACTTTTCCCATTAACTTTAACATCACTCAGTTTCACCGACTGTCCAACACTGATGCAATTGTCACTTTTAAGTGGGACAACACACAGCTGAGTGAGTTTGGGAGGGTTTTTTGGACACATGGGTTTTGTATGGCCTTCTTGACCACACAAATAACAAACAGGCACTTTATTATATTGCTTGGGTGTTGTGCTTACTGACTGATTTTCCCTTAGGAAGGCCTTACCCACAGCAGATACACCCTTTTGGTGGTGTTGTACAGGTGCAGCTCTGCGTGTGTCTTTAGCTGCCTTCCAAGAGGAGTAACTCCATGGTTGTCCTTTCCGTCTTGCAGCCACAAACACCTCAGCCAGTGAAGCAGCTTTGGAAGCTGTTGGAGGATCATGTTCCCGGACCCAAACCTGAAGCTCAGGAGACAGCATACGGAGATATTGCTCCAAAACAATAACTTCACCAATGGCTTTCACTGTTTTACCTCTAGGTTGGATCCATTTTTCATACAACTCTTTTAACCTTACATACAGCTCCTTGGGAGTTTCTCCAGGTTCCACTTCTGTAGAACGAAATCTCTGGCGATAGGTTTCTGGATTAATGTCATATTTCTTAAGAATTGCCTCTTTAACAGATGTATAATCATCCACTTCATCAATGTCCATATGCACATAAGCGCTTCTGGCTTTTCCAGTGAGCAATGGAACCAGACGGAAGACCCAGTCATTCTCTGGCCAGTTACATGAAACTGCAATCCTCTCAAAAGTAATTAAAAAATGTTCAATATCATCAGTTTCTGTTAATTTTTCTAATTTAGGCTCCAAGAAGGAACGAAACTGACCTGAAGTGGAGATGACTTTGCGGTCCCCTGGTAGCAGATATTTATCCTTTGGTTCTGGTTCATCTGAATCAGAGTTTTCCAGCTTAGCAGGTTCAGGTGTTGGAGAAGTTTGGGCCTGCACTTCTGATTGCAAGAGACTAAATTGGTGCTGGAGAGACCTGAACCGTTGATCTTGGCGAGCTGCTTCCTCTCTCATCATTCTATTCTGTTCCTCCTGCTGGCTCATGTGGGCACGAAGAATACTGACAAGATCTGTATATGTTGGTTCTTTTACCTCTTCACCCTCAGTGCCTACATGTCCTCCAGATGCTCCTGCTTCAGTGCAATCAGCCTGCTCATCAAGGTCTGCTGTTCCTTGAGACTCCACCAAATTGCCTCGTTTACTCCTTCCTCCACGCTGCATGTTTCCATCAGGGTTGGTAATGGGGGGAAAAAAAAAACTTTGTACTCCTGGCTGGTAAGACCCCACTTCTGACACCAACTGTGAGGGTTCTCACATTAACCAGCCAGAGAGACGCTGAATGGGATTCAAAAATAATCTTAATTTATTACAAAAAAGTTCAAAAATAATCAAACAATGAAGAATTGGGCCCAAAAACTGAGGTCAACATAACAAACTACAACTCAGGTGTTAACACAAAGAACTCAAGCACAAAACTGACCTAACTAACAAGACATGAGGGGAACTTAAATAGTGGCTGATCAGACCACTGCTGACACACAAGGGGTAATTTAAACATACAAAAACTTAAATAAATACAATACCAAATCTTTAAATTAAACAAACATTAGACTGAAACTACCAAATAGAAAAAGCATTAAATGGTCAAATTATATTAAAGAAAACCAAATTTCCCCATTCCCTGGCAAACAAATGGAACGGCCCGCTGAGGAGGTTTGCCAGCCATATAAGGACGTCAATTAGCTGGAGTTGGTCTGTGACTCTCCAGGAGCAGCTCCAAAGGAAACTGGGAACTCAAAACAAATAAATTAATTTGTTGCTTTCAACAAAAATATAAAGAACTGACAAATAAGGTTAACTAAATGTGTGCACTCCAAACAGTTAACCAAAAAAGTCAGACTAATGAAAATAATTAACAAAAATCTAAACTATTCACTAATTAATGTCTAAATTAATGTAAAGGATAAAACAAACAAAATGATTACCATTCAGGTCAGTGTGACAGTAGGGTCAGCTGTCACATGGTGTTTTTGTAGTCCTAAGGAGCAGTTTGGCTTTTGTCTGTGTTCTGTTGCTATAGTGACCAAGCCTCCCCCTGTGTTTCTCCAGACAGGGGGAGAAACAATTCTATCTGTTTGAGCCAGCCAGTTTCACTCCAAAAAGCTGTTCGAACAACTCCTTTCCATTCGGGAACCGTGATACGTATTCGAAAACCGTTTGAAGCGTATGAGAGGGCTATTTGTCGTCTCATTTAGTACCGCGATTCATATCTGTAGCTCATTCACAGTAATTGCAGTGATGAGAGAAAAATGGTGTGCGCTGAGCTCAGAACTTTTTGCAGAAATGTATGTAAAAAGAGCAATTACATGATGTAAAAATTGTCAAGGCTTTTATTTTGAAAAATTTCAATAAGCTTCATTTGAAATTGCCACACTAATTTCATGTGTAATAGTGATCAGGTTAAATCAGTTATATAATGCTCAAAGCACAAGTTGTTTATAATACCAGCCAACTCCTCCTCTGTAATAATTGAGTGTTCCGCCATGTTGTAGTTCTGACATGCTGGTCAGGCCTCTATTTTAACTGAGTCTTGGCCATAGATAGAACTACAGTTATGGCAGTTATGGCTGCTGGTTTGTAGTCCAAACCAGCAGCCTTTCTCTGGATTCTGTTGCAATCTTTAAGACAACCATGAAATGCTAATGTTAATGAACTGCCTTGCTGCGCAAGGCAGTTCACTATCCTGAGAAAAAAAACATAAAAAAAAGATTTTCATTTTTGCATCGCCTACGGCGATGCACTTTTGTCAGTGCAATTTTCAGAGTTTTATTTTGAAACTTTCAGTAAACTTAATTTTCATAACCACACTAATCCAATGTGTAACAGTGGTTTGGTTAATCCACCTGTATAATGCCCAAAACAGGAAGTAGTTCTAACTGCCAGCTCAGGCCTCCTCTGTAATAATTGAGTGTTCCGCCATGTTGTAGTTCTGACCTTCTGCTCTGCCCTCTGCATTAAAGTGTTCCGCCATATTTAGAACTACAGAGTCTTTGTAGTCCAAACCCCAGCAGTTCTCCCTCTCTGCATTCTGTTGCTATAGTGATGAAAGTGCCCTGTGTGTGTCAGACTTATCTATCTTTATGAGACACCCAGTCAGTTTTAATGGAAAAAGCAGTCCGAACGACTGCTTCCCGTTCGGGTTCCGTAAGTCCGATCCAAAAACCGTTTGAAGCATATGAGAGGGCTATTTCTCATCTCATCTATTACCGCGATTCATATCTGTAGCTCAATCACAGTAATTGCAGTGATGAGAGAAAAATGGTGTGCGCTGAGCTCAGAGATTTTTCAGAAATGTATGTAAAACACTGGAGAGGAGCGTCAGTTATCCTGTCCCAAAACTTTGCTCTGAAGCACCTGGACCGAAAACCATAAGCCCTAGGGAAATTTTGAAAACATTTTACCGGAGCAGGCATTCGTATCAATGTCATGACCGACTTTCATACCAATAGAGCAATTTTTGCACCCATGAGAGCGATTTCAAAATTATTTTGGGGTCAAAATTCCACTCTTTTTCTCACTCTAAAAAGCGGCAGTTGGTTTCAGTTACACTCTAAGGTTTCGGCAGTTGGAAATTTCGCTCGTTTTTCGCTTTTTACGTCGCCGTCGTAACTCCGATCCCCAATAAAAGTAATAGCTCCAATGCCGGGATCGAGACACACGTTTTGATACCACTTTTGTGGGTGGGCACGCAGCGGTACGAGCCGCATTAACGGTAATGGAAGAAGTTGTTATAATAATAATAATATCCAGGCGTTCTATTGGGTGTAGAACAATAGGTGCCTGCCATGCAATGCATGGAGGCAGTGACTGACCTGCTTCGCAGGTCAGTCACTGCTCTCCTTATGCATTGCTAATGGCATGCCCCAATAATAATAAAGAGGCGTTCTATTGGGTGTAGAACAATAGGTGCCTGCCATGCAATGCATGGAGGCAGTGACTGACCTGCTTCGCAGGTCAGTCACTGCTCTCCTTATGCATTGCTAATGGCATGCCCCAACTAGAAAATTCCGCAGAAATTTTAAGGGGCATGCCAAAGTGTGCCCGTCGGTTTTTAATCAAGCGTTCTGATGCAAAAAATTAGCATTAATGCTAAAGAAAGCTTCAATGTAGTCAATAACCTGTGGTGAGTCAGAAACATGTTGACTAAACTGCACCTGTACCATTCAGTATGTTGAAATTAATGCATAAGCCAAAATGCTAATATTAGCGTGAAGACTAATATTCATGTAGGATGTTAGGATGTGCACTGCCTTGCGCAGCAAGGCAGTGCACTAGTGGGGGCAGTAAAATGCTAAATTTTGTGCTAATGTTGTGCACAATCTTGTGCTAATGTTAATGAACTGCCTTGCTGCGCAAGGCAGTTCACTATCCTGAGGAAAAAAAATGCGAAAAAAGCTTAATATTATTGCAACGCCTACGGCATTGCACTAGCATGAGAGGAGTGCAGCAACTCTTTGAAGCAGTTAGTTTTTCTGATCAAAGCGGCTTACTGTTCAGCATCCATAAGAGCAATCCGAAAACTTTTTGAAGCATATAAGAGGGCTATTTGTCGTCTCATTTAGTACCGCGATTCATATCTGTAGCTCATTCACAGTAATTGCAGTGATGAGAGAAAAATGGTGTGCGCTGAGCTCAGAACTTTTTGCAGAAATGTATGTAAAAAGAGCAATTACATGATGTAAAAATTGTCAAGGCTTTTATTTTGAAAATTTTCAATAAGCTTCATTTGAAATTGCCACACTAATTTCATGTGTAATAGTGATCAGGTTAAATCAGTTATATAATGCTCAAAGCACAAGTTGTTTATAATACCAGCCAACTCCTCCTCTGTAATAATTGAGTGTTCCGCCATGTTGTAGTTCTGACATGCTGCTCAGGCCTCTGTTTTAACTGAGTCTTGGCCATAGATAGAACTACAGTTATGGCAGTTATGGCTGCTGGTTTGTAGTCCAAACCAGCAGATTTGCCTTTCTCTGGATTCTGTTGCTATAGCGATTGGCCCTCAGCCAACTGCTGTGTGTGTGAGACAGAAAGCTGGGGAAGGATTTCAATCTTTGAGACAACCATGAAATGCTAATGTTAATGAACTGCCTTGCTGCGCAAGGCAGTTCACTATCCTGAGAAAAAAAACATAAAAAAAAGATTTTCATTTTTGCATCGCCTACGGCGATGCACTTTTGTCAGTGCAATTTTCAGAGTTTTATTTTGAAACTTTCAGTAAACTTAATTTTCATAACCACACTAATCCAATGTGTAACAGTGGTTTGGTTAATCCACCTGTATAATGCCCAAAACAGGAAGTAGTTCTAACTGCCAGCTCAGCCCTCCTCTGTAATAATTGAGTGTTCCGCCATGTTGTAGTTCTGACCTTCTGCTCTGCCCTCTGTATTAAAGTGTTCCGCCATATTTAGAACTACAGAGTCTTTGTAGTCCAAACCCCAGCAGTTCTCCCTCTCTGCATTCTGTTGCTATAGTGATGAAAGTGCCCTGTGTGTGTCAGACTTATCTATCTTTATGAGACACCCAGTCAGTTTTAATGGAAAAAGCAGTCCGAACGACTGCTTCCCGTTCGGGTTCCGTAAGTCCGATCCAAAAACCGTTTGAAGCATATGAGAGGGCTATTTCTCATCTCATCTATTACCGCGATTCATATCTGTAGCTCAATCACAGTAATTGCAGTGATGAGAGAAAAATGGTGTGCGCTGAGCTCAGAGATTTTTCAGAAATGTATGTAAAACACTGGGGAGGAACGTCAGTTAGTCCTGTCCCAAAACTTTGCTCTGAAGCACCTGGACAGAAAACCGTAAGCCCTAGGGAAATTTTGAAAACATTTTACCGGAGCAGGCATACGTATCAATGTCATGACCAACTTTCATACCAATAGAGCAATTTTTGCGCGCATGAGAGCGATTTCAAAATTATTTTGGGATCAAAATTCCACCCTTTTTCTCACTCTAAAAAGCGGCAGTTGGTTTCAGTTACACTCTAAGGTTTCGGCAGTTGGAAATTTCGCTCGTTTTTCGCTTTTTACGTCGCCGTCGTAACTCCGATCCCCAATAAAAATAATAGCTCCCTTCCCGGGATTGAGCCGCACGTTTTGATACCACTTTTGTGGGTGGGAACGCAGCGGTACGAGCCGCATTAATGGTAACGGAAGAAAAATAAATAACTATAATAATAACTAGAAAAATAGCTGTTCCTAGCGAAACAGCCGTGAGAATGCATATTTGCAGAATGACTGCAGCAGAAATGCAACCAGTGGAAGTTGAAGGCATACAGAAAAGTTGAAAAGCTAAAAGAAATTAAAAACCAGTGGAAGTTGAAGGCATACACAAAAGTTGAAAAGCTAAAAGATAGTAAAAACCAGTGGAAGTTGAAAGCATACACAAAAGTTGAAAAGCTAAAAGATAGTAAAAACCAGTGGAAGTTGAAGGCATACACAAAAGTTGAATAGTTAAAAGATAGTAAAAACCAGTGGAAGTTGAAGGCATACACAGAAGTTGAATAGCTAAAAGATATTAAAAACCAGTGGAAGTTGAAGGCATACAGAAAAGTTGAAAAGCTAAAAGAAATTGAGAACCAGTGGAAGTTGAAGGCATACACAAAAGTTGAATACTTAAAAGATATTAAAAACCAGTGGAAGTTGAAGGCATAAACAAAAGTTGAATAGTTAAAAGATAGTAAAAACCAGTGGAAGTTGAAAGCTTACATAAAAGTAGACAAGCAGAATGCACTGAAACATATAAAAACAGAGCGCGAGAGAAAAATACATTGAAAGAATAGGAGAAAGTGTGACATGGTTGTACTCCAGAGAAATTTGACAGAAAACAGTAAGACCTGGAGCAATGATAGTAATAATTCCATAAAGTAGACACACGTAGCTACATTTTAATGCATAAATTATTTCTCTACAGTGAAATATGTATGAACAGCATCATTTTGTTTGTCAAAAAGCAGAAAAAGTTCAAAAACGGCAGTTACTAGAGTGTACACTCTAGCAACTGATGTCAGTTAGTGAATTCCACCATAGGAATGAATGGGGCAATAAATTTGCACAAAAGGGCAATTATTTCAAAAAGTGCAATAGTGAAGTTTACCAAAAATCATAGCAGGAATCTCCAGAAGAAGCTGAACGTTTTGATATATGAATTAGTACAATTAGTGAAAGATAGTGGAAGTAGTTGAAGGACAAAAAACGTACGGAAACAGAATAATAATAATAATAATAATAATAATAATAAAGGGAAACAGAAACACTAGTAGTGAGAATGCATTGAATGCATTCTCACTGATAAAGAGGCGTTCTATTGGGTGTAGAACAATAGGTGCCTGCCATGCAATGCATGGAGGCAGTGACTGACCTGCTTCGCAGGTCAGTCACTGCTCTCCTTATGCATTGCTAATGGCATGCCCCAATAACTAGAAAATTCCGCAGAAATTTTAAGGGGCATGCCAAAGTGTGCCCGTCGGTTTTTAATCAAGCGTTCTGATGCAAAAAATTAGCATTAATGCTAAAGAAAGCTTCAATGTAGTCAATAACCTGTGGTGAGTCAGAAACATGTTGACTAAACTGCACCTGTACCATTCAGTATGTTGAAATTAATGCATAAGCCAAAATGCTAATATTAGCGTGAAGACTAATATTCATGTAGGATGTTAGGATGTGCACTGCCTTGCGCAGCAAGGCAGTGCACTAGTGGGGGCAGTAAAATGCTAAATTTTGTGCTAATGTTGTGCACAATCTTGTGCTAATGTTAATGAACTGCCTTGCTGCGCAAGGCAGTTCACTATCCTGAGGAAAAAAAATGCGAAAAAAGCTTAATATTATTGCAACGCCTACGGCATTGCACTAGCATGAGAGGAGTGCAGCAACTCTTTGAAGCAGTTAGTTTTTCTGATCAAAGCGGCTTACTGTTCAGCATCCATAAGAGCAATCCGAAAACTTTTTGAAGCATATAAGAGGGCTATTTGTTGTCTCATTTAGTACCGCGATTCATATCTGTAGCTCATTCACAGTAATTGCAGTGATGAGAGAAAAATGGTGTGCGCTGAGCTCAGAACTTTTTGCAGAAATGTATGTAAAAAGAGCAATTACATGATGTAAAAATTGTCAAGGCTTTTATTTTGAAAATTTTCAATAAGCTTCATTTGAAATTGCCACACTAATTTCATGTGTAATAGTGATCAGGTTAAATCAGTTATATAATGCTCAAAGCACAAGTTGTTTATAATACCAGCCAACTCCTCCTCTGTAATAATTGAGTGTTCCGCCATGTTGTAGTTCTGACATGCTGCTCAGGCCTCTGTTTTAACTGAGTCTTGGCCATAGATAGAACTACAGTTATGGCAGTTATGGCTGCTGGTTTGTAGTCCAAACCAGCAGATTTGCCTTTCTCTGGATTCTGTTGCTATAGCGATTGGCCCTCAGCCAACTGCTGTGTGTGTGAGACAGAAAGCTGGGGAAGGATTTCAATCTTTGAGACAACCATGAAATGCTAATGTTAATGAACTGCCTTGCTGCGCAAGGCAGTTCACTATCCTGAGAAAAAAAACATAAAAAAAAGATTTTCATTTTTGCATCGCCTACGGCGATGCACTTTTGTCAGTGCAATTTTCAGAGTTTTATTTTGAAACTTTCAGTAAACTTAATTTTCATAACCACACTAATCCAATGTGTAACAGTGGTTTGGTTAATCCACCTGTATAATGCCCAAAACAGGAAGTAGTTCTAACTGCCAGCTCAGCCCTCCTCTGTAATAATTGAGTGTTCCGCCATGTTGTAGTTCTGACCTTCTGCTCTGCCCTCTGTATTAAAGTGTTCCGCCATATTTAGAACTACAGAGTCTTTGTAGTCCAAACCCCAGCAGTTCTCCCTCTCTGCATTCTGTTGCTATAGTGATGAAAGTGCCCTGTGTGTGTCAGACTTATCTATCTTTATGAGACACCCAGTCAGTTTTAATGGAAAAAGCAGTCCGAACGACTGCTTCCCGTTCGGGTTCCGTAAGTCCGATCCAAAAACCGTTTGAAGCATATGAGAGGGCTATTTCTCATCTCATCTATTACCGCGATTCATATCTGTAGCTCAATCACAGTAATTGCAGTGATGAGAGAAAAATGGTGTGCGCTGAGCTCAGAGATTTTTCAGAAATGTATGTAAAACACTGGGGAGGAACGTCAGTTATCCTGTCCCAAAACTTTGCTCTGAAGCACCTGGACAGAAAACCGTAAGCCCTAGGGAAATTTTGAAAACATTTTACCGGAGCAGGCATACGTATCAATGTCATGACCAACTTTCATACCAATAGAGCAATTTTTGCGCGCATGAGAGCGATTTCAAAATTATTTTGGGATCAAAATTCCACCCTTTTTCTCACTCTAAAAAGCGGCAGTTGGTTTCAGTTACACTCTAAGGTTTCGGCAGTTGGAAATTTCGCTCGTTTTTCGCTTTTTACGTCGCCGTCGTAACTCCGATCCCCAATAAAAATAATAGCTCCCTTCCCGGGATTGAGCCGCACGTTTTGATACCACTTTTGTGGGTGGGAACGCAGCGGTACGAGCCGCATTAATGGTAACGGAAGAAAAATAAATAACTATAACTAGAAAATTCCGCAGAAATTTTGAGGGGCATGCCAAAGTGTGCCCGTCGCTTTTTAATCAAGCCTTCTGATGCAAAAAATTAGCATTAATGCTAAAGAAAGCTGCAATGTAGTCAATAACCTGTGGTGAGTCAGAAACATGTTGACTAAACTGTACCTGTACCATTCAGTATGTTGAAATTAATGCATAAGCCAAAATGCTAATATTAGCATGAAGACTAATATTCATGTAGGATGTGTGGCATCACTAGCATGTTTTCTGTCATTGATTTACTCCATTCAGTATACTGAACATCGCTAATAAGTAAGAAAATTATCTAATAGCTACCTTTAGGGAAAAGGCTAATGCTAATGCTAATGCACTGCCTTGCTGCGCAAGGCAGTGCACTAGTGGGGGCAGTAAAATGCTAAACTTGTGCTAATGTTAATGAACTGCCTTGCTGCGCAAGGCAGTTTACTATCCTGAGGAAAAAAAATGCGAAAAAAGCTTAATATTATTGCAACGCCTACGGCGTTGCACTACCATGAGAGGAATATGCAGACTTTTATTTTGAAACTTTCAGTAGGCTTCATTTTAACCACCACACCAATTCAATGTGTAACAGTAGTTTGTTTAAACATTTCACATAAAGCCCAAAGCTGATGTGAAAAATATGAAGGCTTTTATTTTGAAATTTTCATTAAGCTTTATTTTAATTGACCACAGCAATAAAATGTGTAACAGTGGTTGGGTTAATCCAACTATATAATGCCCAAAACAGCAAGTAGTTCTAAATGCCAGTTCAGCCCTAATCTGTGGTATCTGAGAGTTCCGCCATGTTGTAGTTCTGACCTTCAGTCATTGTAGTTCTAAAGAGCAGCTCAACTATCATGTTAGTGAGACACACAGGGAGAGAGAATTCTAACTGTTTGAAGCAGTTAGTTTTTCTGATCAAAGCGGCTTACTGTTCAGCATCCATAAGAGCAATCCGAAAACTTTTTGAAGCATATAAGAGGGCAATTTCTTGTCTCCGATGGAACCGCGATTTAAATCTGTAGTTCTCTCTGCACTAACCTGAGAGAAAAACATTGCTAAAATGCTTATTTTAAGAAAGTTTGATATAAATGTACAGCCTTGCTTCGCAAGGCTGTCAATTAACAAGAGTGAAAGAATTGCTAAAATGCTTATTTTAACAAAGTTTGATGTCAATGTACAGCCTTGCTTCGCAAGGCTGTCCACTAACCTGAGAGGAAAACATTGCTAAAATGCTTATTTTAAGAAAGTTTGATATAAATGTACAGCCTTGCTTCGCAAGGCTGTCAATTAACCTGAGTGAAAGAATTGCTAAAATGCTTATTTTAAGAAAGTTTGATATAAATGTACAGGCTGTCAATTAACCTGAGTGAAAGAATTGCTAAAATGCTTATTTTAAGAAAGTTTGATATAAACGTACAGCCTTGCTTCGCAAGGCTGTACAGTTAGAACAAAAACTGTTTGAAGCATATGAGAGGGCTGTTTGTCGTCTGATGCAGTTCACTATCCTGAGAAAAAAAACATAAAATAAGATTTATATTATTTTATTGCACTCACTTTTGTGAGTGCAATTTTCAGAGTTTTATTTTGAAACTTTCAGTAAACTTAATTTTCATAACCACACTAATCCAATGTGTAACAGTGGTTTGGTTAATCTAGCTGTATAATGCCCAAAACAGGAAGTAGTTCTAACTGCCAGCTGAGGCCTCCTCTGTAATAATTGAGTGTTCCACCATGTTGTAGTTCTGACCTTCTGCTCTGCCCTCTGTATTAAAGTGTTCCGCCATTCTTAGGACTACAGAGTCTTTGTAGTCCAAACCCCAGCAGTTCTCCCTCTCTGCATTCTGTTGCTATAGTGATGAAAGTGCCCTGTGTGTGTCAGACTTATCTATCTTTATGAGACACCCAGTCAGTTTTAATGAAAAAAGCAGTCCGAACAACTGCTTCCCGTTCAGGATCCGTAAGGCCGATCCAAAAACCGTTTGAAGCAAATGAGAGGGCTATTTGTCGTCTCATTTAGTACCGCGATTCATATCTGTAGCTCATTCACAGTAATTGCAGTGTTGAGAGGAAAATGTTGTGCGCTGAGCTCAGAGATTTTTCAGAAATGTATGTAAAACACTGGGGAGGAGCGTCAGTTATCCTGTCCCAAAACTTTGCTCTGAAGCACCTAGACCGAAAACCGTAAGCCCTAGGGAAATTTTGAAAACATTTTACCGGAGCAGGCATTCGTATCAATGTCATGACCGACTTTCATACCAATAGAGCAATTTTTGCACCCATGAGAGCGATTTCAAAATTATTTTGGGGTCAAAATTCCACCCTGTTTCTCACTCTAAAAAAGCGGCAGTTGGTGTCAGTTACACTCTGCGTTTCGGCAGTTGGAAATTTCGCTCGTTTTTCGCTTTTTACGTCGCCATCGTAACTCCGATCCCCAATAAAAATAATAGCTCCCTTCTCGGCATCGAGCCGCACGATTTGATACCACTTTTGTGGGTGGGCACGCAGCGGTACGAGCCGCATTAACGGTAATGGAAGAAAAATAAAGATATATATAAATAAAGAGACATTCTATTAGGTGAAGAACAATAGGTGCCTGCCATGCAATGCATGGAGGCAGTGACTGACCTGCTTCGCAGGTCAGTCACTGCTCTCCTTATGCATTGCTAATGGCATGCCCCAATAATAATAAAGAGGCGTTCTATTGGGTGTAGAACAATAGGTGCCTGCCATGCAATGCATGGAGGCAGTGACTGACCTGCTTCGCAGGTCAGTCACTGCTCTCCTTATGCATTGCTAATGGCATGCCCCAACTAGAAAATTCCGCAGAAATTTTAAGGGGCATGCCAAAGTGTGCCCGTCGGTTTTTAATCAAGTGTAACTCTTCTTATTGTGTTGTTGGTCACAATGTGATTGACTGCAGCCAAGTGGTCCGACAGGCTCCACCAGCGCTCCTCAGAATTCTTTTATTTCTTTTTTTTTTTTTTTTTTTTTTAGATGTGATCGTATAGTTTAACAACACTTACAACTGTTAACAAATTTTCAAAACTAAAACAAAACATTCTTATGCAATGAATCAATCAAAAATAACATCAACAGCAATAAACAGTAAAATAACAGACAACAGCTACATCAATTAACAGTCAAAACACTCAAACATTTTTATCAACAAATTCACTGTCTGAACCCACCTAGCACAACAAAAGATGTAAAACTCCTCACAATGTGATTGACTGCAGCCAAGTGGTCCGACAGGCTGAAAAATAAAAGACACAGTTAGCGCCGTGACTGAGTGGTCAGCCACGAACACCAACCGGCGCAGCTCCCACTCATAGGGTCACATTTTTCCAGCCCAACCACAAGAAAACTTTACAAATTATATTTATAAATGTTAAATATTCTTACAGTACCTTGTTAATAGTTGAACTAGAAAAATATGACCCTAAGTAAAAAAAGAAGTGAAGAGCTGCCTCTCTCGCACCTACCTCCACCAGCGCTCCTCAGAATTCTGGTGGAGGAAGCCGCGAGAGTGCCTGACGGACCCGTTGCATGCAGTCACTCATCACACCACTAGGTGGCTCCAAACAAAATCAAAAATACATACAACCATCACTATAATCATTTCGATCAAAACTCACACAGACACACGAGCTCTTCTCTCTGTTACACCCACCCCTGCTGAATTTTGACCAAAATGATTAAAGTGTATAATTATCACCATAATGGAAAATAAATGAATAAATAAATCACATGAATTGGCTGTCATGAATATACAAGGTCCAACTGAAGTAGTATCCTTTACAAAGGATGAAGTGGCAAGAAAATGGCGCCTTATTTCCTTGCCAGCTCCTGGAAGCAGGATGCAGCCTACATCCCACATAATCCATGCCCAAAACTAAAAGAGGTCAGTCCCTAACCCTGGAACTGTACCAACAATGGTAATATACACTACAAAAACAAAACAAAACTCAGGACAAGGAAAAGTCAGATTAGAAAATAATCTATTACTATAAATGTCTTTGCTGGAACATTTGAAACACTGAGTTAGAAACCCTGTCAAAAAGCTGACTAGCATCATCATTAGCAGCCATGTTGGTCATCACCTGGATCAGTCTATTGACAGGCTTGACTATTCTACCAACACGGGTTCTAACTGTGTAAGTAGTGTCAGGCTCAGTGTCAGTAACAGACTGAGCAACTAGTGAAGTGTGTGGACAAACACTCTGTTTGTCAACTGATGCATCTGAGGAATTATTGTCACAGTCCATCTCACTAGGGACCAATGGAGATCCCCCGTCTGCCTGTGCTGCAGAGACAACGTCTCCAACAAAGTCATTCACAGGGGTAACATCATGGGGCTTATCAGATAGGGAGCTGACCCATTCTTGTGTTCTGATTTTTGAATCATTTTCCTGAATAACTGATCCCAGGGCATCTGAAATAGTGTTAATGTCAGAGCTTTCAGGTGTGACGGCAGCAGAGTCGACAGGCTCACCGGATGCATCAACAGGCAAGAAGTTCACTAGCATCAAGAGGTTACGATGCACAACTCGAACTTGACCGGTGGTGGGGTGTTTTATTTGGTATGTGTGAGTTGTAGGGTTCATGTCCACAACGGTGTACACTGTAGACTCCCAGCGGTCAGCAGTTTTGCGTTTGCCTCTTTCACGCTTGTTTGATACTAAAACACGGTCGCCGACCCCAATAGATTTCCCTTTAGTATGGCGATTGTAGAGACCAGCCTGTCGATCTTGTTCCTTGTTAGCATGATTTTGAGCTATGGCCATTGCTTCTTGAAGATCTTTAGTCAGGGACAGTACATACTTGTCATATCCACCAATTTCAGGATCTTGGAGGATGTTCTTGAAAAGCACATCAACAGGGAGGCGTGGCACTCTCCCATACATCAGATAAAAAGGGGCATAGCCTGTGGTTTCATGGACTGTGCAGTTGTACATGAAGGTCAATGTCTGAAGTTGTTTTGGCCAATTCTGTTTTGCATCTGGTGCAAGTGCTCTTATCATGTTTCCCAGGGTTCTGTTGAAACGTTCCACGCTGCCATTACCCATTGGATGGTAGGGGGTCGTATGGGATTTTCTCACACCAGCAACTTTCAACAGTTCGCTTATGAGCTGACTTTCAAAGGATGGACCTTGGTCAGAATGGATTCTCTCAGGGAAACCATAGATGCAAAAGTACTTGTCCCAAAGCTGCTTTGCCACTTGTTTTGCAGATTGGTCACGGCAAGGAAAGGCCTGAGCGAGCCGTGTAAAATGGTCAGTTACAACCAGTACATCAATGGATCTGTTGTTAGAATCCTCCGCGGTCCAAAAGTCTATACACACAATCTCCAGTGGTGCAGATGTTTTTATACTCTCAAGAGGTGCTCGACCATCTGGATCAGGGGACTTTGCGACGACACATCTGGGACACTGACGGACATACTCTTTGACATCACGGTCAATATGGGGCCAGAAGAACCTCTGACGAGCAATAGCCAAACTTCTGAACTGCCCTTGATGACCAGCGTTGTCGTGAATCCCTTTGAGAACGTCAGACTTGAGGGAATCGGGGACCACGAACTGGTAGCGTCTCTTACGGGTAACTTGGTCTTTAGATAGTCTATAGAGGATGTCATTAGACACAGCAAACTTCTCCCAGTGTTTGAGGTACTTAATGACCATTGTTTGTTCATTCGATCTTTCTCTTCTTGAAGGACGACGGCCACGGTCAACATAATGTAACACTCTTGATAACACAGGATCGTTATGCTGTTTTTCTCTCAATACAGTTTCTGAAAACACAGGTTGATCATCTTGAGATGGGAGGATCAGTTGGGGCAGATGTTCAAGGGTGTCAACAGCTCGTACTCTAACAGCAGACTCCCATGCACTCTGTGTCTCAAGAAGAGCATGAACATCCTCTTTTGTGAAGGACTGAAATTTTGTGCTGTCAGGTGAGTGCAACATGTTGGAGTCCTGGTCTTTGGCATTTGACTGTCTGAAAGCCTCCTGTACTGAACCAGGTGAAACAGGGAGGGCCTCATTAAGTAGCTGGCTGTATGGGCTTTGCAACAGTCTCCTTCCCACAGCAGATTTGACGAAGGGATGGCGACTTAAGGCATCTGCCACCACATTTTTAGAGCCAGGAATATATTTAATATCAAAGACGTAAGAAGCCAGCTTTGCCACCCATCGCTGTTCACAGGCGTCCAGACGTGGCTTTGTGAGAATGTGGGTGAGTGGGTTGTTGTCTGTCCACACTGTAAATACATGCCCTTTTAGCCAGTGGCTAAATTTGTCGCACACCGACCATTTCAGTGCTAAAAACTCGAGACGGTGGGCTGGATATTTCTTTTGAGCACGTGTGAGAGACTTGCTAGCAAATGCTATTGGACGAGCCACACTTTCACCCTCCTGAACTTGTGAGAGGACTGCACCCAAACCATCTAGCGATGCATCAGTAGACAGGACAAATGGGCGGTTAAAGTCTGGGTGGGCCAGAATTACGGAGTTAACCAAAGCTGCTTTAAGCTCCATGAATGCAGAGAGATGCTCGTCTGTCCAATCAGCTGGAGTCAATTTGCGGAACTGGAGTTTTCGCTTGGTGAGTATCTTTGGTTTGCGTTTCTGTTTTGCACCAGCCAGTAGGTCAAACAATGGTCTGGCAATTGCAGAATAGTTTGGAATGAAATGTTGGTAGTAGTTGACCATGCCGAGAAATGATCGAATGCGGGAATGAGATGGAGTGATACCATCTGGCTCCATGAGATCTGTAGTGAGCATGTTGCTGATGGACTCTACTTTAGAAGGATCTGTAGAAACACCAGACTTGTCAATTATGTGACCAAGAAACTTCACAGATCTTCTCAGCAACCAGCATTTCTTTGGAGCCAGTTTGAGGTTATGGTAACGGAGACGACCAAACACCATCTCCAACCTCTCGAGAGCTACTTCCTCAGATGGTCCAAACACCAGCAAATCATCGAGGTAACATAGCAGGCTGAGAAAGTTCTGGTCACCGAATATTGAGGTCATCATCCTCATAAAACTGGCTGGGCTGTTGCACAGGCCTTGGGGAAGTCTGTTGTATTCATACAACCCCATGGGTGTCGTAAAGGCGGAGTATTTACGGTCATCTTCATGGAGTGGCATGTTGTAAAAGCCAGACGTGAGGTCCATTGTGCTGAAGAACATGTTTCCTCCCAAGGCAGCCAAGCAGTCAGCCTGATGTGGTAGGGGATGAGCATCCTTCAGGGTCCGTCTGTTGAGCCATCTGAAGTCTGTGCAAATCCGTAAGTCACCGTTCTTTTTCCAAACGAGAACAAGAGGTGAGGCAAATTCACTTGTCGATTTCCGTATAATTTCTTTCTCCTCCATCTCATTCAGGACTTGACGGAGCTTCTGATACTCAGCAGGAGGCACGCGGCGATAGGGCAGCCGAAACGGTCTCTCATCAGTGAGCCGGATCCTGTGTATAAATTCTTTTGCTTCTCCACAGTCTAAGTGGTGGCGGGAGAAGACATCCTCATAACTGATCACCAGATCTGCCAGCTTTCTCCGCCAATCATCTGACACATCACAAGACTGTAGGTCCAGATCCCCTAGACCAGCACTTCTCAGTTTTTCCTGTATATTGTCATTGTTTTCTATTGCAGAATCAACATTAGTGTGTTTGACAGAGGTGGTTTGATATGAGCATGTTACATCTTGTATATCTAGGTCCTCCATAGCAAGGCAGGTGTATATATCAGCCAGTCTAGCGTTCTTGCGTATGGTGACAGGACCACTGGAAGCATTTAAAATCTTGAGAGGGACTAACCCATCTCCCCAGAGCGGTATTACAGCTCTCGCCACCAAAATGCCACGGGGAGCAGAATGTGACGATGTGGGCTCAGACATCACAGTCAAACCAGGTGACAACTTTGTGCCCTTGGGAAGTTTGCCCCATACAAGATACTCAGTGCCAGCTTCCAGTGTAACAGCTGTGTTACATCTCACCGTGCCAACTTTGTCTGGGACATTCTCTCCAGACCAGCGGTCCAGGCCAGCAAGAAGGGAGAGGAACTCCTCGAGTTCTGGGAGACCTTTGCGAGGTGTGGAAACTGCTGCCCAGTAAGAGGAGTCTTTCTTTAATAGGTGTAACAGTCGCCTGATGACATTGGAGCCCAGAAGCAGATCAGTCTGTTGGTTTTTTACAACAAAGGTGGGGACTGACAACTGGCATCCATAGATCTCCATGTTCAGATCTACTATTGAAGTCGGTCTTACTCTGGAACCACCACATCCTACAAATACAATGTCAGTGGCCTCCTGGTGAGAGATTACAACACCGGCGTTAATCAGTGACTGTAGGGCTACGTCGCTCAATGAGCATGCCATTGAACCACTATCTAGCATGGCACCAAGAGTTAATTTGTCATTAACTTTGACATTTGTGTAGAATAAACTGTCACTTTTCTTGACTTTTTGTGTGTCTTGTATAATTATATTTCCAGACTCATTTAGTCTTTGAATATTTTGATACAGTTCAGCAGCATCAAATATGTGGGAGGAATCACTTTGACCCATGCGGCCTCCCTCCAGGCACAGGTCGCTTAGTTTCCCTGCACATTGTCTGTTGGGACAGCTCTGTTTGGGCAAGACCGCCTTGTGTGGTCAGGACTGAAACATGTGAAACAAAGGCGGTCTGAACGGCAGTGGGCTTCTGTCGTGTGCTTGTCATCATTGCATATGCGGCAATTTATAACAGGTCTGGCTCGACCCCATGTGCGCTTGTGACGAGCAGATGATACCTGGCCACCAACCTGAACTTTATCAAGTACCTGCCTGAGCATAGACATCATCTCTCCAAGCATGGCTCCTTCTTGTGGGAGACTGAGCTGCTGACTTTGTGGGACTGGAGCAAAAGGTTGGCACTGCACTTGTGAGAACTGGCAGTGCTGCTTTGCAGGTTGCAGGACAGGGAGGTAAGACTGTGGAAAAGGGGAATCTAATGTAGCGGCCAGCTGCTGGTTCTGTACCATCACAGGGGAACATGAATTTGGTGGCGCCTCAGAGGCAGGTTGTACATTGTAAGAGCACAAAACATTATTTGATCTTTGTGCACCACCAGGGACTTGGGATTCAATGTGTGTGTCATAGCAGAACAGTGGGGTTGCAGATGGTTTGTGGATTGGTGTTTTGATCCTGGACACACACTCTCTCTGGTGCTCATCTAGCCTCTCCTGGATGTCTTTTGAGGTCCATTCATGTATTTGCTTGTACTTAAATACTGAAGCCAGTTCTGAATCAGGGCAGTGTTTTACAAACATTTTAGCAATTTCACTGCTCATATCATCAGTTTGTTTTCCTTGACGCTTTAAACCTTCTTCAGCCATATCTGCAGCTTTGTTGAGCCGAATCCAATAGTCAAACGCATCCTCTTTTTGAAATGGCAGTGTGGAGTAGAAGTCTTGCAGCGGCAGGCAGGAGGATGTGTGACTGAAGTATTGTATCAGCATGTTATAAATCACATCTGGGGAGCATGTAGCATTTAAACCAGGGTTACTTTTAAGACCAATCTTAACCACATCTCTGGCTCTGCCCATTAGCCTCCCCATAATCTCCTCTGCTTGAGTGGAACTATCATAGTTCTGCCTTCTAAGGTAACCTCTCATCATTTCAACCCACTCAGTAACAGTATATTTGTCAGAGTTTTCACCTCTAAAAATTGGAGGTGCTGTTTCTGATGTTACGATGATGTTGCATTTTTGACTATCAAAGACAGAAGTGTCTTCAATATGGGCACCATCTTGTTTCAAACAGGAGGCATTTTGGGTTTCTTTTTCCCCAGCAACACCAGAAGAACACAGTTTATTTGCAATGGACTCTCCAATCTGTGAACCTAACTGATAAATCATGTCACTTAATAAGTGTAAGTCATGGCCAGTAGATGTAGAGTGGCTCGGGCCCCCAAACGACATCTGCCCTATAGGTGTCTCAGCTGGATAGAAAGCTAATCCCTGAGGCCTATTACTTGCAGGTAACATGGGTGAGGCACAAAAGTCTGACCCAACTGCCACACCTGACTGAAAAGTGAGACCCATTACACCTCTGCCTCTCCCAAAGGAGGGTTGACTGTTCACATTTTTAACATTTGGTTGGAATCTCTCTGCCATTTCAAAATGGAAGACTGAAAATAAAACAGACTCAAATAAAAAAAATCAGTCACTTATTGGCAATGAAGCCAATATTCTGCCTTCAGTCCTTTAACCTTGTGGCTCAGGTGTCTTGACACGTCTTAAAGAGGTAACTTGTAGGTAGATGACACAGCAACCCGGGCGAACAGCATCAAGCTGATCAGGAATCACAGAGTCACGGCACCAGTGTAACTCTTCTTATTGTGTTGTTGGTCACAATGTGATTGACTGCAGCCAAGTGGTCCGACAGGCTCCACCAGCGCTCCTCAGAATTCTTTTATTTCTTTTTTTTTTTTTTTTTTTTTTAGATGTGATCGTATAGTTTAACAACACTTACAACTGTTAACAAATTTTCAAAACTAAAACAAAACATTCTTATGCAATGAATCAATCAAAAATAACATCAACAGCAATAAACAGTAAAATAACAGACAACAGCTACATCAATTAACAGTCAAAACACTCAAACATTTTTATCAACAAATTCACTGTCTGAACCCACCTAGCACAACAAAAGATGTAAAACTCCTCACAATGTGATTGACTGCAGCCAAGTGGTCCGACAGGCTGAAAAATAAAAGACACAGTTAGCGCCGTGACTGAGTGGTCAGCCACGAACACCAACCGGCGCAGCTCCCACTCATAGGGTCACATTTTTCCAGCCCAACCACAAGAAAACTTTACAAATTATATTTATAAATGTTAAATATTCTTACAGTACCTTGTTAATAGTTGAACTAGAAAAATATGACCCTAAGTAAAAAAAGAAGTGAAGAGCTGCCTCTCTCGCACCTACCTCCACCAGCGCTCCTCAGAATTCTGGTGGAGGAAGCCGCGAGAGTGCCTGACGGACCCGTTGCATGCAGTCACTCATCACACCACTAGGTGGCTCCAAACAAAATCAAAAATACATACAACCATCACTATAATCATTTCGATCAAAACTCACACAGACACACGAGCTCTTCTCTCTGTTACACAAGCGTTCTGATGCAAAAAATTAGCATTAATGCTAAAGAAAGCTTCAATGTAGTCAATAACCTGTGGTGAGTCAGAAACATGTTGACTAAACTGCACCTGTACCATTCAGTATGTTGAAATTAATGCATAAGCCAAAATGCTAATATTAGCGTGAAGACTAATATTCATGTAGGATGTTAGGATGTGCACTGCCTTGCGCAGCAAGGCAGTGCACTAGTGGGGGCAGTAAAATGCTAAATTTTGTGCTAATGTTGTGCACAATCTTGTGCTAATGTTAATGAACTGCCTTGCTGCGCAAGGCAGTTCACTATCCTGAGGAAAAAAAATGCGAAAAAAGCTTAATATTATTGCAACGCCTACGGCATTGCACTAGCATGAGAGGAGTGCAGCAACTCTTTGAAGCAGTTAGTTTTTCTGATCAAAGCGGCTTACTGTTCAGCATCCATAAGAGCAATCCGAAAACTTTTTGAAGCATATAAGAGGGCTATTTGTTGTCTCATTTAGTACCGCGATTCATATCTGTAGCTCATTCACAGTAATTGCAGTGATGAGAGAAAAATGGTGTGCGCTGAGCTCAGAACTTTTTGCAGAAATGTATGTAAAAAGAGCAATTACATGATGTAAAAATTGTCAAGGCTTTTATTTTGAAAATTTTCAATAAGCTTCATTTGAAATTGCCACACTAATTTCATGTGTAATAGTGATCAGGTTAAATCAGTTATATAATGCTCAAAGCACAAGTTGTTTATAATACCAGCCAACTCCTCCTCTGTAATAATTGAGTGTTCCGCCATGTTGTAGTTCTGACATGCTGCTCAGGCCTCTGTTTTAACTGAGTCTTGGCCATAGATAGAACTACAGTTATGGCAGTTATGGCTGCTGGTTTGTAGTCCAAACCAGCAGATTTGCCTTTCTCTGGATTCTGTTGCTATAGCGATTGGCCCTCAGCCAACTGCTGTGTGTGTGAGACAGAAAGCTGGGGAAGGATTTCAATCTTTGAGACAACCATGAAATGCTAATGTTAATGAACTGCCTTGCTGCGCAAGGCAGTTCACTATCCTGAGAAAAAAAACATAAAAAAAAGATTTTCATTTTTGCATCGCCTACGGCGATGCACTTTTGTCAGTGCAATTTTCAGAGTTTTATTTTGAAACTTTCAGTAAACTTAATTTTCATAACCACACTAATCCAATGTGTAACAGTGGTTTGGTTAATCCACCTGTATAATGCCCAAAACAGGAAGTAGTTCTAACTGCCAGCTCAGCCCTCCTCTGTAATAATTGAGTGTTCCGCCATGTTGTAGTTCTGACCTTCTGCTCTGCCCTCTGTATTAAAGTGTTCCGCCATATTTAGAACTACAGAGTCTTTGTAGTCCAAACCCCAGCAGTTCTCCCTCTCTGCATTCTGTTGCTATAGTGATGAAAGTGCCCTGTGTGTGTCAGACTTATCTATCTTTATGAGACACCCAGTCAGTTTTAATGGAAAAAGCAGTCCGAACGACTGCTTCCCGTTCGGGTTCCGTAAGTCCGATCCAAAAACCGTTTGAAGCATATGAGAGGGCTATTTCTCATCTCATCTATTACCGCGATTCATATCTGTAGCTCAATCACAGTAATTGCAGTGATGAGAGAAAAATGGTGTGCGCTGAGCTCAGAGATTTTTCAGAAATGTATGTAAAACACTGGGGAGGAACGTCAGTTAGTCCTGTCCCAAAACTTTGCTCTGAAGCACCTGGACAGAAAACCGTAAGCCCTAGGGAAATTTTGAAAACATTTTACCGGAGCAGGCATACGTATCAATGTCATGACCAACTTTCATACCAATAGAGCAATTTTTGCGCGCATGAGAGCGATTTCAAAATTATTTTGGGATCAAAATTCCACCCTTTTTCTCACTCTAAAAAGCGGCAGTTGGTTTCAGTTACACTCTAAGGTTTCGGCAGTTGGAAATTTCGCTCGTTTTTCGCTTTTTACGTCGCCGTCGTAACTCCGATCCCCAATAAAAATAATAGCTCCCTTCCCGGGATTGAGCCGCACGTTTTGATACCACTTTTGTGGGTGGGAACGCAGCGGTACGAGCCGCATTAATGGTAACGGAAGAAAAATAAATAACTATAATAATAACTAGAAAATTCCACAGAAATTTTAAGGGGCCTGCCAAGTGTGCCCTCCGCTTTAACCCCAGCGTTTCAAATTAGCCGTGAAAAGAAATAAAAGCAGTCTGACATACTTATTTCACCACTAGAACACAGTAACTGTAAATATTGTCAGGGGTATTATGACAATATGAGTCACCATTGGGAAACAGGATATAAACCCCAAGTCAGTGAAATTCAATCTGAGACCGACGACTATAAGCTTCGCACATGTGGTTCTTACTCATGGTCCAAAATAAAAAACATGAAGAAAGTTGTTAATAGTTAATTTCTAAAAACTATTTCAATTTTCTTAGAAAAGATTTTAATTTACACTCAAAAATTCAGACAAGTAATAATTTTATGTAAGCAAAACATGAATAGTCACACGAAATATGTATTCTTCCCACAATGCATTGTGAGATCTGATTCAGCGCTGTGGGAATACTCACTGCCTCTGTCTGCGGCCCGTTGCTATGGTAATTAATGATCTGCACCTGGGCTGGCACTGTCTTTCAGACAGGCTGGTTTCTATATTTGTGAGACACATAACGTCGGTCTACAGGACCCTGACAAAAAACTATAAGCCCTAGGAAAATTTTGAAAACATTTTACAGGAGCAGGCATGTGTATCTATGTCATGACCAAGTTTGACATCAATAGGCCGCTATTTGTGCCTGTGAGGGGGAGTTAAAAAGAGTTTTGGAGTCTGACCTCCACTGTCCTGTGTGTGTGTTTCAGAGAGAAATCTTAGTGATGCTGCGAGTTCCTCAGATTAAAGTTTTTTCGTTTTTTTAAATTTATGTCGTCATTTTTACACAGAATCCCAATAAAAATAATAGCTCCCTTCTCGGCATCGAGCCGCACGATTTGATACCACTTTTGTGGGGGTACACGCAGCGGTACGAGCCGCATTAACGGTAATGGAAGAAAAATAAAGATATAAATAAATAAAGAGACATTCTATTGGGTGTAGAACAATAGGTGCCTGCCATGCAATGCATGGAGGCAGTGACTGACCTGCTTCGCAGGTCAGTCACTGCTCTCCCTATGCATTGCTTATGGCAGGCCCCAATAAAGAGGCGTTCTATTGGGTGTAGAACAATAGGTGCCTGCCATGCAATGCATGGAGGCAGTGACTGACCTGCTTCGCAGGTCAGTCACTGCTCTCCTTATGCATTGCTAATGGCATGCCCCAACTAGAAAATTCCGCAGAAATTTTGAGGGGCATGCCAAAGTGTGCCCGTCGCTTTTTAATCAAGCCTTCTGATGCAAAAAATTAGCATTAATGCTAAAGAAAGCTGCAATGTAGTCAATAACCTGTGGTGAGTCAGAAACATGTTGACTAAACTGTACCTGTACCATTCAGTATGTTGAAATTAATGCATAAGCCAAAATGCTAATATTAGCATGAAGACTAATATTCATGTAGGATGTGTGGCATCACTAGCATGTTTTCTGTCATTGATTTACTCCATTCAGTATACTGAACATCGCTAATAAGTAAGAAAATTATCTAATAGCTACCTTTAGGGAAAAGGCTAATGCTAATGCTAATGCACTGCCTTGCTGCGCAAGGCAGTGCACTAGTGGGGGCAGTAAAATGCTAAACTTGTGCTAATGTTAATGAACTGCCTTGCTGCGCAAGGCAGTTCACTATCCTGAGGAAAAAAAATGCGAAAAAAGCTTAATATTATTGCAACGCCTACGGCGTTGCACTACCATGAGAGGAATATGCAGACTTTTATTTTGAAACTTTCAGTAGGCTTCATTTTAACCACCACACCAATTCAATGTGTAACAGTAGTTTGTTTAAACATTTCACATAAAGCCCAAAGCTGATGTGAAAAATATGAAGGCTTTTATTTTGAAATTTTCATTAAGCTTTATTTTAATTGACCACAGCAATAAAATGTGTAACAGTGGTTGGGTTAATCCAACTATATAATGCCCAAAACAGCAAGTAGTTCTAAATGCCAGTTCAGCCCTAATCTGTGGTATCTGAGAGTTCCGCCATGTTGTAGTTCTGACCTTCAGTCATTGTAGTTCTAAAGAGCAGCTCAACTATCATGTTAGTGAGACACACAGGGAGAGACAGAATTCTAACTCTTTGAAGCAGTTAGTTTTTCTGATCAAAGCGGCTTACTGTTCAGCATCCATAAGAGCAATCCGAAAACTTTTTGAAGCATATAAGAGGGCAATTTCTTGTCTCCGATGGAACCGCGATTTAAATCTGTAGTTCTCTCTGCACTAACCTGAGAGAAAAACATAATAAAGGCCTGAGAGGAATATTCAGGCTTTTATTTTGAAATTTTCAGTAAGCTTCATTTTAAATGGCCACACTAATCCCATGTCTAACAGTGGTTGGGTTAAACAGTTTATATATAAAGCCCAGAACATTCTGCCCTGTCTGTAGTTATAACATTCTGCTCACCTTCTTTCTGTAATAAGTCAGAGTTCCACCATTATGTACTTCTTAACTGCCAGCTCAGCCCTCCTTTGTAATGATTGAGGGTTCCACCATGTTGACCTTCCGACCTTCTGCTCAGGCCTCTGTAGTAAAGTGTTCCATCGTGTTTAGAACTACAAAGATGGCGTTTTTGTAGTCCTAAGGAGCAGTTTGGCTTTTGTCTGTGTTCTGTTGCTATAGTGACCAAGCCTCCCCCTGTGTTTCTCCAGACAGGGGGAGAAACAATTCTATCTGTTTGACCCAGCCAGTTTCACTCCAAAAAGCTGTCCGAACAACTCCTTTCCATTCGGGAACCGTGATACGTATTCGAAAACCGTTTGAAGCATATGAGAGGGCTATTTGTCGTCTCATTTAGTACCGCGATTCATATCTGTAGCTCATTCACAGTAATTGCAGTGATGAGAGAAAAATGGTGTGCACTGAGCTCAGAACTTTTTCAGAAATGTATGTAAAAAGAGCAATTACATGATGTAAAAATTGTCAAGGCTTTTATTTTGAAAATCTTCAATAAGCTTCATTTGAAATTGCCACACTAATTTCATGTGTAATAGTGATCAGGTTAAATCAGTTATAAAATGCTCAAAGCACAAGTTGTTTATAATACCAGCCAACTCCTCCTCTGTAATAATTGAGTGTTCCGCCATGTTGTAGTTCTGACATGCTGCTCAGGCCTCTGTTTTAACTGAGTCTTGGCCATAGATAGAACTACAGTTATGGCAGTTATGGCTGCTGGTTTGTAGTCCAAACCAGCAGATTTGCCTTTCTCTGGATTCTGTTGCTATAGCGATTGGCCCTCAGCCAACTGCTGTGTGTGTGAGACAGAAAGCTGGGGAAGGATTTCAATCTTTGAGACAACCATGAAATGCTAATGTTAATGAACTGCCTTGCTGCGCAAGGCAGTTCACTATCCTGAGAAAAAAAACATAAAAAAAAGATTTTCATTTTTGCATCGCCTACGGCGATGCACTTTTGTCAGTGCAATTTTCAGAGTTTTATTTTGAAACTTTCAGTAAACTTAATTTTCATAACCACACTAATCCAATGTGTAACAGTGGTTTGGTTAATCCACCTGTATAAAGCCCAAAACAGGAAGTAGTTCTAACTGCCAGCTCAGCCCTCCTCTGTAATAATTGAGTGTCCCGCCATGTTGTAGTTCTGACCTCCTGCTCTGCCCTCTGTATTAAAGTGTTCCGCCATGTTTAGAACTACAGAGTCTTTGTAGTCCAAACCAGCAGCTGTGCCTTCCTCTGCATTCTGTTGCTATAGTGATGAAAGTGCCCTGTGTGTGTCAGGCTTATCTATCTTTATGAGACACCCACTCAGTTTTAATGGAAAAAGCAGTCCGAACGACTGCTTCCCGTTCAGGATCCGTAAGGCCGATCCAAAAACCGTTTGAAGCATATGAGAGGGCTATTTGTCGTCTCATTTAGTACCGCGATTCATATCTGTAGCTCATTCACAGTAATTGCAGTGATGAGAGAAAAATGGTGTGCGCTGAGCTCAGAGCTTTTTCAGAAATGTATGTAAAACACTGGGGAGGAGCGTCAGTTATCCTGTCCCAAAACTTTGCTCTGAAGCACCTAGACCAAAAACCGTAAGCCCTAGGGAAATTTTGAAAACATTTTACCGGAGCAGGCATTCGTATCAATGTCATGACCGACTTTCATACCAATAGAGCAATTTTTGCACCCATGAGAGCAATTTCAAAATTATTTTGGGGTCAAAATTCCACCCTTTTTCTCACTCTAAAAAGCGGCAGTTGGTTTCAGTTACACTCTAAGGTTTCGGCAGTTGGAAATTTCGCTCGTTTTTCGCTTTTTACGTCGCCGTCGTAACTCCGATCCCCAATAAAAATAATAGCTCCCTTCCCGGGATTGAGCCGCACGTTTTGATACCACTTTTGTGGGGTTTCTCGCAGCGGTACGAGCCGCATTAACGGTGACGGAAGAAAAATAAATAACTATAATAAAGAGGCATTCTATTGGGTGTAGAACAATAGGTGCCTGCCATGCAATGCATGGAGGCAGTGACTGACCTGCTTCGCAGGTCAGTCACTGCTCTCCTTATGCATTGCTAATGGCATGCCCCAATAAAGAGACATTCTATTAGGTGAAGAACAATAGGTGCCTGCCATGCAATGCATGGAGGCAGTGACTGACCTGCTTCGCAGGTCAGTCACTGCTCTCCTTATGCATTGCTAATGGCATGCCCCAATTAGACTTTTATCAGCAATATTAGCAAATATTACAGTAATAAAGACAATACCTGTAAAATAGCCTAAAGATACAGTTCAGAATCAGTTAAAATACTAAATTTATTTTATAAAGTTTCCCTGAACATGTTTCTATGAATCATTTATATTTTCATAATTAATTCTCTACTAATGATAAAATCCAACATGTAAATCCTGAAGCAGCAGAAAGTGACTCTAACCTCATTCTAACTTCTCCAGTAAACCCAGTCAGTGTTGGTTCTTACCGGTTCCATCCAGTCTGGCTCCAGAACCAAAGCGGTACCAGAACCTCCACAGAAACCAGTCTGCTGCTGAACGGGTCGGCTGAGGGGAACCGGTCCAGATGATGCAGCAGGATCAGGTTTCAGCTCCATGATGAGTTTCTCTGATGTTCACATCAACATGGCTGCTGAAGCTGCTGTGAGGTTCTGATGGACCAGAACCATCAGCAATGTGCTGTGAAGGTCCAAAGTGGGTCTGAAGGAAGCTCTGCAGACATCATGTCTAAAGCTCTCATCTCTCCCACTGGGTCTCCTGGTTTGTTGGGACGTCGTCTTGCTGAAAGTCTTCAGTGTTCAGTCTGAGCTGCAGCTGCTGAGATCTCCTGAGATCATGAATGCAGCACGGAGGGAGGGCTGTGGTTTCCTGGAGGCTGGTGGAGCCATGAAGCTCACACTGATCAGGGATGGAGGCTGGCAGCAGAGGTCATGACCTTTCACACTGATCAGGGATGGAGGCTGGCAGCAGAGGTCATGACCTTTCACACTGATCAGGGATGGAGGCTGGCAGCAGAGGTCATGACCTTTCACACTGATCAGGGATGGAGGCTGGCAGCAGAGGTCATGACCTTTCACACTGATCAGGGATGGAGGCTGGCAGCAGAGGTCATGACCTTTCACACTGATCAGGGATGGAGGCTGGCAGCAGAGGTCATGACCTTTCACACTGATCAGGGATGGAGGCTGGCAGCAGAGGTCATGACCTTTCACACTGATCAGGGATGGAGGCTGGCAGCAGAGGTCATGACCTTTCACACTGATCAGGGATGGAGGCTGGCAGCAGAGGTCATGACCTTTCACACTGATCAGGGATGGAGGCTGGCAGCAGAGGTCATGACCTTTCACACTGATCAGGGATGGAGGCTGGCAGCAGAGGTCATGACCTTTCACACTGATCAGGGATGGAGGCTGGCAGCAGAGGTCATGACCTTTCACACTGATCAGGGATGGAGGCTGGCAGCAGAGGTCATGACCTTTCACACTGATCAGGGATGGAGGCTGGCAGCAGAGGTCATGACCTTTCACACTGATCAGGGATGGAGGCTGGCAGCAGAGGTCATGACCTTTCACACTGATCAGGGATGGAGGCTGGCAGCAGAGGTCATGACCTTTCACACTGATCAGGGATGGAGGCTGGCAGCAGAGGTCATGACCTTTCACACTGATCAGGGATGGAGGCTGGCAGCAGAGGTCATGACCTTTCACACTGATCAGGGATGGAGGCTGGCAGCAGAGGTCATGACCTTTCACACTGATCAGGGATGGAGGCTGGCAGCAGAGGTCATGACCTTTCACACTGATCAGGGATGGAGGCTGGCAGCAGAGGTCATGACCTTTCACACTGATCAGGGATGGAGGCTGGCAGCAGAGGTCATGACCTTTCACCTGCTGTGAGTCTGACTCTCTGAATGCTGAGAAAACCTCCAGATTCACTGAGTCTGAACAGCCGGCCCAATGCAGAAGCAAACCAAGCAGCTGCTTGGGGCCCCAAACCTTCAGGGCCCCATAAATAGATTCTAACAGGATCACAGATCTAGAAATTTAACATTTGGTCACTGAGAATAAAATTCTATTAACATTTTTAACATGTAAGTTTAGGGTTTAAAGTTTATTTTTTAAAGTTCAAAGAACACCTTCATAGTTAGATTGTTGTTGCCATGGCTACAATTTGAAGTGATGCTGATGTTGTTTGCATGAAGAGGGGCCCTAAATCATTTCTGCCCGAGGCCCCATCCAGCCTTGTTCCGGCCCTGCATGATGAGCATCTCTGCTGGGTTTGAGGGACAAACATGGAGATTTAATGAATGTGGTTCTAGTGGAGACTGAAGGTTTAGTTTGTAATGATCCACAGAGGCTGTTGGTTCTGGAAGATCCAGTTTCTCTGATCTTCATCAGACTCACCTGAAGCTCCGGATGATTCCAGGTTCTCTCTGCGTCCAAAAGCTGAGATCTGGAGGAGAGGAGAGGAGAGGAGAGGAGAGGAGAGGAGAGGAGAGGAGAGGAGAGGAGAGGAGAGGAGAGGAGAGGAGAGGAGAGGAGAGGAGAGGAGAGGTTCAGCTCCTCTACAGGATGAACCACTGATCCACTGGGAGACTCCCAGTAGACACCAGTTCACTCCTGGAGCTGCACTGGAAACACCAACTAGTTTTCATTACTAACAATAATACATACAGTAAATTATTGATCTGGATTTTACAGAATCAAAAACCAAACAAATCAAGTTCTGATTATATAAAGTCTTGTGTCCAAAATGATCCATTAATAAAGAACTAAAGGTCTTAAAACTGTTAACTAGTAATTAAATCAATGATTACTCACATTTATCAGAATTTGTTTCTCATGTTAACCAACATTTGTCCTGCTGGTGGCGCTAGAGAAACATCAGGATCTCAGCAGAACATCTGATGGACACAAAACTGACCTGAGATCAGATCAAGATTTGACTTTTAAGATGAAATGAAGTGAAATTATCTGCTGACATCTGTTACATATAAGAGCAGCTGGAAGGGATTTGATCAGGAAAATTAAATACGTATTGATTGATTTTCAATATTAATCTCAGATCCATTACAGTGTTTGTCAGGATGGTGAAGATTCTGATCTCTGACAATATGAATGAAAATCATAGATTTTTAAATAAATATAAGAAAATAATGAAACATTAAAGTCTAAAACTCAGAGAGTCTCTGTGTGAGATGGAGGTGAAATCAGTGAACCTGGGCTGTGGTTTACTGCTCTCTATGTCACAAACTGACATCTGATCATCTGGAGGTTTTTGTTCAGGCTGAAGGAATCATTTCTCACTGTGGGAACCAGACTTCCAGCAGCTGCAGTAGTAGGAGGCTGAATGATCCAGTTTAACATTTTCAGTTGTCAATGAACAGCTGTTCTCATTTCTCTCAGCTGAGAAATCATCTTGTTGAGGATGATTGAAAGGTTTTTCTGGGCTATCACCAATGAAGATATAGAGAATAGCTCTGAATGTTTCATTATCTTTCTTCTGGTACCAGGCTACAGCACTACCACTATCACACTGTCCAGTCCCACAGCTGAAGGAGACGCTCTGTCCAGTTTCTTTGGTCAGACTTAAATCCTGAACCAGCTGTGTTGCCATGGCAGCCAGCGCTGTAGAGACACAGACAGACAGGTGAAGGTTAGTGTGACAGTGTTTGTTCCAGGTGGGCTTTGTTGGCTCCTGATTGGTGGAAACACTCACCTGAACCCAGCCAGCACAGAGCAGCAGCTGGGAGGAAAAGCATTGTGTGCAGTGGAGTTTCCTCTGGTGAACCTGGGGAGAAGTGGAGCTCTGATGCAGCTGAGGCCAAACAAGGACGAGCTGAGAGATCAGACCAGGGCCACGTGGTTTCTAGCAGAGGAACCAGAGCTCCCATCAGCCCCTGCAGCCACAGAGAAGAGGAGGCTGCTGATTGGACCATCAGAGGAAGCTGCTGATTGGACCATCAGAGGAAGCTGCTGATTGGACGATCAGAGGAGGCTGCTGATTGGACGATCAGAGGAGGCTGCTGATTGGACGATCAGAGGAGGCTGCTGATTGGACGATCAGAGGAGGCTGCTGATTGGACGATCAGAGGAGGCTGCTGATTGGACAGTCAGAGGAAACTGCTGAATCTGATAAATAAAAACAACAAGCAGATGGCGCTGTTGTTTTAGATTAGACATTAGCGACACTGAAATGTTTCTGTTTCAGATTTTTGACAGTTTCCAGTCCGGCCTTCACAGCCACACCATCAAACATACTGGGAGCAACCTGCAGGTGGCGCTGCTGCTTTACTTTTGCTCCAGCGTCTCAGTGGAGATTAGAGCAGTGCTTCTCAATTCCAGTCCTCAGGCCCCCTGCTCTGCATGTTTTAGATGTGCCTCCAGAACAGTTGATTCAAATGATTTCATGACCTTCAAGTACTGCAGAAGCCTGTTAATCACCAAAATATTGAATCCAGGTGTGTGGCAGAAGGGAAACATCTAAAACATGCAGGGCAGGGGGGCCTGAGGACCAGAATTGAGAAACACTGGATTAGAGTGAAACGAGTTCATGACGTTCACTTTACAATTAGTACGTCTGTGGTCCAGTCAAAGTCTCATTGATGCTGCTTCCTGATTCTGACCTGATGCTGAAATTATGGGATGCATGAAGAAAAAGATATTATTTTGGACCGTCCATACTGATATATCTGATCTGGTTTCTGCTTGTTTTGTGATAAACAGACTTTAAAGTCTCACTAGACACACTAAATAATTAATCAAGTTCTCATCTTGCTTAAATTTATACCAAACATCAACATGAGGATGAAAGGGATTTGTTTGTGTCATGCTGTTGGTAAAAGTCCGGCTACTTCGAGAGTGAAACTGCTCATCTACTGGGATTTGAACTCTGAACTTTCCCTCAGGTTCACCAAGAATGTTCTGAAAAGAGTAAATGTCCAGAGTCCTGTTGTAGTAATGTGTGCCTAATAAAGTGGCCGGTTAGTAGTGATTCACTGTGAACCAGGATTAAGTGGCTGCTGCTGTCCATGGTGTCCAACTGTCATTTTGATTGTTGGTTAATTAAATAACAAGCCAGCAACCAAACAAAACAGCTTAAATGTTGTTATATATTTTATTATGATGTCATATTATTATTCCTCATTTCACAGCAGTTCATCCCTCTTTGATAAACTGTCAGATAATAAACTGCAGACATTGTTACTGGAATATTCAGCTGAGAAACAAAAACACAACAAGCTGATGGAGCCGTTTTTACTTCTGCTGGACGTCACACTGATAAAACATAAATGATTTAATTTACCGATTAAAAGATCAAAGACCCGTTATCCTGAGACCTCAAGGCGACATTTGCTGCAATTCAAATGTTTAATCTCATAGAAAATAAAAACAAATGAAAAAAAACTCAACAAAAAGCTACAGATCTGCATCATTTATTTTCAGCACATTATTTACATAAAGCAGATTATGACCCAATCCCCAGGGACAAAACTCTGAAATGATAGTTTGTCGTCTTGATAACCAGAAGATGTTCAGTGGAAGTTGGTCACCAAACGACCATCAATCATGTATCAACATCGACACAGCCGTTATTTAAATCAAGTCCAGATCAAAGATATTAAAAACTCACAGGAAGAGCTTTTATTTAATATGAAACATAATAATACCTAAAACATTTGGGTTCATTTTCTATTAAACTGTTAAATATTTTACTCACTAACTATTAAAAAATGAAGAATTTCAATTAAGGAATAATTAAGATGTTCTATTAACTCGAGAAGACGTGTTTATTTGTATCCTTCCTCCTCTGTAACTTGAACTTTTTTTAATGAAAGTCTTTAGTTCAACTAGATCATTTTCATGCAAATGTTAATAAAAACTATAACTGAGTTTTTTTAACTTGTAGCTGTTCTGTCTCACCGTTTCCTCAGTAAAACCAGCAGTTCAGTAAAATCTGCAGCGGTTCTGGTTCCATATCAACGACTTGGTTCTGCTGACTCAGATCATTAAAGGAGTTACATAGTCAGCATTTTATGGTGTAATAAATTAAGTTTAGTGTAATAAGTAACTTATTTAAGCTTCCTTTGATAAACCATACAGTGGTGCAGTTGGTAGAGCTGATGCCTTGCAGCAAGAAGGTTCTGGGTTCGATTCCCAGCCTGGAGTCTTTCTGCATGGAGTCTCCATGTTCTCCGTGTGCATTCGTTAATTCTCTCCAGGTACTCCGGTTTCCTCCTACAGTCCAAACACATGACTGTCAGGTTAATTGGTCTCGCTAAATTGTCCCTAGGTGTGTGTGTGTGTGTGTGTGTGTGTGTGTGTGTGTGTGTGTATGGTTGTCTGTCTCTGTGTTGCTCTGCGACAGACTGGTGACCTGTCCAGGTGACCTGTCCAGGTGACCCCGCCTCTCGTTCCCTGGAGAGGCACCAGCACCTCCTGACCCCACTAAGGACAGGAGTGTATAGAAAATGGATGGATGATAAGCCATGCAGCTTTGAGTAAAAAATGGAACAGAAATAGAAAAATTTTCAGATTTCAGAGAATCATTAATGGAATCAGATGTTTCCTCCTTCGTACATAAACATATTTTTGGTTCATTTGAATTAAACTTGTTTATCTTCCTGTCATGTTTTACTCTTTGTTGTTATGTTTGGAGATCATATTAATGTAGCTGATGGCAGAAATATTAATATCTAAAACCAAACTTTAACTGTGTCTCACTGACCTGTAACTTAACCAGGTTAAATGAATTTTAAGGAAGCGATTTGAAGGAAACCCAGCAGAGAAGTTGGTGCAACCAGATGAGTTACCCACATCTACCCTCCAGGTCTATGGTAACTAAAAGTCTTTAACCTGTAGATCTACGTTTTGAAGGCTCAGAGAGGAGCAGCTTTCCTCTGGGTGTGAACCTGCATGTGTTTGATCAGGCTGCCGCTCTGATTGAATCTTTTTCCACAAGCCGAACAGGAAAAGGGTTTTTCCCCGGTGTGGGTCCTGACGTGGATCTGCAGAACGCCGTACTGGGTGAAGTTTTTCCCACATGTCCTGCACTGGAAGGGCCTCTCCCCGGTGTGTGTCCTCATGTGAACCACCAAGCTGCTGTTCCTGGAGAAGCTCTGGCCACAGGCGTCGCAGGAAAACGGTTTCTCACCCGTGTGAGTCCTGCTGTGCAGGCTCAGCTGGCTGCTGTTGACGAAACCTTTTCCACACGTCACACACAGATACGGCCGCTCTCCTGTGTGTGTCCTGCTGTGGACGTTCAAACTGCCCAGCTGGGTGAAGCTCTTCCCACACGTGGAGCAGGAGTACTTCTCCCCTGTGTGGGTTCTCTTATGAACGTTTAAATACGAAGGGTCACGGAAACTTTTCCCACAGGTTTCACACTTGTAGGGCCTCTCAGCTGTGTGCGTCTTCCTGTGAACCTTCAGACTGAAGCGCCTGCAGAATCCTTTCCCACAGGTCTCACAGAAGAACGGCCACTCGCCGGCGTGCGTCCTCCTGTGGACGTCCAGCTGGAAGTCGTTACTGAAGCCCCGCCCACACGTGTCACAGGAAAACGGCCAGTCGCCCGTGTGAAACCTCATGTGTACGTTCAGGCTGCGGATCCGAGTGAAGACCTTCCCACAGGTGTCGCAGCTGAAGGCGTTTTCCCCGGTGTGAGTCCTGCGGTGGACGTGGAAGTGGCTGCTGTAGCGGAAGCTCTTCCCACAGGTCTCGCAGGTGAAGGGTCTCTCCCCGGTGTGGATCCTCATGTGGACCTTCAGCCCGCTGGGCTGCGTGAAGCTCTTCCCACACGTGTTGCAGGCGTACGGCTTCACGCCTGAGTGGACTCCCTGGTGTTCCACCAGGCTGTGTTCGTATCTGAACACTTTCCCACAGACGTCACATTTCACTGGTGGTTCCGGGTCAGAGTGGACCCGGCTGTCTGACACAGGACCGCAGCTTCCTGCCTCACTCCAGCCCTGAGCTTCAGAACCGGATTGGCTGTACAGATGATCCAGGCCTGGTTCTGATTCCCTGGAACCGGGTCTCTGATCCGACCAGGAGTCCATGAAGCCATCAGCTGAGTGGGTCACCAACAGCTGCTGGATCTGCTGACTGCTGTGGATCAGGAAGGACAGCAGCTGAGGCTCCTCATGGTCGACTGCAAACTGGGACCGTTCTGAATGTCCACCAGGTTCTGCTGCAGGTTCTGCTGCAGGTTCTGCTGCAGGTTCTGGTTCCTCCTGCTCCTTCTCGACACATGAAAGCTCTAGTTCACCCTGTTCCTCCTTAATGTGTGAAGGTTCTGATTGTCCCGTTTCCTGTTTAATCACCAAATGTTCTGGTTCCCCTCGATCTGATCCGAATTCTGCAGGTTCTGGTTCCTCCTTAACGTGTGAAAGTTGCAGTTCCTCCTGTTCCTCTTTGATCAGTAAATGTTCTGGTTCCCTCTGATCTGCCAGTTGTTGCTCATCTTGTTCCTCTGCAGCATCAGGAAGTTCTGGTTCCTCTTTAATACCTGGATGTCTGAGTTCCTCCTGGTCCAGAACTGAGCGGTTCTGTTGGGTCCAAAGCTGCTCAGAGAGATCTTCCTCCTCTTCCTCCTTCCAAACATGCTGATTTAGAAAATCTGAAGGAAAAAGGAAAACATCAAACATTAACTTGTTGATCGTTTAATACCGGGTCAGATTTCAGATGAATCTAAAACCCGGCAGGCTCTGCTGGTCCAGTTCTGGAGCTGGACTCTCTAGTCTAATGGGTCAGAACTGTTGAGTTCTGACTGAATAACATCTGGATCCGGATCCAGATGTTATTCAGTCAAATGGTGCAGAAAAATAAAAACTTAATTACTCAGCCCCCAAATTTCTGTCTATAAAATACTAAACCAATAATCAGCTGGTGGGAGGATCCAGTTACTGGTTTTACTGGTTTCCACTGCTGACTTTAGGACTGGCAGTGAATCCATGTTGAGCATCTTGTGAAGTTATACTTTTACAGAGAAGGAAGTATTTCATGTTTTAACACATCAGCATCAAATTATCATCAGCAGAACTTTGTAACTTTGTTTGGTTTATTTAGAAGAAAACCAGACAAACTGAGAGGCTCACTTTGGTCTCTTGATTTTCTTCTGGTTCTCCTGTTCGTCTTTATTCTGGTAATACTGTGACTATTCTCATAATTAATTATTTAAATAACTCAATTTAAGATTATTGAGCTATCAGAAATAAAAAAAATGATGTTTAGAAAATTTAAGTCTTGTTAAATCAACTTGATGAAATTAAATGTGTTTTAACTAAAACAATTTTTAAACTTTTCAGTTCAGACTCATATTTTCACTGTTTACACAGTGATTAATCACATGTTCAACTTTATTCTAAATGATTCAAACTGATGTGAATTAGTTTAAATCATGAGTTCTTCTCTTTCTGACAGCCTGTGATGCTGCAGCAGCCAGAAGGATCTTAGTGTTGAGGATAAACAGAACCAGTCAGCTGAGGTCCAAAATCCACCAGAACCAAAAGCAAAGCAGCTGAATCCCCAACTACAAACTGAGCTCCATCGCCTCATTCTGAACTGTAAATTATTAAGGCTTTTGTTTCATCATGACTGCATTAATGCAACAGTCTTAGTACAGCCTCTTTAGAACCAGGTTCTCCAAAATGATCAGTCCTCAGGAAACTGGAGTTTTAGCAGACAAACCAGATCAGCTGCTGAGGAAAATGTTTGGAGAATCTGAATCACGTTGGTCTGAACATACGGACAGAAATCCTGCAGTAAAGAACATAAAGGGTTTTTATTCAGAGTATTACGGTGACTTGGATGAAAAGATGTCTGCTAAAAATTAAATTATATCATAATTATTTATTACTCTATAATGAGAAGGAAATAAAAGTCAAACACAAAAATTACGTTTTTCTCCATCTGACCCTCATATTTTTCAGTTGTCGCCAAGGAAAGACATAAAGAATCAATAATCAGTTAATGTTTCACATCACAATAAACATTTAAATATCAAACAGGATGAAGGAGAAAAGAATTACAATAATAAAGTCAGTTATTTTTCTTAAAGCTTTTATTTTATTTATCTCAGCATTTCTGTCAGCTGTAGGATCTGTTTGTTATTTGGCATCTAGAGATTCATTTTCATCTATAACTGATGATCCTCAGGCTCTGAAACATCAAATACACAAAATGTTCAGGCTCTATGTTGCAGATATTATTTAATCAGTTGTAAATTCAATATTTGTTCTGTTCATTAACTGTTCATAAATGTGTTGATCACCTCGTGTGTTGCAGTGATTTGTACTTCTTTCTGTTGGACTCATTGTTTTGGTTCGGTGAAATGGGTCCTGAACAGAAACACCTGCCACCTTAAATGAATCTGGCCACCAGATAATCTGTAACACCGCCAGTAAATCCACATTAAACACGTCACGGGAGGAGAGCCTCAGCTCTAAAGTCCGTTTATAAAGCAGCAGATACACACATGTACCTTTATAAGCAAGAGGAACTTATGCTTTCTATAGAGTTTATCTACATTCTCAGCTATAACAGGCCTGTCTGGATACATACCGAATCTCTGCGGTTTTGTTTCGGGTTCCCAGCAGGGATCCTCCGCTCCGCGATCATCCTCCATCTTTTCCTCCAACGAGAAGCTTTTCTTTAACCCCTGAACTCTCCCAGCTGAGGAAATTAAGACATTATTACTGAAATATTCAGTAAAGGAATGAAAACACAACCGTCCTCCAGCTGCTGCTGCAGCCTGTTTGTTTTACTTCCGCTGGGTGAAGCTGAGAGAAAGCAGCTGATTGGTCCATTTACCGCCCCCTGCAGGACTGGAGGGGAACAGCAGAATGGCAGTAAAAACTAACGAGCTTAAATTGGGGGAAAAAAGTTACTGCTAATGTTTTTAAAAATAGACATAATAGCAAGTGCAGGTTAAGGAGTTTCACATTTTTTCATGGAATAACTGAACTGAATTTATAAGACATAATTATGCTAAAACTAGCAGCAATATTTTCTCATCATTAGATCCCAAAAATGTGCTTTAATATGATCTTCCAGAAATATAAACATCCCATAAAATAAAATGCTAAAGTTTTATGTTTTCTATTTGCCTAAAAGAGAAATAAAATTGTGTCCTGTGGCAGATACTTGGCAAAAATTGTAAGTTGTCTTTCCAAAGATATGTAATATTTGTAGTTTTAAATTAGTTGTTTGGCTGGAATAAGGGCAAAAATGGTTCTGGACTGTAAAAGTAGCAGGTCCCTGGTATAAACTTTGGTAAAGTTTTTTTTTTTTTTTTCAAATGTTTCAGTACTTAGGATTCCTCTTCATATCCTTGTATAACCAGTTTTAATAAAAATGTATTTAAGAACAAATAACCTTTCAGTACCAGAATCTTACATGTAAGAAAATAAAGACAAAAAAAGCTCAGGTGAAAATCCAACAGAGCCTCAATGTCTTATTAAAAAAGATAAACAAACAGTTGATTATGAATGAAAATTTAATGGGAGAAAATGTTTCCAACATTGAGCAGATTTGAATCTGTAGCTTTAGACCAGCCAATCAGACTTCCTTTCCTGCAGCTGTGTGGGTTTGTGCTCTGCAGCCTCCACACCGTTAGCTGTGGCTTCTCACTTTAATAACACAATGACAGTTACAAGCATCGACTGAAACAATGGTTCAGGAAGCACCTGTGTTCTTCATCTGAGAGAGAAACAGCTCAGAGCTGAACTCACAGCTCAGCAATCAGCTCCGACGAAAACCAGAGACAAAAATAACAGAGACACCAGGAAGGATTCAGCAGGAAACATGTTATTATAGCAGAGATGGTTACACAAATATACTGGATTAGTCAGGTAATAAACCATTAAACATAACACTTAATAACTGAAAAATTGAGTTCCAGATGTGTTTGATTCATCTGTCAATGTCGACTGGGATAAAAACGGCTAACGGTGAGTTAGCATCCAGATCTGTGGTTCTGTTTTATGCATCATCAGAACAATCTGAACTCTGCACATCATGAAAATAAACCCAGAAAATACTGAGTTAGTTTCTCCTGGACCTGTTGGTCTGAAGTCATGACAGAAGCACTTTAAACAAAAATACTGAAAAACCAGAAGAAAAACCTTTAGGTGAATTGATGCTCGACCCAAACAAAGATTCAGCTTAAGATGAAATCTTATAGAAATACTGTTGTGTTAGTACGGAGGATTTCAGTAAAACTTATTGTGCGGTAGAATCATGTAAAATACCACAGAAGAAGAAAGATGGCAGCTGTGAAGCTGCTGATTGGTCCTTAATGAGACACAAAAGATGTTTTCGTGTTTAAAGTTGAATTTGCAAATGTATATTAATATTTTTCAGATCTATTAGCTGTTTAACTGACAAACGACGTCAGGAGACATTTCTACTGAACAGAGAATACTATTAACTCTGTGGACGTTTTGAACCACAGTTCAAGGAATTTATTTTTTAAGTTTGTTTTCCTAAATTATCTTTGCTGAATTTAAAGAATTTACAAATTATACCTAAAAATATTTATTCTAAATCAGGTTTTTTCTACATACTTTGACATGGAACTAGTTCATTGTTGGTGACACATAAAATCTCACAGAATTGGACCTAACATTATATTTTAGTTTTTAAACACCAGCCTCATCTTTCCTAATGATCCAGGAGTTATTATGGGATGTTCTTCTACTCCCAGTTATTCCAGTTTCTCCCACCAACCCTTCAGTTTCCAGTCATGTTGGGTTTTAATCCACAGCAGCCCTCAAGTATGAAAAGTGATGCAAACCACGACAAATCACTTCAGATCTTTAATATAGTGTTTAATGTGACAGGTATACATTTTATTTAATACAAATGAGAAACATGTAAATCAGGTAGAATACAAACAAAAATAAAAAAGTGCAGCAGCTTAAATGTTCACACTTAAAGCACCTTCAGGTTAAACATGAGCCGTTTGGTTGGTTGATCTGTCTCAGCCTCTCCATGTCCAGCAGCTTTAACAACGAAACTTCAGTTATTTACAGACCATAACAGAAACATCAAGCAACATGAAAACTCAATTCAGTCTCCATGGCAACGGCTGGGAGGAGATCTGTGGACACTTCATGAAACAACAACCAGCTCAGTTATGCTGCCAGTCCAGACCTTCAGTTTAACAGATAAACAGATTAGTTACAGATTAATGTGCTTGTTTGCGTTTCTGAATGCAGAAAGCTTTAAAAGAAGAAGAAATGTCTCTGGACTCTGCAGCTCTGCTTGTTTCCAGGATCTGATCTGGAACCGACAGCAAACGTCTCAAACTGATCCGACTTAAGAACAGAAATGATTCTTCAATAAAATCAAAGTGATTTATGGTCAGTAACATCACTGGATCCAGTCCATTAGCTTAGAGCTGCCTTTGATGAATAAACTGGCACATCAAACTGTCGTCTTTCTACCTTTAATCATTTTACATTAGTTTACCACTGATATCGTGTTTCCTGCTCAGTTTTTGTCTAAATATGCAGCTTCAATCACCATGTTGCTGAAAATGTCCAACAGTTCAGTTTATTATTCCAACTGGTTGATTGTCTGATGATATAATAAATGAATCTGTTCTGCTGATCATGAGGAGCTAATAAAGCTCATTTATATTCAAGCCTTTAGCTCAGAGCTGAAAACATTGTATCCATGGCAACAGCTCCTAATGCATCCCATGTTCGGATTATTCCTGCTTTCAGTAACTGTGCTGGTTTTGGGATCTTAGTTTCATGTCGGTACATCCAAAGGCTCCTCTGGGGTCAAAGTTAAAATTAGCTTCACTTCTTTTTCTGGTGCTTCACTGAACGAAGAACAAACATGTTTTAACCAAAAGGCACCAGACAGTTTATCAAGTGAGTCGTCTTATTTGTTATTTTAATGTAATGCATGCGAGTCGCTTTGGGGTCGTAAACCGTTCACACTGAAGTCTGATGGCGTTTGAATTTAAATTAGTAGCATGAGCAACAACACTAGGGCTGAAACGATTCCACGAGTGATTCGAGTTCCTCGATTATTAAAATTTCTCGAAGAAAATTTACCTGCCTCGAAGCTTCGTTATATTACGTTTTATTATTTAGCGCACCGTGTTCCAGCTGGGACTTTATTTGCGTTGCGCATCGCTCTCACTTCCGCCCGAGTTGTTGAGGAAAGCTAAGTGTTAGCTGCATAACGTCCAATCTTCCACTTCGGCCCGCGGGGATTTTACTGATTGGTGATAATTTCGGGTTTTCATCGTTTTCGGGAACCAACAAACATCCTTAAAGTGACCGGAGCGATCCGGGAGTCCGGCAGCCTTTCTGCTCCGGAGCTGCTGGTTCAGAGCTGAGGAGGATTTCTACAGGCAGAGACTGAACACGGCGGGCGGCTTTACTAAAATTACCGGAACATAAACTTCATATCATCCCGGTCTCAACAAATGGGTGGCGAAGCGCATCGTGACGTTACTGACCTGTAGATGTTTCTGTGTGGATGAATGCAGGAGTCAAATCCCGTCGCCAACATGAACACAAACGATATAAATGTCTGGGCGACGTGAGAGTTCATCTATTAAACTGACTGAAGATGAATCATAAACAGAAAGCTGGAGTTTAGACATTTTTCATAGTAGCCCCTGCTCACAAATAGACGGGCTATTTGTGAGCTTACCTCTTTATTATTACATTGAATATAATTTCAGACTTTTCTTCAGGTTAACTTAGAAAGTGAGCTGTTATTGTTACAAGTTCATTTTCTAAACTACAGAAAAGTAACTGTTAGGGAAGCTCAAATTTGAAAAATTGAACTGATGTTGAAATGTGACAGCAACACTGGTGTTAGATTTACCGATGTTTTATCTTATCTTTTTTTATCCGCTTACCTGATTAATTGTAAGAATAATCGATAGATTACTCGATTACTAAAATATTTGTTTACAGCAGCCCTACACCACACAGAAAATGGAATTAAAAATGGAGTTGAGCGTTAAGACCAGCTGTGAGAACGTAGCCTCACATCTCCACCAGAACCGGTCCGGGTTCCTCCCATGAAACGTTTCCAGGTTCCATCAAATCAAAATTCAGAAAACTGAGTTTCGATGTTTCAGAATCCTCCATGTCTGCAGCCACACTCTCCTCATCCCCACTTGGTCCAGCTGTCTGAACCATCTGGACATGTGTCACTTTAATAAGTTGCTCAGTAAAGAGAACAGAGTAAATGTGACCATCAGTCAGTGTTGGTGTTTGTTCCTGCCGTGTGGCTCCTCATGTGGACGTTCAGAGTTCCTCTCTGGATGAAACTCTTCCCACAGGTCCCGCAGGTGAAGGGTCTCTCGCCGGTGTGCGTTCTAACGTGAGCTTTCAGGTCCCCCTTACTGATGAAACATTTCCCACAGCGTTCACACAGGTACGGCCTCTCCCCCGTGTGCGTCCTCGTGTGGACCTTCAGCGCTGCGTTTTTGGTGAAGCTTTTCCCGCAGGTTTCGCAGAAATGCAGCCGACCCTGCGTGTGGATCCTGCGGTGGGCTTTGAGCGACGTGTAGTTCCCAAAGCCTTTCCCACACGTCTCGCAGGGAAACGGCCTCTCGTCTGCGTGGGTTCCCCTGTGGAAGTTCAGGTTGGTCACCACCGTAAAACTTTTACCGCAGATTTCGCAGGCGTACGGCCTCTCGCCGGTGTGGATCCGCATGTGGACGTTCAGGCTGACCACCTGAGAGAAACTTTTCCCGCAGGTGTCGCAGGAGAAGGGCCGCTCGCCGGTGTGGGTCCTGATGTGGTTCTTCAGGTGGCCGCTCTGCGTGAAGCCTTTCCCGCAGATCGTACAAGCGTACGGCCGCACGCCTGAGTGGATCCTCTGATGGCGGTTGAAGTGATGCTTCTTCTTAAAGACTTTCCCACAAACGTCGCATTTGACCGATTTATCGGCGGCGGACACCGTCGGATCGGATGCGGGGAAGCTGCGTTCTTCGTGGCTCTGGTTCCCAGCCGAAGGGAAGCTGACGGCGTACAGACCCTGGATGTTGGGTTCTCCCTCACTGAGGTCGGCTTCCTGGCTCAGAGGCTCGGTGAAATCGAAATGCTCCTGCTTCAGGATGAACTGCTCCACCTGCTGGCTGCTGCACGCCTCCTCTTCCTCTTCCTCCTCTTTAATCTGGAGCAGCTCTGGTTGTTCCTCTTTTACCTCCTCCTGGTTCGGTCCAGTCGGAGGTTCTGGTTCGTCCAGCTCCTCTTTAACCTCTGCACACCGCGGCTCCTCCTGTGGAGGTTCTGCTTCCTGCTGGTTCTGATTCAACCAGGAATATTCTGGTTCCTTCTGGCTGTCTGGATGATGGAGACGCCCACGTTCCTGCTGGTTCCTCTGGAAACGTGGAGGTTCTGGTTCTTCACTGGCACTCTGGTCAGTTTGAACCCCATCCTCACCATGGAAACGGTGATTTGGGCGCTCTGCAGGGAAGAGGAATGATGGAGATCATTAAAGTGACAACCATCATGGAGCTGCAGGAAGAAGCAGCTGTTTCTCCTCAGGGCTTCATCTGTTTAATTTCTTTAGAGATGTTGGTTCCTGAGATCTCTTAGCCTACTTCATGTTGTCAGACAGGTTCTATTTAAGAGATTTCATGACTCTCAGTCAGGCAGTGATCAGGTCTGGTTTTAGGAAGTAAAATGGAACCAAAAATGTGTTTAGTTCAGGATGAAATGAATTAAATTTGTTTTATATAACTCAATAATTGAATCATCACTTAAAAACAGTTTAATCAGTTTATCTATGATATCAAAGTTTGAAGATCTGAAACATTTACATAAACAAAAACTAAGGAGTTCTGGATGTTACTAAATACTTTTCCCTGTGATGAACTTCAGTGGTCTGATCCAATCAGTCTGCAGCTCTTCTTCTGATTGGATCTGATCTCTAATCAGCAGGTTTGGAGCTGAAACATTTTATTTTCCTACCGTTTAGTAAATACTCCAAAAGCTAAAAACTGACCACATTACAGTTTATAACGTGGTTTATGACTCAAGTTAAACACTGAGGGTCGGTTGATCTTCATATCAGTTGTTCTGGACAGAAACTCGGAGTTTGTTCTCAGATTATTTTAACGGATCAGAACCGACTGTTGTCCTGGAGCTGAAAGAAAATCCTGACTGTTCTGCTCTTTGTTTACAACTATTTATTCTTCAAAATTGCCGCATTTCAAAATTTAAGCACGCGGTTTAATTGAGTGCTTGTTAGTTTGGCTTTTTGAGATTTCTTACCGGTCGTGGTGAGTTTTATCTGAGGTTTATTCCAGCAGGTTTCTATCAGTTTAATGTCCTCCTCGTAGCGGACGATGATTTTTTCTACCTCGGTGAAGATTTCTTCCGCAGCAGCAGTTAGTCTCTCTCTGATAAAATCTCTCAGATGCTGAACTGAAGACATTGTTACTGAAATATTCAGCTGAGGAACAAAAACACAACACAGCTGCTGCTGCTGGAGCCGTTTTGTTTTACTTCCGCTGGGGGTCAAACTGAGACAAAGCAGCTGATTGGTCCATTTCCGCCCCCTGCTGGACTGGAGGCGAACAGCAAAGCAGACAACGAATGTTTCTACATTTACCTGATTAATTTGAAGCTTTATTACCACATGTAACCTAGATTACATCAATAAACATTAGGATAATTGAGTAAATAATCCAAGTTGGATCCAATCAGAATAATTCTTAAATTAGGTTCGTCTGCTGGAGGAAGTGGCAAATTGTAAAAACACAGACAACCAGATGGTGCAAAACTAGTGAATTGTATTAATATTTACAGGTTACTCAAACAGTTTGTGAAGTCCAGAATGGTTTCCTTTATCCAAGGAGTTCAATAGTTTCTTGCTGGTAATGAAAGGAATAATGAACAACAATAATAATCCAGTTCTTTTCAGCCAGAGTGAAGATTTTTGGCTGAATGTCTCCAACCAATTCGGAAGAAGTTCCTCGGTGATAGGAAGTTGATAGGGTATTTCTGTGATCCGCCAGTCTGGACGTTATGATAATATCTAGGATTCATCCTAGATCTTGAAGTAGAATCCTTGAATGGGAACCTGGCCAGTTCCCACTTAACAAACTGTGATCGCTTGAACGTTTTGGCTGAACATTCACATGTCTGCATATCAGCATCTGACAGCATCTCCTCCATAGGCTGCTGTTCATCAGCCATATAAACAGCAGCTGTCAATTTAGGACGCTGACGTGCAGCTGTCATGTGACTTTAAAACCTCGCGAGAACAGTGTTGTTCTCGCGAGGTTTAGTTTGTACTGAATAAATTAAGGAAAGGAGATTTTTTTTAATTAAATCTTTAAATAAAATAAATAAAACTGAATCTAACAAAATGTAAATATTATCCTGGTTACACACAGTTAAAGAAATAAAAAGGATTGACACCTCTCTGAGGTACGGATTTAAAATCACTTCCATCCAAGTGAGAAGTTTGTTTCTGATTAAAAATAAGAGGCATCTTTTAAAGCTGTTCTATAACAGATGCAAAGGAGAATCAATTTTGAGAGAATTAATTCTTATCTACATTTCATTTAATTTGAAAAACTGCAGAGGTTTCTTCTACATGATGACTCTCAAAAGTAAATGAAAAATGATCTAAAATCACAGCAACATGAACTACAACTGATTCCATGTTCAAATAAAATGATGATCCCAAGCAAGGCAACTTTATTTATACAGAACAATTCTTACACAGGGTAATCCAAAAGGTTCTTCCTGAAATAAAAGGATAATTAAAACCACAAAAAAACTTTACAACTTTGCTTAGCAATCAAGCTCAGGATGTCAAACATTTAGCAATCAAATAAATAGAAATAAATGTTGGAACAGATTTAACCTTCAGTCTGAAACGTCCATCAGTGTTCAGGAGAAACGGTTCATTCATCAGAGAAAGTAACACAAATGTTTTCATCCTGCAGGTTAACAGTCTACAGTGTTTCATCAGAACATCAACCACAGGAAACACGGCCATTTTGGTCCAGTTAAAGTCTGCTCTCATCCAATCACCTGGATTCTACCGAAGCTTTTCCCACGTGTTGCTCATTCACTGGAGATCCCTCTGTGGACTCTCTGGTGACAGGTCAGTTCACTCACTGCTAAAGCTTTCACCACATTTTACACATGAATATGGCCGCTCACATGTGTGGGTCTGCATGTGGCCCGGAAGCTTTTCCCACAGATTTCGCATGGAATAAACTTGCTGTGTGTGTGGGTTTTTCTGTGAACCTTTAAATTAAAACGTCTGGGAAAACATTTCCCACAGGTTTCACAGGAAAAGGGCTTGACACCGGTGTGCCTTTTCATGTGCTCTTTCACGTGAGAGTTTTGTGTGAAGACTTTTCCACATATTTTACAGGAGAATGGCTTCTCGCCTGAGTGGACTCTGAGATGTCGCAACGTGTTATACTTAGACTGGAAGACTTTCCCACAGACATGACATTTAAAGGATTCATTTGGAGCCATTCTGGACCGACACGCTAACGCAGGACTGTAGCTTCCTGCTTCATCTTGGTTCTCCAGAGCAGAAACATTGTTGGAGTCGAGATGCTCAAAGTTTTGTTCTTCTTCACTGAAATCAGTTTGTTGCAGAGTCACAGTCTGAGTAAAACTCTGTCCCTCCTGACTGCAGCAGACTTCCTGCTGCTCCTCTTTAACCCGAGGAGCTTCTGGTTCCTCCTTCAGCAGCTGATGTCCCAGCTCCTGGTTGCTGTCGCTGTCATGTGGAGGCTCTGATCGCTCCTGGTTCTCATTCCAGCTCATCATCTGATTACAGAGCTGGTCAGTGAGATCTTCCTCTTCCTCATCTTCATGTTGCTTTGGGACGTCTAGAGAAACAGAAAACACAAGACATCAAATGTTTAATAACTGAGTCATTCATCAGTGGTTTAGTTGGACATCTTGAGTGAAAAGAGAATAAAATATGAATAACCTGAACAATGAACAAATTCTCCCTTAGTTTGATACTCAGTACAACAAACTGTGTCCCAGTGATCAAACTTGTCTGTTTTATTGGTTACTGTAGTTAAACACATGACTTAAAACGTAAGAAGTAAAAAAGTCACTTGGATTTAACTAAGCAGATAAGTCTGAGTCTCCTTCTGGGTCATTACTGCACATCTGATTATCTTTCTGATTATTATGATTATTTTTCTGATTATCCGATTAACTTTCTGCTGCTACAACATATTTATCCCCATCAGATGCAACGAGAAGCTTCTCATTTCTGAAAGTCATGTTGACAGCAGGGCCAAGCTCAAATCATCATGAAAAAACAATGTGACACTACTAAAGGAGAAGCAGAAACTTCTAAAACTGGATTCAGAACTTTTCAAAGCAATAAAAGCTGGAAAGAAACTGGAGAACCATCATCTTTTAGTCAGAAATGTGGCTGGAAAAAAAAATCATGAATGTGAAATTAACCCAAAGAATGGTTAGTAGAGAAAGTAAGAGCATTTCCAACTAAATACCTTCTTTTTGAGCAATAATTTATTCTTTTTCTGGACAGGTCATATATTAAAAATGCTGAACATCCTCACATTAACACCAGACATGATAACCTGTAAGGTAACCGGCAGCTATCAGTGTCAAGATAATAAACAGCAACTTTACATCACATTATAATCCCATTCTGACTGGTCAATTTTTAGTAGTAAATGCAGTAATTTTTAAGTCACCTCTAAAAATTAATTCAGTCATATTTGACAGAATGTATTTGTCCCTGGTCTTCATTCAGGAGAAAATTAATTGGTCCTAAATGAGCAAATAATTAGGAATCGACCAGCAGGTGTCCCCATCGAGCTTTCATAACAAAACTTTTCGAAAAACGAGCCTTTATTTCAACTCAACTCAACTGAAAGTTTCAATGATTAACAAATATCCGTTTCTCCATCGCAGCTTTATTAACGTACCGATTCTGTTGAGTTTTATCTGAGGTTTCCAGTGGATTTCCAGCAGTTTAATGTCCTCCTCGTAGCGGACGATGGTTTTTTCAACCTCGGTGAAGATTTCTTCCGCAGCAGCAGTTAGTCTCTCTCTGATAAAATCTCTCAGATGCTGAACTGAAGACATTGTTACTGAGATATTCAGCTGAGGAACAAAAACACAACACAGCTGCTGCTGGAGCCGTTTTGTTTTACTTCCGCTGGGGGTCAAACTGAGACAAAGCAGCTGGTTGGTCCATTTCCGCCCCCTGCTGGACTGGAGGCGAACAGCAGCAAAACGGATCACCTTCTCTGAACCGGACCAGAACTTCTCTAAACTGTTATTAATAGACCAGAAAATAATCAAGCATACAAGCAAAAGTTATTTTCATTTCCTTCAGTGCTTATTTTTTAATAACCCCTGTGGAAATGTGAGTCTGATAATACATTAATATTTATACCTTGCCTGTATTTACAGGTTGTAATGTTTCTGTCATTCCAACCAGAGCGGTCTGGCCATCGGGACCATCCAGACATTTCCTAGTGGCCAGGCGGGTCGGAACCAAGGTTGGGTTCAGGTCACACTAAATAAAAACGGTCTGTGTTGTTCATGCGGCTCTGGAATCTGTCTCGTTAAAATTCCCACACGATGTAGTTGAGACAGGGAAAAGACGGATCCTTCTTCCATTTTCTGAGTCTGTGTGTCACAGCAGTGCACAGAGACATGCCAGGTGTTATGTCAAAGTACCTGTGGATATTTATATGCTCTGTTGTAGGAACATCACTCAAACCACCAACACATCAATGACAAAATATGACTGACCGGCAGATTTTTAGCATCTGTTGACAGATTAAGTCAACACCATGATGTCTGTTTGGCCACATTGTTATGCAAAAAGTATTGACACGACTGGCAGGTTTGAATTTGAAATCATTTTTAATCAAGGTTGTTGCCAATTAAAAATGAGAGGCATCTTTTCAGGCTAAGAATCAATTTTGAGGGGCAATTCTTATATCAAAAGTTGCAGAACTGATTGTACATGATTGATTATTAATGGAAAACTAATAACTATTCAAACCATTCTGCTAATCACTGAGCAGTTTTTTCCATGTTTCTGTTGATATCTTGACTCCAGAACCTGATTGGTGCTGATTTAGGTCCAACATCAGCAGGACGAACTGGTTTCTCTGGATCAGGACTCGACATGTGGAACCACTGAACTCTGACTGAAATCATGTTAGAATAAACTGGAGCAGTAAAAATGGCCCCAAGCAAGGAAACTTTATTCATTTAACATACAGGGCAAAACAAAATGTTTTATAGGACATTAAAGAAAAATCTAAACTTTACAACTTTGCTTAGCAATCAATTAAATAGAAATAAATGTTGGAACAGATTTAACCTTCAGTCTGAAACGTCCATCAGTGCTCAGGAGAAACGGTTCATTCAAAGTAACACAAATGTTTTCATCCTGCAGGTTAACAGTCTACAGTGTTTCATCAGAACATCAACCACAGGAAACACGGCCATTTTGGTCCAGTTAAAGTCTGCTCTCATCCAACCCCTTCTATGTATGAAAAGGAGTCGCCATGGTAACATCCTTTCCCTGTATCCCATTTTGACGACTCCTGACTCACATACATTTCTTAACATATTCAGATTGTACTGCATGGACCTCTTGGTTATGTTGATGTAAGAATTATGTTAAAAATGTAAAAATAAACTGCTGCAGCAGCTTTAAAACATGCTGTTTCCATCGGTGTGAAAGTCAACGGCTGGATGACGGAAACATCTGGAGAACTGGGAAACGTGAAACGACTCCCCAGAAACCTCAGATCTCACCAGAAATCCCTCAGAGTTTTGTGGACTTTCTGGTGACAAATCAGTTCATTCACACTATTAAAACTTTCATCGCATGTTTGGCATGAATATGGCCGCTCACCTGTGTGGGTCTTCCTGTGGAATTTCAGATACCATTTTTCACGGAAGCTTTTCCCACAGATTTCACATGAAAAAGGCTTAACGCCTGTGTGGGTTTTTCTGTGAACTTTCAAACAAAAACTTCTGCTAAAACGTTTCCCACAGGTTTCACATGAATAAGGCTTGTCACCTGTGTGAGTTTTTCTGTGAACTTTCAGGCTAGACTTCCTGGTAAAATGTTTCCCACAGATTTCACAGGAGAAGGGCTTGGCGCCGGTGTGCATTTGGATGTGCTCTTTCAGATGACATGTTTGTACAAACACTTTTCCACATATTTTACAGCACAGTGGCTTCTCCCCTGAGTGGCCTCTGAGATGTCGCAACATGTTATACTGAGATTTGAAGACTCTCCCACAGACGTGACATTCCCAGGATTCATCTGGGACAGTTTCAGCCCAACTCGCTAACGCAGGACTGTAGCTTCCTGCTTCATCTTGGTTCTCCAGAGCAGAAACATTGTTGGAGTCGAGATGCTCAAAGTTTGGTTCTTCTTCACTGAAATCAGTTTGTTGCAGAGTCACAGTCTGAGTAAAACTCTGTCCCTCCTGACTGCAGCAGACTTCCTGCTGCTCCTCTTTAACCCGAGGAGCTTCTGGTTCCTCCTTCAGCAGCTGATGTCCCAGCTCCTGGTTGCTGTCGCTGTCATGTGGAGGCTCTGATCGCTCCTGGTTCTCATTCCAGCTCATCATCTGATTACAGAGCTGGTCAGTGAGATCTTCCTCTTCCTCATCTTCATGTTGCTTTGGGACGTCTAGAGAAACAGAAAACACAAGACATCAAATGTTTGGTTTGAGTATGACAACTTTTAAAGTTTCTGGAGGCAAATTATCTGCCTCAAGATCCATTAAATCAAGTTTTAATACTTTAATACTCTCACTTCCACCAGTGAGCTGTTGATGAAGCTAACTGTTATTAGCAGCTATGAAGGAAGAAACAGTGACAGAAAAAGTCACCGGTGTGTTCAGTAAAACAGGACTGGCGTTTCAAAGCAGCCCGTCCTCAGCAGGAATCATTAAAGTTTAGATAGAGAAATAAAATCCAACCCAACCAAACTCATAAACTTTGTGTCTGATCTGATAAACTCCAGAGACCCGAGTTCGAAGTAAACCTGACATGAATTTAAACTCCTATCAGTTCCTCCAGAACTCTGACTTCATCTCTGCTGGTTTATTGGAGCAGCTGGAACCGTTTTAGGTTTTCTTTAATATCTTCCAGCTGCATTTTCTCTATCAAGAGGAGTAATAACATGAAAAAAAGATTAGAAATATCTATTCTATAAAAAACTTTTACATACTTCAAACTTGAGATTACATTTGAATCATATTGTATTTTAATCAATAAAATGTTTTCTCATTTAAAAGAAAAAGAACAGATTTTTTTATACTAACATTCTTTCTTTGCTGATTCTGTCATTTATCAGTAGTTGATCAATGACCCGGGTTGAAGTTCAGGATGTTTTCTATCGCTTGGTGAAAAGAGAAAACCATGTTTCATCTCCAAAGCTTGAAAATAAAATGGACGACTTAAAATGTCTGCTTGAAATCACAGTCAAGTAAAAACACCCTTCAGTTGATACAGATCCTGCCCCAGTGATCAAACCTGTAGTTAAACACAGTGACCAACAGGACAAGGCCTGAAACAAAACAACCTCCTGGATTTAACTAGGCAAAAAGATCCGAAGCTCCTGCCGCTGATCATCTTTCATCTGGAGGAATAACGGCATCAACATAACTTTAAAATTAACATTATCACCTTATAATCAGTATTTAGAAACTGTAGCCATTTATTAAGTCACCTCTAAAAATTAATTCAGTTTTGTTTAATGTTGATCGGTTGGTCGATTCCTAACTTCGACCAGCAGGTGTCGCCATCGAGCTCTGATTGCGAAACTTTTCGAAAAACGAACATTTATCTCCAAACATCTCATCTGGAAGTTTCTCTGATTAACGGAGCTTCATCTGTTCTTTTTAACGTACCGGTTCTGGTGAGTTTTATCTGAGGCTTCCAGTGGATTTCCAGCAGTTTAATGTCCTCCTCGTAGCGGACGATGGTTTTTTCAACCTCGGTGAAGATTTCTTCCGCAGCAGCAGTTAGTCTGTCTCTGATAAAATCTCTCAGATGCTGAACTGAAGACATTGTTACTGAGATATTCAGCTGAGGAACAAAAACACAACACAATCCGCTGCTGGAGCCGTTTTGTTTTACTTCCGCTGGAGGTCAAACTGAGACAAAGCAGCTGATTGGTCCATTCCCGCCCCCTGCTGGACTGGAGGCGAACAGCAGCTTGGCAGCCAAACCGATTCCATCCTCCGAACCAGAACAGAACTTCTCTAAACGGTTATTAATAGAGCAGATAAAAGTAAATACTGTTATTATTTGTCTGTTATAAATACTGTTATATTCTAATAATCCCTGTGGAGATGTGAGTCAGATAATACTTTATTTACATGTTGGAATGTTTCTATATAAACGTTTTTAAAAGCAACTGAAGGAAAATTTTCTCCTCAATATCTGTGTCCCTCTTTTACAATAAATGTTTCTGCCAGGTGTTTGTTGTTCTGACTGTTGTTCCTTTACAGGGTGATTACTTTCTGGTACCAGAGGAAAGATACAGAAAAATGTACTATTTCGTTTTTCAAAGAGTGCAGGTGAGATTTCAGATTGTCAGTGTGAAAGGTCATGACCTCTGCTGCCAGCCTCCATCCCTGATCAGTGTGAAAGGTCATGACCTCTGCTGCCAGCCTCCATCCCTGATCAGTGTGAAAGGTCATGACCTCTGCTGCCAGCCTCCATCCCTGATCAGTGTGAAAGGTCATGACCTCTGCTGCCAGCCTCCATCCCTGATCAGTGTGAAAGGTCATGACCTCTGCTGCCAGCCTCCATCCCTGATCAGTGTGAAAGGTCATGACCTCTGCTGCCAGCCTCCATCCCTGATCAGTGTGAAAGGTCATGACCTCTGCTGCCAGCCTCCATCCCTGATCAGTGTGAAAGGTCATGACCTCTGCTGCCAGCCTCCATCCCTGATCAGTGTGAGCTTCATGGCTCCACCAGCCTCCAGGAAACCACAGCCCTCCCTCCGTGCTGCATTCATGATCTCAGGAGATCTCAGCAGCTGCAGCTCAGACTGAACACTGAAGACTTTCAGCAAGACGACGTCCCAACAAACCAGGAGACCCAGTGGGAGAGATGAGAGCTTTAGACATGATGTCTGCAGAGCTTCCTTCAGACCCACTTTGGACCTTCACAGCACATTTCTGATGGTTCTGGTCCATCAGAACCTCACAGCAGCTTCAGCAGGACGGTTCTGATCTGCTGAGCAGCAGCTCACATTGTGACTGTCTCCTTCTCATTCAGACACTTTTTAAATCTGCATCCAGTCATGAAGAAGCAGCAAACTTCATTCCAGCTGATTCTGAGGAAAACATGGAGATCTGGACCGGTTCTGCTCAGCTGACCCGGTCAGCAGCAGACAGATTTCTGCAGTTTGTGTGTCGGCTCATTCTACACTTACCTGATCTTTGGTTCTGGATCCAAACTCGATGGAACCGGTAAGAATGGAAACGTGTTTAAATCACTTTCTGCTGCTTCAGCGTTTATGATGCTTTTGGTCGTTAGTAGAAATTTCATCATGTAAAAAAAACAGAAACCAGAGATAAATAGAAACATTTAATCTTCACTGCAGAACAAAAACAGTTTTATTTTTAAATTAAAACATTTATTTTGGTTCCTTATTATTTCATTCAGTGTAAAATATTTTCTTCTTTAACTGCAACCAAAAATCCAGACAAATTAATTCAAATCTTTCTATTTTTTATTTTTATGAACTCTATAAATGTGTGAAATCTGTTTGAAATGTTTTTGATTTAAAAGATAAAAAGTGTTGAAAATGTTTTTATATTTACAAAGATTTAAAAACACAGTTAATTAGAAATATTTGAAAATTTGGAAAAAACTATAAAAATGGAGATTAATTAAAATTTTATTTGCACATGTAAAAAATTATTAGTTTGGGAAATAAACAGAGAGAAACATAACTTTTCACTGACGGGCTGCTATTTTGTTCTGCATTTCCTAATATTTCATCAGAGCTCAATATAATATGATATAATATAATATAATATAATATAATATAATATAATATAATATAATATAATATAATATAATATAATATAATATAATATAATATAACATAATATAACATAATATAATATAATATAATATAATATAACATAATATAATATAATATAATATAACATAATATAATATAATATAATATAATATAATATAATATAACATAATATAATATAATATAATATAACATAATATAATATAATATAATATAATATAATATAATATAATATAACATAGCATAACATAATATCATATCATATAATATTTATCTCCAGCTGCAGTTAAAAACATATAAATGTGACTCATAAACTGAGACCTTATAGTTTTAATTAGAACAAAAATATTTACCAATAAATTAGAAACTTCTTAAATGTTTGTTAGAACATGTGACATTTTTTTCTGCTTCATTTCAAAGTAAAAAAATAAAAATAAAATAAAAATCACATCCATTTGGTGACTTTTATTTAAAACTACACAACATCCAGGACTGCATTTAATTCGTGTTTTAACTTCACTTGTTTTAAATAAAGAGACAAATTCTCAGTAAAATGTTCTGAGAATTTACATTTTACTTTGTTATTATTTTAATTGAAACCAAAACCAGTTTGTTATCTGAATGCATTTCCTTTAATTAAGCAAATGTGTAAAATATTTTTTCCAATTTTATATCTGCTATAATTTACACTACATTTTATTTAATTTTATTTTATTTTTTACAAAATTTTACATAATATTACATACATTTGATTTTATTTTGACTTTAGTTTATAAGAAACCATTAAAGTTTTTTGTGTAACTTTAGTTTTTATTTCTCCTCCAACGTGACGCTTTGATCAGAAAAGTCAACAAATCACAGATCAATCTGATCAATCAGCTTCACTCAGAAACTTAAACACAACTTCAGATGACATGTGGATTTATATTCCAGATTACTAATAAATGTTGAAGTTATTAAATGTTTTGTATATTTTTCTGTTATTAATTAGTGAAATTAAAGCATCAAAGTCAAAGTCTTAAGATAAAAAAATATGTTTAGCAATTAATGTTTGTAAACAGTGAATAATAATAATAATAATAATAATAATAATAATAATAATAATAATAATAATAATAATAATAATAATAATAATAATAGTAATAATAATAATAAAGGTTTTTGGTGATCAAAGGAAATATACTAATTTGTGCTAAATTATTTTAAACTTAGATTATTTATTATCAAAATACCTCAAAGCACAAAAATATTTACCAGGAATAAATTAATGTATACAAAATAATAGTTAAACAGAATAATAACAAAAAAACAGTTTGTCACAAAATGAATAAATTTTGTTATTTGACGAGAGCAGCTGGAGCTCAGAGAGCCGAACCGCACCGCCTCCATCTTACTGGTGGATCGGGATCAACGCAACACATCTAGATACCGCTGCTCTGTGCGGCATGAGGGGGGCCCAGTGGAGGCCCCAGCAACACAAGGTGAGGAAGCTGGGAGACCAGGCAGGGACTCAGCTGCAGCTGCAGCAGAGGACGGACATTTCTGTTTAACTCCAAACATTTTCCTCCTGTTCTGTTCCAGAGGTTTGTCCCTGGATCCTGATGTTCCTGAACCGAGTGAAGCTGCTCTGCCTGCTCTACTCAGTGCTGATAGTGAAGAGTCTGGTGTACTGCTGTGGACTCTCTCTGCTGATGGTCCTCAGGACCAAGGGACCGGCCCCCAGCTGAACCCTCTGCTGCAGCTTCTCCTGCTTTATCGCTGCTGATTGTTTGGTGTATTTTTAAGTGACTTTTGGTCCTAATGGCTTTTATTGATAGTGATCTAACAGGAAAGTCGGTTATGAGAGGAGAAAATATGCAGCAAAGTCAACAGGCAGCATTGAGAACTGAGGCCTCCGTTCATCTGTTGAGCTCTTTACTCCGAGGCCATCGCTGCAACCACTGACTGTTTTAAAGCTCCTTATCATTTAAGTCACACATTACAAGAATATTTTTATTCCACCTTCTCAGATTTACTGTTAGGATTTCCATCCAGGTGATGATTTGTTCCTCAGCTGCCGTCTGTGATTTAGATCTTCTCTGATTATTTTCTTTCTACTTCATTTGTCTTTATTTCATTGTAGCTCAACTTTGTGTAAAATCCCTGATGTTTCATTAAACAGCTGTTTGTGACTAAATGACTTGATTTGTTGTTAAATTGTCCATCAAACCAGGAGTTTCTGTCCCAACATGTTTCATCTACTGAGGCTGATGAGCAACAAGCTGAGAAGCATCAGCTTCACTTTAATGAACGTCTGAATCAAAGACTTTGATCAAAAACACTTTTTATTCAGACAGTTATAACAGGTAGAATGAATGAATGAATGAATGAATGAATGAATGAATGAATGAATGAATGAATGAGGCTGCAGTCTGGGTGGCGCTGCCCTTTGGTTAGAGGAGATGAAGTCAGTAAATATGTGACTCTGGATCCATAAATGACAGGTTGGGGTGGAAAAACCCTCTGCACAGAAAAACCCACATAAAAACCCAGGAAGTGAGACGGGGTCCCAGACATGCAGCCACCTGGTTCCTCACCGCTGAGCTGCTGCTCCCTGAATCAGGACGATCCTGAAGTCTCTGTAAAATCTTCTCCTGATTCCTGCCTGGTTTCTCTGGTCGGTTCCACCTTCCTGAAGCTAAAGCAGTAAAAACATGGTGAGAGGTCCAGAAGGACGGGTTCAGAGTTCTGACACTGATGCAGAGATAAGGAACAACAGAACCTTAATGAAGCTGTGCAAAGAGCTGGTTCTGAATGACAGGATGCAGAGAACCCAGATGGTTCTGATGAGACCCAGAAGGAGTCAGCAGAGGATCTGGGGGTTGCCATGGTAACAGGACCCTGAGGTCCGATGGAAACCAGTGCAGAGCTGGTCCTCAGAGACCAAACCAGTTAGAGGTTCAGCTGTGATGGAGACGTCCAGACTCCTCTGACGGGTTGAACCAACGAGACCGGATCAGAACCAACATGGCCGCCTGCTGCTGGTTGACAGGAACTAAACAACATGAATGTTTGTCTCAGTGGTTTGAGTTTCTGTCTCAGTGGTTTTGTTGCTGCTTTGTTTGTTCCTGTGAGCTGAAATCTTCCTGCTGCATCAAGAGAAAAACAGAAAAACTGATCAGAGTTTAGATTCAGCTGCTGGTGTTTCAATCTTTACTCTAATTATTATCATGTATTTGAGCCATTGAACAGCCTGATGTGATTCACTGATGGAGCTGATTGCTGAGCTGTGAGTTCAGCTCTGAGCTGTTTCTCTCTCAGATGAAGAACACAGGTGCTTCCTGAACCATTGTTTCAGTCGATGCTTGTAACTGTCATTGTGTTATTAAAGTGAGAAGCCACAGCTAACGGTGTGGAGGCTGCAGAGCACAAACCCACACAGCTGCAGGAAAGGAAGTCTGATTGGCTGCCAGCAGTTTGGTGGCTTCTAATAACCACTGAGAACAGATTCAGATCTGCTGCTCTACAAACTCATCATCTGCTGCATCTCTGTGGTTTGGTTCTGCTTCCTGGAAACATTTTCATTGTTTTTATTGAAACCAACATCAGAGCTGATAGATTGTAAAGTGAATCATCTCAGTCCAGTCAGACGACCAGCATCATTAATTCTCCCTGATCTGCTGCTGATGAAACCACTTCATGTCTCCTGATGAACTCAGAGCCTCATGGAGCCTCATTCACACTTCAGTCAAACCTCTGGATGTTTGAGAAGGGCTGAGGGTTGGACCCCCCCACCCCCCCCTTTCTCATTGATGAGGTACCTATAAGGGCAAAACTTCAACTCGACAGGAAATTTCATGTTTTTGATTATTGATTCAATGTTGCATTACTTTGTGTTTTTGTGTTTAATCATTTAAAGCACTTTGAAATGCCTTACTACTGAAATGTGCTAAATAAATAGAATTTGATTGATTGATTGGATGTTTGATCAGCTGGAGATTCAAAGGAAACATTTAGTAGAAAATAGAAAACTGATTTATTCTTTCAGGATTTATTCACAGCAAAAACAATTTCAATACATTCAGTGTATTTATATAACCAGTTCACAACATCACAACAAATACTTCAGCAATTTACAAAAAAGTTATTTCAAATTAATTAAATTTACATTCCAGCTGATACAAGATGTCAAGTAACTAATTTATTATTCAATTTAGTTTGAAAAAAATTCCCTCCTCCAGTAAAACATACATTCACTTTCATTTATTTTTAAAATCTGATGTTTTAAAATCTTGATAGAAATGTTTGTACACAAATAACTAAATTCCCAAGTTATATGAAAGCATATTTTCCCTCTTCTTTATTTATAATATTAATATAATCAGCTGACTTTTCTGGGGAAAAGTTAAAATCTATTAAAAACCAAACTTTTGTTAAAATTGATGTTAAAACTGCTAGAAATGTTTTTTTTCTCTCCTTCAAAGCTCCTCATTCTGCTGTTTGATTGGTTAAAATAAGATATTCTTAAAGATATGAAGAAGCTAAAGCACTGATTATTTCATATTAAAATGAAGCTAAAGTTGAATAAATGATTTTCAGTGATTAATAATAAAATCCTGCGTTGCTGCAGCTGCAGCAGAGGGTTCAGCTGGGGGCCGGTCCCTTGGTCCTGAGGACCATCAGCAGAGAGAGTCCACAGCAGTACACCAGACTCTTCACTATCAGCACTGAGTAGAGCAGGCAGAGCAGCTTCACCCTGCAGCGAAGCTGCAGCAGATCTTCAGCATCAGTTGGTGGATAGAAACCAGGAACCTCTGGAACAGAACAGGAGGAAAATGTTTGGAGTTAAACAGAAATGTCCGTCCTCTGCTGCAGCTGCAGCTGAGTCCCTGCCTGGTCTCCCAGCTTCCTCACCTTGTGTTGCTGGGGCCTCCACTGGGCCCCCCTCATGCCGCACAGAGCAGCGGTATCTAGATGTGCTGAGAGGCTCCCGATCCACCAGTAAGATGGAGGCGGTGCGGTTCGGCTCTCTGAGCTCCAGCTGCTCTCCAGAGGTCAGATCCTTCTCTCCACCGTCCTCCAGTCTTTTCCAGGAGATCTGGACCTCAGGAGGAAACATGCCTGAGGCCAGACACAGCAGGAAGCCCTTCCTGTCCCGCTGGGCGCTGGATGCTGCTGGGTACACGCTCACCACGGGCTGCACTACCGGATCACCTGGAGGTCGGCAGCAGAAACCAGCAGACAGACACATTCAGCCAGTCAGCAGCAGCTGCAGCTCTGCACTGCATCCAGTCTGATCCTGGATCTGATCACTGAGCTGCTGACCAGCAGAACTAAGTTACTGCAGCCTCTAAAGTCAGAAGAACGCAGGTCATTTTATGTTGCTTAAAATATTTAGCTTGACAAATAAATTACATTTATAAATGAATTAAAAACATTGAAAATGAATCTCTTCCCATTAAAGGCTAAATAACCCAAATTATTGATATTTTCTTACAGTGCATCTTTAGAAATGATTTCTATATTATTGATCCATGAACTCATTCAAAGTGTTTGTAACACAACTTCAGTTTCAAGTTGTTGTTTTTATCAATAAGCTTCGATCAGTTTGGATGTTCTGATAATCAGAATTGGTGGAGATCAATTAATTTTGGCACAAACTCGACTGTTAAGATGAATCAGTTTATGAAACATTTTATTCCAGTGAAACTGAGACTTTAAAGGTTCCCATCATCTTCAGTACAGTCGGTACTTTCTGCTTTTCCTGACAGCAGAACCTGAAACACCTGATCCTGTCACTGCTGGGCTTCACATCTTTAATTGTGTTGATAAGTTTGAAAGCCAAACTGTGAATCCTCCAAACATTCATGATGTATTTGTGCCAATAAGCTCCATGTTTTCCATGTTTTCCATGTTTTCCATGTTTTCCAGGTCTCTCTCCTTCAGGCTCTTCCTGCGTGTTTTAGTTGTCGTGTCTGACGGGTTGGTCGCGTTCCAGAGACGCCTCGTTTGGCCGTTGGATGTTATTCCTGCCAGGCGTGTATCAGGAGGTACGGATCTGGAGGAATCTGATGCAGCTGATCCCTGATTAAACCCAGACTCTCTAATGTGTTCAGACAGCAAATAAAAGGAAAAAACCTCCAAACGGTGAAAAGGAAGAGAAGTTTTTCCTCCCTACTGTCGCTCTGAGCATCCTCAGGATGCTGCAAGTCGATCCTCGATTCCATCTTTTCTTAGAAATGTTTTAAACTAATTGCAATAATTAACTGAGCTTATTGTACTGTTTGATATTTAGGATCAGTATGTGATTGAATTTAATTTTACTGGGCCATCAGACAGTCAAAGTTTAATATTCTGGCACTTCTTATTCGGCTCATTCGGGTATTTCAGCAAAACATTAATAATAAAAACATAAAACTGGATTTGAATGGGTGAAGCATCAAAACATTTTAAAAATCCCTAATTTCTGAAAAGTCCTTAAACCCTGCAGACGAATGATGCTTGAAATCTCGATGTGAACCAAGAGAGAAACAGACGTTTCTGAGAGGAACAGAGGCTGAATGTTGATCCAGGAGAATCTCTGTTGATGGCTTGAACAATGATGTGGCTGAGGGACAAATTAATAAGATATCCACCAAATGCTGCTGTGTGCATGAAGGACAAACTGCTGGTGGCTCTCAGGTATCGAGAGGAACTAACAATGCCAAAGTAACAGTAAATGAACATTTACTGAAAGATAATCAATTAAAATCAGACATTAAATTTGAATTGAGTTTCAGCAGAATAAATAAAATAATAAACTGGTATGTAGGGCTGTTGTAAATAAATATTTTAATAATTGAATAATCTATCAATTATTCAATTATTAATCAAGTAATCAGATAAATAAAATAAAATAAAATAAAATATTGATAAATCTGGCGTAACAGCAGATCGGATATGAATATCGGTCCAATTTTTCCACATTTGAGCTTCGTAACAGTTACGTTTTAGTAGTTTTTATTAAATTACCGTGTAACAGTAACAGCTCACTTTCTATGTTAACCTGAAGAAAAGTTATAGAAACATCGAAATTATATTCAATTTAAAGAGCCAAGATCAAAAATACGCTTATAAAAAGTGTCTAAACTCCAGTTTTTAGTTTATGTTTTCATCTTCAGTGAGTTTAAGGATGAACTCTTTCACGTCACGATGCGCTTCGTTCAGGCCGGGATGATGTAAATTTAATGCCGGTTCGTCCTAAAGCTGCTCTTCCACTGTCAGCATCAGCCGCCCGCCGTGTTCAGCCTCTGCCTGTAGAAATCCTCCTCAGCTCTGAACCAGCAGCTCCGGAGCAGAAAGGCTGCCGGACTCCCGGATCGCTCCGGTCATTTAAGGATGTTTGTTGGTTCCCAAAAACGATGAAAACCCGAAATTATCACCAATCAGTAAAATCCCCGCGGGCCGAACTGGAAGATTGGACGTTATGCAGCTAACACTTAGCTTTCCTGTTAGCGGCATAACGTCCAATTTATGCCGCTAACATAAATTGTCAACAGCTCAGAAGGAAGTCAGAGCTCCGCTCAACCCGGCGCGCTAAATAATAAAACATTAACGAAGCTTCGGCAGGTAAATTTTCCTCGAGGAATTTTAATAATCGAGGGACTCGAATCACTCGAGGAATCGTTTCAGCCCTGCTGGTGTGGTTTGTATGAGTTTGCTACCACTTGCATAAGATAAACTGAAATTAAATGTACATTTTGTTTCAGACCTCAGCAGGTTCATAATTTAATTGCAATCATTTAATTTCATTTATAATTATGTAGTGAGACCACAGCAGTATTTTCTGTTACTCCAGAGAAAACGTGTTCATCTGCTGGGATCAGGATTCTCTGTCCAACTTGTTGGATATTAATTAAACCAAATAAAAATTAAATGCAACTGAACAGCCTTTGTCAATATTACCTAAAAATTGATGGGCAAAAGAAGAATATGATGGAAATTTTTTTAATACCATAAGTAAAAATGATGGACAATGAAAAAGATTAAAAAGTCTAGATAGATAGATAGATAGATAGATAGATAGATAGATAGATAGATTTGATATTTCTTTTGCATTTTTACATTTGTTCTTTATGTTTTATTATAAGTCAGTGAACATCGCCAGCAACATGTTCTATAAATCTATAAATGTTGTTTTTAGATATTATTTATGTTTTTCTGCAAAACTGTGCTGCTTTAAAATCCACAATAAAGCACAAAATGTTCTTACCTGTTAGATAAAGTTTGGTTCCAGATCCAAAGACGGGATAGTAGTAGTAAGTGCCATCAGTCCTCTTCACAGTGAGACAGACTGATACAAAAACCCCGAACGGGTCGGCTGAGGGGAACCGGTCCAGATGCTGAGGGGAACCGGTCCAGATGCTGAGGGGAACCGGTCCAGATGATGAGGGGAACCGGTCCAGATGCTGAGGGGAACCGGTCCAGATGCTGAGGGGAACCGGTCCAGATGATGCAGCTGGACCAGGTTTCAGCTCCATGATGAGTTTCTCTGATGTTCACATCAACATGATTCTTTCTTTCTTCTTTTAGCTGTGTTAGCATCTGGTTCTGATGTTAAAGACTCAGTTCTCTCCTTTAGTCCACATGAACCGGATCAGGACTAAAGGATAGATTCATAAATTAATGTGAAACATTCTACAGATATTTATTTTCCCAGATGATTAACTGCCGTTGTTTAGCAGCACTCTGTACTCCTCTTAATTTTGCTCATATTTCTACAAAGCAGAGTTTTATTGTGGCGGGTAGGCAGGTTTCAGTGAGGTTAACCGCAACGCCACACAAACTGCTGATGCTCCTTCCCTGGGTAACGAAGGATTATTTACAGCTGCAAGCACAGAATGTGTTCAGACACAAGCAACACTGGAGGCATGAGAAGATTCTTAAAAAAATATGTGGCATTATTACCATGATTACAAAATGACAGTGAGATTTATAGAGTAGATGGAGGGTGCAGCAGTATCGATGCTCTGTCGGTCTGACCTGGGTCAAGATGTGCCACCCGGCTGAAATTCAAACCTGCAATTCTCCGTTTCACTGCAGTACAAATTAATTCAGACAATGTTAATTAGTTGACCCCTCATGTTCATGTTAAGTTTATTTGGAGCCCATTTCAGCAACAAAGCATTTGAAAGTGATTTACATTTAAAAAAGTAAGTCCTAGAAAGACGCAGTGAATAACTGAAACATTGGATTTAGGTTTCTGTTTGTTTTCTAGTCATTTCGGTTCCTGTGCCGTCTTCTCCACCCCTTGATTGATCCCAGCTGTGTCCTGTTCCCTCGTTGGGTCAAACTGTCACTGTCTTCATTGCCAGTCCTTCCTGTGTCGAGGTCTCTGCCTCTTAGTTCACCTGCACTGCCTGAATTTTCTGTTAAGCTCTGAGAGCCTTGATTAAATCATCCTTTTTCACACCACAACCCGGGTCCGCCACATCCAGCCTCACCACCAACTGCACCATCATTACACATCACAATGTTGTTGTATTTCAAAGCAACTCTAATCAGGTGTGTTTTAAGTCAGAACGCCTGGAGGAGTTTCTCTGATCTGAGACTTTAGTCCTCTGGTCCTGAAATGTTCTGCAGCTGCTAGAAGGCCCACTTTGGAACCGGCTTTATGTGGCTCTGAAGGTTTAGGTCAGAGGTCAGCCTGATCTCCAGATCCCAGCTGGAATAACTGAAGCTGTAATATAAACTGAAGTTAATATCTTTGCTCTAGATCTATAGCTCTGGTTCGCTCCTCTTTAGGTCCAAAGATATTAACTTCAGTTTTGTTTCTGTTCAGCTGGAGAAAGTTTTGGCCCATCCACACATTTATCTCAGTTGTCCAATGAATACGTGACCAACAAAACAAACCAGTTTCTTCAAACAAGCTTGAGGACAAAACGGGGGTCGATGGTTACGCCACTTCCTGGACCACAGACTACCTGGTGAGGTAGCCACAGTTCATCAGGTGGGAGAAATTAGTTTCTGAGACAACAGAGAGCAACACTCTGAGGTTCAGGTTCCCTTCCTGTTCACACTGTACACAGCTGACTTTAAGTACAGGTCTATCAGGAAAGGGCAGGAAGAGGAACACAGGTAGGACCTTCATACTGCAGCACCAAAGCCTCTTCCTGCTCAGGACCTCCAAAACATAGGAGATGATTGAAGTTTGGAGGCCAAAGCCGTCGCTCCAGCTGGTCACCAATGGAAAAGTGATCGAAGTGCTGGAGTTCACCTCACCAAGCTGGGCTGGACTGCAAACAGAGACGCTGTGTATCAGAAAGCCAGCTCTGCTGTCTCAGGAGGCTGAGCTGTTTTTATGAATGCTACATATGTTTTATCAGTCAGTGGCTGCCTGTGTCCCATTTTACAGTGGATGGAGGTTTGGGGGGGCAATGAACCCCCAACCCAGGTTCTGAGCTGTAGTGGAAAATGTTGCAGAACCGGCTGTGCAAACTCAGCTCAGCTTGAACTCCCAGTGGAAAACTGTCTTCAAAACAGAAAGTTGTAGGTTTGGCTCTGGGATCCTTCCCTGCTGAATGTTAATGAGCCCTTGGACGAGGCGCAGCCTCAAGTCGGCTTTCTGATCTGGGTATCAGTGACTGAATGTGCAGCACTCGGTGACTGTGACTCTGAAATGATTAAAACACACAAAACACAACTTAAACACCTCAGGAAAAATAACAGCTTTTTAATTTGATCACCGTTTATTGCTATTAAATCTTTTATTTACATTTTATTTAAATCAAACCTGTTAACTGAAATAAAACCTCAGTCAGTGGTTTACTGCTGTCACAAGCTGTTTGACATCTGGAGGTTTTTGTTCAGGCTGAAGGAATCGTTGCTCACTGTGGGAACCAACTTTCAAACAGCTGCAGTAGTAGGAGGCTGAATGATTGAGTTGAACTTTTTCAATCTCCAAATCGCAGCCGTTAGGAAATATCTTTACTGAAAAATCCTCTTTCTGAGTGTGATTGTAGCTGAGATTTATGTCACCATACAACTTGTTAATACTTAGAATAATTCTGAGTTGGTCTGATTGTTTCTTTTGATACCAAAATATAAAATCCGACTCAAAGTAATCAGTTCCTCTACAGCTGATGGAGACGTTCTGACCGGATCTCCTGGTCAGAGTAGAAATTTGAATTGGCCTTGTTGCCATGGCAGCCAGCGCTGTAGAGACACAGACAGACAGGTGAAGGTTAGTGTGACAGTGTTTGTTCCAGGTGGGCTTTGTTGGCTCCTGATTGGTGGAAACACTCACCTGAACCCAGCCAGCACAGAGCAGCAGCTGGGAGGAAAAGCATTGTGTGCAGTGGAGTTTCCTCTGGTGAACCTGGGGAGAAGTGGAGCTCTGATGCAGCTGAGGCCAAACAAGGACGAGCTGAGAGATCAGACCAGGGCCACGTGGTTTCTAGCAGAGGAACCAGAGCTCCCATCAGCCCCTGCAGCCACAGAGAAGAGGAGGCTGCTGATTGGACCATCAGAGGAAGCTGCTGATTGGACCATCAGAGGAAGCTGCTGATTGGACGATCAGAGGAGGCTGCTGATTGGACGATCAGAGGAGGCTGCTGATTGGACGATCAGAGGAGGCTGCTGATTGGACGATCAGAGGAGGCTGCTGATTGGACGATCAGAGGAGGCTGCTGATTGGACAGTCAGAGGAAACTGCTGATTGGACCATCAGAGGAGGCTGCTGATTGGACGATCAGAGGAGGCTGCTGATTGGACGATCAGAGGAGGCTGCTGATTGGACGATCAGAGGAGGCTGCTGATTGGACCATCAGAGGAAGCTGCTGATTGGACCATCAGAGGAAGCTGCTGATTGGACGATCAGAGGAGGCTGCTGATTGGACGATCAGAGGAAGATGCTGATTGGACCATCAGAGGAAGCTGCTGATTGGATAATCAGAGGAAGATGCTGATTGGATGATCAGTGGAAGCTGCTGATTGGATAATCAGAGGAAGATGCTGATTGGACGATCAGAGGAAGATGCTACTGCTGAGCTTCCAATTAGTAACAAGTATTAATTTAAGGATGAAAATCAAGTTACTGGCGCTTTTCATGTGAAATTAAAACAATATGCATTCATATTAAAACAGGAAAAATAAAAAGGATTTTATGCGTTTTGTAAATCAAACATTGTCCTTCAGTTCTTCTCTTGACATCTGCAGCTCTTCCTCCTGTTTGTCTTCTGTATTGTAACTTAAAGTCTCTGTGTTTAAAGTAGGACTGTCATTCATTTAGTGTTTAATGAAGCAACAAAATGCCACAAATGTGGGAACCGAGGAGTACTTTATATTTAAATCAACAACAAAAAAACAACATTTTGAATAGGAAATGTAACAATAAACTACAATGAACCTCCTAGAGCTCATAGTTTTCATTGCTGCCTAATAAAATTACTCTTTACATAATTTTATATTTTATCCAGCATAAGTGAAAATAAATACTTTCCTAACTCAATGAACTCCAGGTCACAGATCCCTTTGACCTTCTGTTTACTCACCTTGTCCTATGGGTCAAAAATGACCCGCCCTAACAAAAGCCCCAAAATAAAGCAGATTAATTGAATTTTAAGTCCAAAATCTATTTTGTATGATGAAAAAATTAGATATTTATTATTTCAACTCAATTTAATAAATTTTTTATCATGTATTTTTGTTACACAATACAAAAAGACGATCAACAGTATTACACACTTTTTTTCTTTTTACCACAAACTAAGTGTTGTAACGGTTTTCCTTTACACAGTAAAGGTTTATTATATAATTATATAAATGAACATCACATGTTCAACATCAGGTGTTGAACATCAGATGAAGAACATCCCACACTGAACAGAAAATGTTCAAGAAAATCTTTATAACATGAAGATGTTCTTCACCAAGACGCTACATTGAATTTGTTCAACTTCTTATGCTGAAGATCCCATGTAGGTCAGAATGTGGAAACATACAACAGCTGTTAGTGAAACGTCTATTCATGGCTTCAGCTACTGGTTCTCAGATTCATAAACCTTCATATCGTTTTTATCATGTCAGATTATTTTCTGTTGTGTTTGGGAGTTTGTGTGATGTGGGAGGTTGGCTGCAGATTGAGAGTCAAAGGCAAGTTTAATTCATACATCAATCCAGTTTCTTTGATGTGTGTGTGTGTGTGTGTGTGTGTGTGTGTGTGTGTGTGTGTGTGTGTGTGTGTGTGTGTGGTCTCTGAACTCTTTTTCTGGTGTTTAAATGCTTTTATAATTCACGGGTCCAAAATGACCCATAAGGTAATCCTGGTACCCTCGTGGTGATCAGCCCACATGGAAATATAAACTAAAACAAAGCATCACTTCTACTAATGTCAGGTTAATTTAAGAAAAGTCATAAAATTTCAAGTCGGAAAAAGCTCGTTTAGGGCCGGGTGGGCAGCTCCAGGCCTGGAGGGCCGGGCTCCTGCAACCTATATGTGTCTCTACTTCAACACACCTGGATCAAGTAATCGTTAGCAGGACTCTGGAGAACCTGATGCACTGAGGAGGTGATCCGGCTGTTTGATCGAAGTGTGTTGGACCAGGGAGACGTCCAGAGTGCAGGACACCGGCCCTCCAGGACCAGGACTGCCCATCCCTGGTTTAGGGTATTTTTTCTACAGCTAAACATGGGAATGGGTCACTTTTGACCCGAAGACAGCAGAAGGGTTAAACCCAACAAACTGAAAATACAACAGACTACAACTGAAAGACGTTTGAAATGACTTCAGGAAAGCTGATTCCTTTGTTCAGCAGATGCAGAAACACTGGGAAGAACTTGTCTGCTGGTCCACATTTTCAGCCATTTGTATGTTCAAATTAAATATTTATTATCCATACTACATTTTAAAAATGTTATTCAAAAAAGTTTAAAAACAAAACTTTTTACTGGAGATTTGTTTCTACAAACAAATTCAGTGGGAATAAAATGAAAATCACTCATTAATCTCAGACAATAGCATTGTTACACCTCCATGTTTAGATGAAAATATTAACGCCATGTTGCCATGGTGACAAGACCAAGGACTGAGCCCTGAGGAACTCCCCTAAACATGAGAGCAACTTGGAACTACAGCTGTCAGGATGATCCAGGCTGATGGAAACCAGTGGAGAGCTGGTCCTCAAAGACCAAACCAGTTTGAAGTGAACTAAATCAAAGTTCAGCTCTGACTGCGACGTCCCGACTCTGCTTGACATTCAGCCGTCATCCACTGAATGACGAGACGGAGTCTGAACCAACATGGACGCCTTGAATCTGATGGAGCTGATTGCTGAGCTGTGAGTTCAGCTCTGAGCTGTTTCTCTCTCAGATGAAGAACACAGGTGCTTCCTGAACCATTGTTTCAGTCGATGCTTGTAACTGTCATTGTGTTATTAAAGTGAGAAGCCACAGCTAACGGTGTGGAGGCTGCAGAGCACAAACCCACACAGCTGCAGGAAAGGAAGTCTGATTGGCTGCCAGCAGTTTGGTGGCTTCTAATAACCACTGAGAACAGATTCAGATCTGCTCTCTGACCACAATCAGCTTTATTTACAGCCAAGGCCTCATATGTCTTAATACATAAGGTTTATGATTTACATGTTTTATTAAAACTGAGCTGTATGCTGACATGCAGAAAAATTAGATTCCAGTTTAAAGTTAAAAAACAACCATTGCAACATTTACTGCTGAATTAAGTTGACGCATCACAAACCTTTGCTGTAAATACTGAGAACCTGAAGATGTTTCTGTTTTTACCGTTTCCTCCCAGTGGAGACAAAAATAACTCAGCAGAAATGATGTCACTTTGTGGACAGTGGGATGAATATTAACAATGAAGCAAATTAATCAATAAATCAGTGTTACATTGAGCCAAATGTTGCCCTTTGTTAAACACAGATTAGCTTAACCTTGTGTCTGTGTTCAGACGTCTGATCTGCAAACAAACTGAACCCAGATCAGATTCATAGATACTCGTTTGGTGTCTTCTCATTTCTTCTGCATTAAATACTGAAAACTCTCTTTAAAATTTGAAACCAGTAAATATTTTGTTTCTCCATACATCATCTTTGTTTCTGAAACAGGTTAGTTTTAGTGACTATTCGCCCAAAGATGTTTTTAATGTAGCTGAGGCCAAAGAAACCTATTAAAACCTTTAATTTTCTAGAACCATGTAAGTCCAAGTCTGCACCATCTTTTAATTGTTTCTTTATGCTTGATATTTATTAGTGAGGGTCAGTACAGTTTAATCTAGTCACAGAAATAATCAAGTAAGAAAAGTCAATCATTTTAATCTAACCTGCATGATTAATTTTAGAAGTAACTTCATGTCTTGTTGCTGCTAAACTAAAGTCTCCAGCCTGGTTGTCATGGTTACCTCGGGTTATTCTGACAGCCTCTGTGTCGCCGTCCATCACAATTAGAAACGATCCTATTTTAGCCAGTCAGTCTTGAAGGATGACAGGAAAATGAACAAGCACAACATCCATAATTTACCGTCTGTTGGAAACACTGACCCCATCAATGCCCTGTGTGGGTTCTCCTGAGAACATTTCAATTTGAACCATGTATAAAACCTTTCCCACATGGTTCACAAGCAAAAGGCCTTTCACTTGTATTCATTTTGTTGTAAAGAGAGAAATCTTCTCCATATGTTTGAAAAGGCCTCAATACAAGAGAAAGATTTCCTACACAAGTCACAAGAAAAAGGCCTTTCACCTGTATGAATCTTCTTGTGAGCTTTTAAATTACTAATTTGATAGAAACTTTCCCCACATGTTTCACAACAGAAAGGTCTCACCAGTGTGGGTTCTGTAATGCTGTTTCAAGTTAAACTTCTTCTTGAAGGATTTCCCACAAATACCACACTTATCAGAAGACATATTGCTTGTGTCAGTATAGCACCGAGTCTGTGACCCGGTGGAGCTTCTTCCTCCCTGATCGTTGCTCTCAACTACAGGAGAAACATGAAAAGAAAGCTGCTCAGGTCTTGGCTCTCCTTCACAGCCACCAGGAGAATCTGCTTCCTCCATTACTCCCTCCATCAGTGGTTCTGCTTCCTCTTTAATCCATGTAGTTTCTGGATCCTCCTGTCCTTCAATCAGTGGTTTTCTTGGGTCTTCTTTCTCTTTAATCCACTCAGATTCTTTAAACGGTGAAGGTTTAGGTTCCACTTTCATCCAATCAGTTTCTGATTCCTCCCATTCTTCAATCGGTGGAGGTTCTGATTTTTTCTGTGGCCTTTTGTCCCATGAAGACTCTGCGTTCTCGTTTCCTTCCACCAGGGGGCGTTCAGGTGGCCGTGGAGGATCCGGTTCCATTTGATCCTCTCCAGTCCATTGAGGTTCTGCTTCCTCCTCCTCGTGGCTGGACCGCCTCCCCTGGTTACAGAGAAGTTGGATGGAAGAAGTTTCCTGCTCAGTGAAGACATTTAGCTTTTGAAGGTCTGAGGGAACAAAGGAAGAGATCATTGATATAAATTAATTGATGACCGTCTTCTTTAAATGCAGCAAAATTATTATTAAAAAATGGGCTGATGTCACATCACCCAAATAAAGACCCATGTCTCCCTCTTTAGTTCAGTGTTCAGAAAACCATTTGGTTCCAACAGAACATTTTAGATGAGTTTCTACTTCAGCTTATTTTGCTAAAATATTCATAGTTTGTTTTGAAGTTTGGTAGTTTATCCAGTATTTCCTTTTTAAAATATTGTCCAGCCCCATAGAAAAAGCAACAGCTGTTTCTCCTCATGTTACTTTGTTTCCGTTCCCTTTAAAGTATCAGGAGTCAACAGGACAAAAAGGTTCAGGTACCAGAGCAGTTAGCAGAAATCATCTTATGTTGAGTGAAGGAACTGCTTCTTTGTAAAACCTCAGATCCAAAGTACATTTTCAGTCTAACCATCTACAAACAGAGGCTGTGTTCCAGTTACCAATCAACAGTCACTGCTGCTGCTGTCCTGGGAGAAAATACACAACAAACTTCATGAGCCAAGTGGATGTTAATCAGAGCACAGCATCTTACTGCTAACCTTGTTTTAGAGTCAACAGAGAAGGAAGATAGAAACAGATGAAAGTAATTTAGTCCAGATCACTCACTGATTTACAAACTAAATGTGAAAGAGGAAAAAGAAACTGATGGAGATTAAATTATATGACCGAGATAAGATCAACAGCTACATGGATTGACAGTGAAAAAAAACTCATATTTCTGTCATTTGGAGAAAAGTAGAGAAATGTAATTACAAGTCTACTGATAAAGAAATATCTAAAAACTATGAAAGACGTTTTTGCTTAATTGGACCTTCAGAATATCCCACTAAGGATGTCAATGATTTCTTAGACGAGACCTGCAGCCGTGTCCCCAACATTCACAAGGTTCTTAAGAAAAAGGTCACATCAGTTAATTGTTCATCAATAAATACGAGCAGTCAGCTTTAGATTAACTCCGTAATCAATACCTGCATCTCTAATCAAAATTTCATCTTCCCGTCTATCCTGGGATTTATACTAGAATGTTCTTTATTATTTTTAGATTGTTTCATTTTTATACACACAGACATGTAAATTCAGAGGCACTAAACCGAAATGGTTCAGTTTTATTTATTTATTGTGTTTATTGTTAAATCATTAATATTTTTAGTCAGGCGGCTTAAATGATCTCCATCTGGTTTTCAGAGATTCAGACATCTGTTATTTTGTTATGTAGCATCAGAGCAGCAGCTAAAACAGTTCAGCTGCAGCAGCTTCTCTGTCTGCATGTAACACACCTTCATCCAGACCTACCAGAACTTTGTCTCCGCAGCTCCGAACCGATTCTGTTGAGTTTTATCTCTGGTTTCCAGTTGATCCCCATCATCCTGCGCTGAGCATCGAGCTCCTCCTGGTAGCAAATGATGGTTTTTTTCAACCTCTGAGAAGATTTCTGCAGCAGCAGCAGTTAGTCTCTCTCTGATAAACTCTCTGAGATGCTGAACTGAAGACATGGTTGCTGAAATATTAGCTGAGAAACGATAAAACAACCGTATTCTGGATGAGTCCACAGAACCTCATGCTAAATCCTTCAGTTTTCCTTTTGCTGGGGATCACCACAAATCAGCTGATTGGTCAATTTGCGCCCCCTGCTGGACTGGAGCGGAACAGCATAACGTTACCTGAAACATACATGAACTTTTTCAATCTTTAAATTTTTTGTGCACCAAATAATTACTTGTATGGTTTTTGTGGACAAAAACACAACAAAAAACAAAACACACACACAGAATATGGTTCACAAGCGGTAGCCGTATTTTGTGAAACCCTTAGGAAATATTTCAGTTCTTCAGTGAATATAATATAAATATACTAAAGGCTTATAAACCCCAAAAATGAAGTTCCAGTTCAGTCCAGCAGGGGGCGGAAATGGTCCAATAAACTGTTTTCTCTCAGTGTGACCCCAGCGGAAGTAAAACAAAAGGCTCCAGTATCAGGTTCTGTGGAATCATCCAGAATACGGTTGTTTTATCGTTTCTCAGCTAATATTTCAGCAACAATGTCTTCAGTTCAGCATCTCAGAGAGTTTATCAGAGAGCGACTAACTGCTGCTGCTGCAGAAATCTTCTCAGAGGTTGAAAAAACCATCATTTGCTACGAGGAGGAGCTCGATGCTCAGCGCAGGATGATGGGGATCGACTGGAAACCAGAGATAAAACTCAACAGAATCGGTTCGGAGCTGCAGAGACAAAGTTCTGGTAGGTCTGGATGAAGGTGCTGATGTGGAAACAGAAAGATGGAGAATGAAGAGACGGAGGTAAAAGAGAAGAAGATTAATGATGCAATTCAAAGAGTTGGAGAAAGAGGAAAGAAATTATAACGATGTAAAGAGTTTAGATTATGTCTGGTGCCGGATCAGCAAAGACAACACATCCAGTGTTTGTTGGCTTATTTTATTTTGAACTGAAACAATATTCTTACTTCTGTGTGTTAATAAAACAGACAGTGTTCTTTAATGGGTGACAGTGGCTGGAGGTCAGAGTTCATCCTGTGGTTTGCTGGTTTCGACCTGAACTCCACTGCAGAGCCGTCTGCACTAGACACGTTTATCATTCAGTAACAGTGATGTTGATGTTTTATCACCTAGTTAACTGTAGATATCAGTGATTTAAATATTGCATTTCATTTAAACACTTTCTTGCTAGAGCTCCAAATCTATTGGGCTGAAAACTGTTGGTCACTTATTGGCCTGATGGATGAGACAGTCATCAATCGATCTGTATTAATGATCTCTTCCTTTGTCTCACAGACCTCCAGAATCCACATGTGTCGGTTAAAGAGGAAGCTGCTACCGTCCAACAGGCCTGTGGCCAGGAGAGGAGGTCCAGTCATGACGAGGACGAAGCCGAATGTCAGTGGACTGAAGAGGAACGGGTGGAACCAGAACCTCCACTGACTGAAGAACATTGGGAACCAGGATCTCTATGGATTAAAGAGGAAGAGGAGGAGGCACAGTCTCCGGTGTTTAATTTTGAACAGCAGGAACCAGAACCTTTACCGACCAGGCAGAACCAGAAGCAGTTTGCTGCTTTGATGGAGACTTTCACACTTCAGAGACGGGATCTGAGTGAAGGACCAAGAACTGAGCATCCTTCCTTTCACATCTCTGCTGAAGCCGAGAGCAAAGAGCAGGAAGGAAGCAGCTCCACCGTGTCGGAGGGTCAGTCCCACACCGACTCCAGGAAAGGGCCAGTCAGCTGTGGGCTGTGTGGGAGATTACTGAAGAATAAATATGACTTAAAACAGCATTACATGACCCACACTGGAGAAAAGCCTTTTACTTGTGAAACTTGCAGTAAAAGTTTTGCTAGACGTTCTCAGTTAAATGTTCACTATAGAACCCACACCGGTGAAAGGCCTTTTACTTGTCCAATATGCAAGAAAAGTTTCTTACAAATTGGTCATTTAAATGTCCACAAGAACATTCATACAGGTGTGAGGCCCTTTTCCTGTGAAACATGTGGGAAAAGTTTTACTAGACGTTATCTATTAAACATGCACCGGAGGAGCCACACAGGTGAGAGGCCTTTCTCCTGGGAGAGCTTTGTGAAAAGCTTCTAGAATAAAACATGTTTAGATCGGCATGGGAAAGTCACACAGCTTTTCCTGTATAAGTTTGGAGTAAACATGTTTTCACTCAAACATCTCTCTAAATGAAATGTGCACCAGAAAAGCCACAGAGGTGGAAGAAGCTTATTTGATGATTGTAGAAACAAAAACACAAACATGAGAAGTCGAATCAGACTGACTGTGAGAAATATTTAAACTGTTCTTGGTATTTTTCTGTTTTTAAAGTGTATTAGAAAATAAAGTTACTGATTGTGTTGAAACTAGAAGTGAAGGTGAGACGTTCTTTAGAAACGATGTGAACCTCTGGACACCAGCAGCTCTGACCTGATGGACAAACACATTTTCATGCCATCAGATGGGATCAAAACTCTTGGCACATGCTTCATAGATGCAGCCCAGCATGGTGGTGGAGGGCTGGTGATGTGGGCTCGTCTTACTCTTCAGAGTATCAAAGTCTTTGAGACCAAATGTGGGTCCATCTGTCCAGCAGCTGAAGTTTAGTCCAGATCTACAACAGGAAGAACCAAACGAATGAATTGTAGAGTTGGAGTGGCCTAATCAAAGGCTGGACTTAACCTTATTATATCCTGATGTGCAGAGAGCTGTGCAGAAATGGATGTTTGTAAACTTAAATTATCTACATTGTGGTTGTCGAGAAGACTGAGGAGAAATTTCTCCACACCAACATCTTAAACTTACTTTTTGTTGAAATCCTCAAACTGAAGTTTAAATTCATAACTTTAAAACTTCCAGTTTTAAAGTTTCAGTTTTAAAGTTCATAAACTACTGATGGTTGTTGTTGACAACGTTGTTCATTCGATTTTTCAATGTTTTTCTTAAGAACTTTTCAGTTTGATAAATATATTTAAAACCAAAATGTCTGAATATTTTAGCAGTTTTTCACTTTGTTTTGAATAACAAACACATTTGGTTTAATAATGTTGAACTTAAACACAGGAGTTAAATTAGCTTTGTAATTGTTGCTGCTGTGGTTTTTACAGGACGGTAGACTGAAGGATGTTTGTAGTTTAACAGCTGAGCAGTCGGAGCTGCAGCCTGAAACATGTTCATGTAGAAAACCGTTTAAACTTACAGCTATAAGATGAAGTTCAAGTGACTGCTCCTGTCTGGATTCACACATCGAGTTGAAATAGTTCTGCGGTTTGGATTTCTTCTAGTTTGTGCTGCGATATGATGTTGGTTTTAAATAAAGCCTCTGCTGTTCACCTGAAGCTGATTTCAGATGAGTCTCCATATTATCAGGTTGAAACCAACCAACTCCATCATACATAATATTGGCATCAAAATTTAAATTCAACAGCTGTAGGAGGGTTGGTTTTATGAACCTACTGAGGTTTATAAAACATTCAAATATAAACGGATATTATTAGAAATTTTTAAGTAAGATTTTTATAGTGAAATTCTTCCAGCAACTTTGTGACTTCTGAATATTAAATGTGAAAGGGACAGTAGACCCGTTACGGTCACTGAACGCTGAAGAAGCGTTTGACAGCATCGAATGGTTATATTTATTTGTTTGACATTCCTAAAGTGTAACTGATCCTCAAACCAACGTTTTTATGTTTCAGTGTGAAAATAAACAAATGAGCAGCTTTTTTACTGCACTGGTTTTCAGAACAAAGACAAATGTTTCTAACATTAAATGACAGAAGCAGATGATCTAATAATTTCATGCATTCTGTCCAGTCAGCAGTCTGTGAATCCAACTGATTCCAATAATCACATTATTCACTTATTCTGGTTTTATGAGACACTGAATTTTGAATTTTCATTATCTGCAAGTCATAATCACCAAAATTACAGGAAACAAAGGCTTGGAATGCATCAGTGAATGGAGGATGATTTCATGCAACGTTTCCCTTTCTGAGATGACTGGCAAGAAATGTTGCATTTTCACATAATATTACATTTTTTAATATGTACTATTGGTATATCTTTCCTTACCGATTCATCGTCCATATGGTCGTTATGGAAAAGTTGCTCAGTTTTGCTCTTTTAGCTGCAAATGTTTCCAGAGTTTCCTCTTTAATTCCAGCCTCCTCTGCTCCATCCTTGCTGTTTCTACTTCCCATCTTTAAACACCAGTGTCTGAGACCGTTGAATGTCAGGATACGTCTCTGAAAAACAAAACTATAAAAGCTGTTAGTCCAATAGAGACGGTTGCAGCCCAGGGCAGCAGCAGTGGGGCACGAGATCAACCCAGTGCCTGAACACCAGCTCAGTTCAAAAATAATAGAGAGAGAAAACCAGAGCTTAAGGCCCAAATGACGGGGAGTCCTCAGTTCTCCCAGTTCTCCCAATTTGCCAATCCAGACCTGCTTGTAACCGTCATTGTGTTATTAGAGTGAAATGTTGGCATTTATTAAACATAAATTAGCTTAAACCTGTATTTACAGAGACACTGCTGACTGTGTTCAGACCTCTGATCTGTAAACTATCTGAAAAAAAAAGGATCCCAAACTTTCCATCAATCTGGAGAATCTATAGTCTGTCAGTGCAGTTTATCGTTTTAAACTCCAAAGACCTCAAACAGCTTTTCCTAACAAACACTCAGGAAAATTACATTTTTCTCGTCTCTATTGCATTAAAACTAAAGTACTTTCAAATTTGATGCCAACAAAAATTTTCAATAAAAACTATTTGTCTTAAAGTGTTTAAATGCAACATTTATTATAAAATTACAACTTGAAACTTTAAAAACCAAAAACCTTCCAATTGTAAAAATACCCAATGAGCCAGAGTCACCCCACAAAACAACCCAACACATCAGCTTCACTCCTACTCAGGTTGAAGCTTCATTAGTATTTTTTCCTTTGCTAATATATTACTAAGAAATAAACTAATAAGAAAATTCTAAATATTTATTGTTAACCAGTGAGAGTCAAATGACTATTTCTTACTTCTGTGCTTTCTTTTCAAGTGATAATTCAGTTTCCTGTTTTCAATGAAACCTTTGCCACATATTTGACATGAGAACGGCCTCTCACCTGTGTGGGTTCGCTGATGTACATTTAAGTGATTGCGGATAAAATAAGCTTTCCCACATACTTCACATGAATAGGGTCTTTCACCCGTGTGAGTTCTCCTGTGAACATTCAAGTTCGAACTATTTATAAAGCCTTTCCCACACGTTTCACAAGAAAAAGGTCTCTCACCTGTATGAACTTTCTTATGAATACTTAAATTGCCAATATGAGAAAAAGCTTTTCCACAAGTGTCACAACAAAAAGGTCTCTCACCTGTGTGAATGTTCTTGTGAGCTTTTAAATGATCAATTCGAGAGAAACTTTTGTCACATGTTTCACAAGAGAAAGGCCTCTCACTTGCCTGATTTTTTAAAGGCCTCTCATCTTCATGCCTTTTCTTATGTAGATTTAAATTATCAATACGAGAGAAAGATTTTCCACACGTGTCACAGGAAAAAGGCCTCTCACCACTATGAACTTTCTGATGAAGATTTAAATTATAAATTCGCAAGAATGTTTTCCCACATGTTTCACAACAAAAAGGTCTCTCACCTGTATGAGTTTGCTTGTGAACTTTTAAAATACTGAATCGAGAAAAACGTCTCCCACATGTTTCACAACAAAAAGGTCTCTCCCCAGTGTGGGTTTTGTAATGCTCTTTCAAGTTAAACCTCTTCTTAAATGCTCGTTCACAAATTTCACATTTTAAAGACATATTCCTTGTGTCAGCATGAGACTGACTCTCTAACACTGTGGAGCTGCTTCCTTCCTGATGTGTGCTGTCTGTAGAAGACGGATGAAATGAACACTGCTCGGTTCTTGGTTCTCCAGCTCTTTTCCTGGAGACTTCCTGAAGAGGCGTCTCCATCAAAGCAACGGACTGTTCCTGCTCTCCCTCCTCACTGCTGCAGCCGTCCTTCTGGTCCTGCCCAGTTGGAAAATGTTCCAGTTTCTGCTGTTCATGTTTAATCCATGAAGAATCTGTTTCTTCCTTTACTTCAACTATCAGTATTGAATATGGCTCTTCTTTTTCTTTAATCCATTTAGATTCTACAGCCTCCTGATCTTCAATAAGTGGGGTTTCTGGTTTCTTCTGTTCCTCTTCAACCCATAAAGATGTTGGTTCTTCATTTTCCTCCTCCAAACTTGAGTGTTTTGTGTCCTGGTCTTCCTCTTTAATCCTCTGTAATTCTTGTTTCTCCTGTTCTTCTGTCAGTGGAAATTCTGGGTCCTCCTCTTCTTCTTTAATCTTATGAGTGTCTGGGTTCTCCTGTTTTTCTATCAGTGAAGGTTCTGTTTTTTTCTGTTTTTCTTTAGCCGATGAAAACTTTATTTCCTCCTTTTCTTCTTCCATCAGTGCTGTGTCCTCCTCTTCCTCTTTAATCCACTGTATTGGATCTGGTTCCATCTGATTCTCTTCAGTCCATTGAGGTTCTTCTTCCTCTGGTTATGGTGAGGCCTCCTGCCCAGGCTACAGAGATGTTGGATGGAAGAAGCTTCCGTCTCAATGGAGACATGTGGCTTTTGAAGGTCTGTAGGGAAAAAGGAGGACATCATTAATATAATTAAATTGATGACCATCTCATTCTTCAGCCCAAGATCTCACTGGAACCATCTGACTCCACCTTCATTAAAACTGGATATTTGGGAGGAATCCCATCAGGAAACTTTGTCCATCCTCCATGTTAAGAGACTACAGATGTGTACTCTGACTAACACAGGAAAGCACTCAGCAGGAAACAGCATTCACATCAAACTCCTTTGGATGTGACAGCAAGTTGATAATGCTGAGTCAGTGCAAACAATGATACAGACAAGTAATGTGACAGCCGCTCTCTATGCAGCACTGACAGTTTGGCTGTCCTGGTGGAGAAGAAACTAAATAAAATACAGTTATTTATTTGATATAAGATTTTGTATTCCAAGTTAACACTAATATAACAATATAAAAAGTGAAATAAAAACAGAATGCATAAAAAGAAAAGGGTTTGAAACTGGACTGTCCTCGGAATAAAGAAACACTATAATCTGAATAATACTAAGTGTAATAATGCAGTCATAGATGAAAACATAAGAAAGCTCAAAACTGAGGACGTCAGGACAATCCAGAAAATAGAATGTATTTTTTATAGTGTCTATCTTCTAACAATAGTAACAAGTTAATTTAGTGTTTAAGTTCAAACCTGAACAAGTTGACAGGATGTAGAATCAGTTTTACAAGTGCAGTGGGAACGCACCGTTTGTCTGAAGGTTTAGTCAAAGCTGCAGCATTTCTTGTTTCCAATTGCTGCATCTTCTTTTGGTTTCGTGTCTTCTGTTTTTATCTGGGGTTTATATCCCTTTTAATATTCATGTTAACTGAGAATACATAAACAGAAAAATGATCAAGTATTTAAAGCAGCGCCTGATGTTTAAAAAACGAACATAACCAGTTAAATCCTGGAAGAAACGTTTTTAGCACACAAAAAGACCGTCAGAGCTCCAGACTGCTAATTCTTTATTAGAACGGCTTTGACGAGGGCAGCTAAGCGGGGTCCTTCGGCTCTGTGGCAACAACGCGACCGGAAGTTAGTCACCATTTAACATGAAAACCTATTAAACCGTAACACCGGTCTGAACGGACCTTAAAACACTGAAGTAATGCTGAAAGCTTAAACAATAAACCGATCAAACTGATTCATACCGATTCTGGTGAGTCTGTAGTTTCCATCAGATTATGTTTTCCTCGTAGTGAACGACGTTTTGTTTTTCAACAGCAGAAGCAGTTGGCCGCTATCTGAAGCTGAACTGAAGACATAGTTACTGAAATATTCAGCTGATTCACAGCAACACAACCGTCTTCCAGCTGCGTCCACACAAGCTGCTCCTGACGTCTTTTTGTTTTCCTTCGGCTGGGTGTCACATTGAGACAAAGCAGCTGGTTGGTCCATTTCCGCCCCCTGCTGGACTGGACTGGAACTACATAACAACAGCCTTCCATGTGATCAATCAATGATTTTTATCATTTTTAATTGATGATTATGTCCAAACCCCCAAATAACTGTTTAAATTCAAGCAGAAATATAAATTAAATTAATTTGGAAGCGGCTCCAGAGCTGCGAACAGTATGATCATCCCGGAACAGCTGAACTTAACTTCTGGTTAATGTGATAAAGACAGTAAAGTTAAAGATGTGAATTCAAGAAGACCAAAAGAATATTGACTTAAAGCTGCTATAAGTGGAGTATTGGTATTGATGCAGTATAATATTAGGGTGCTCTTCCTTATGAGATCATCTTATCGCAAAATATCAACAGCAGAGGATAAAACTCACTATTAAACATTACTGATGAAAGAAATTGGCCCATTTTTAATGGGCCAATTTCAGTTTACATGAACTCAGCTGAACCGGCTTTGTGGCCCTCAAAATGAAGAAATTCGTCTAAAATCACACCATTGAAATATTCCTACTTCATATTTCAGGACTAAAAATGGACAAAAACATTTAACTGAAGCTCCAATCAGCCCAGAAGAAAGACTGCATTTGAATCTGATGGGGGGAAAATCTGCCTGATATGATGCAGAAACCCTAAAAACATTCATGTTCCCACAAACACATTAATCTTGGTAATGAATTTAGGAACAAAGAAAATTCTGATCACAACCTAAAGATGGCGCTGTTGAGCTGCGTCTGATTCACAGTCAGTGGCTACAATACAGAAGTTTAAATTCTTAGTTTTCATTATGTGTTTTCTGTGAGCATATTTTATTGTTTCTGTTGTGATTGTGCTGCTGCTGCCACGGCCAGCAGGTCTTCCTTGTAAGAGATATTTGGTCTCAATGGGACTAGCTGGTTCATTAAAAGGGTAAACTGAAATAGAATAAAGGAAAACATTGAATGCATCTAAAGTCTTATTAAAAATGTAACATGTATAAATATAAATTACAGTGCACCCAACTTACCAGCAGTCTCACTCAATAAAAAGCACCAAGGAGGAAAGGAGCAGGAGCTCAGTGAATATTCTTAGTTAACATTTGCTACATTATTATTAACTGTCGATTAATGACAGGTTAAGGTCAGTTTTTGCATCCCGTCTGCTGCTCCAGTCCTGCAGGGGCTGTAAATAAACCAATCAGCTGCTCTGTCTCAGTGTGACCCCAACGGAAGTAAAACAAAAGGCTCCAGTATCAGGTTCTGTGGACTCATCCAGAATACGGTTGTTTTATCGTTTCTCAGCTAATATTTCAGCAACAATGTCTTCAGTTCAGCATCTCAGAGAGTTTATCAGAGAGAGACTAACTGCTGCTGCTGCAGAAATCTTCTCAGAGGTTGAAAAAACCATCATTTGCTACGAGGAGGAGCTCGATGCTCAGCGCAGGATGATGGGGATCAACTGGAAACCAGAGATAAAACTCAACAGAATCGGTTCGGAGCTGCAGAGACAAAGTTCTGGTAGGTCTGGATGAAGGTGTGTTACATGCAGAGATCCGTCAGCGGCGATAGTTGCTGCTAAACTGGGTTTAACACGAACTGGTTTTAGCTCGGATGGAACAGACGGTTATTTTTCTCTATCCTTTAAACTAAGGATCGTTCCCAACTTATTTAGAGTAACGAGACGGTGTATATTAATCAACATTATAACAACTTTTCTCCGGTATTATCAGCTAATTCTGTAAAACTTCCTGTTTTATTATGGATTCCAGTTTGTTTGTTAAATTCTCCGTTTCCATCATCGTTTTACCCGCATCTCCATGGTGGAGCTCCAGTTCCCAGATGAGCTTCTTCCCTGTGCAGCTTCTGTACTGAGTCTGCTGAGCTCATCGTACAAACTGCTCCTCTCCTAAGAACAGGCATAAACGGCAGCATGGAGAAGCATTGTTTGATCACATGGATAAGGGGGATTGTCAGACAGAGTAGGAGCTTCTTAAAGAGACAGAGGCCAATTCAAGGCGTCAATACGGCTGTGATGAAAAGCAAAATTGGTTTAAATTTATTTTTCTTACAGTATTTTCATAACAGCAGAAAGCCTTTTGTTCATCCTAACTTGTTTATCAGATGTGTTTTAATTATTGAAAACATGGATTTTACTTTGTGCATCTCTAGTTATTTTTAGAAATATGTTTTCAGGGTAAATATAATATGAACTGACAGTGTTTTTATTGTTTAACAGACCTGCTACAGCAACATGTCTGGAAGGATGACAAAGATCCGATGCAGAACGTCCAAAACGGTTTTGAGGAGACCTCCAGTCTGGACCAGGAGGAAGCAGAAGCTTCACAGATTAAAAATGAACCGGAGGAACTCTGCAGCAGACAGGACGGAGAGCAGCTGCAGCCTGGTAACCTTCTGGAGACCCCCAGCCATCAGGAAAGAGATTTCCATGAAGTAGGACCAAACACTAAAGAACTCTGTCATAACTACTCATCCTTAACATGTGATGTTTGTGGAAAAACCTTTAAATCAAAGTATAATTCTCAGGTGCATCACAGAATGCACTTAGGTTTGAAGCCATTTGTTTGTACAATATGTGGAAAAGGCTTCTCTCAAAAAACTCATTTAAAGGGCCACGTAAGCGTCCACACAGGTGAGTGGCCTTTTTATTGCAAAATATGTGGCAGAGGTTGTGTTGACCGTCGCCGTCTGAATAATCACATGAGCACCCACTCCAGGGAGAAGTCATTCACTTGTGAAATATGTGGGATAGGCTTCACCCTGCTGAGCTCATTGAACTCCCACCTGAGGAAACACAACAGAGAGAGACTGTTTTCCTGTCCAACATGTGGTAAAATATTCACCCGCAAAATTTCCCTCAGAGCTCATATGTGGGTGCACACAGGTGAGAAACCTTTCTCATGTACAGTATGTGGAATTAAATTCAGCACAGCCAATGGAATGTACAGCCATAAAAAATCACATGAAGACGAGGAAACGAATCTGGTTTAATGTGGAGGAAGACTGAAGATGAGGGATTATTTTATTAAATGGGGTTTTGTAGGCAGCCGTAATCCACACTAATGGATTAAATGCACATCTGAAAATGTAGTCATTTTCACCATGGTGAACATTTTCATGATGGTGAAAATGTTCACCATTCAGGTTGCAGTGGATGATTCCTGAAAGATGAACAATATTTGGACAGTCAGCTTTCTTATTTACAACAGTAAAACAAAACAACAGAATTAAAAATGAGATGGAACTTAAAAACATTATGACTTGAAACAGAAAAATACTTTAATATAGAAATGATTTGATCAGTCAACATCATAATTGTTATCAGGAAATAAGTAGTTTAGGCACATAGTCTGGAGGATGCAGGCTGGACACTGGCTGATGGGAACAGGAGCTTCTACCAGTACTTATTATTTTCAGTCTTTGATATTTGGACTTTCTAAAGTAATTTTCAATCTTATGTTTGCTGTATAGATGCTCGGTATTGTTTTCTGTAAAGCTGTTCATGTTGCAGTGAGTCGTGGACTGCAGCTGGACGTTAGCACTGATGGCTAAGATCTGATGTGAAACATATTTTCCTTTGTGGTTAATCCTATATTATTCATGCTTTTGTTCAATGAACCAGAAATGTAATTAGAATCTTACTGCATTTAATATATCCAGTGGATGATTTTCATGTAGAATGTTTTCTTTCTAAGCTCAAGGTCTCAGCATGTTTAATGAGAAGCCAGAGTTTAATCTCAGCCTCTTCAGGTTAAACAGCTGAAGAAAGTCTCAGCAGGTGAAGCTCGTTTTGATGATGCATCCAGAGAAAGTTACTGAATCCTTAGAAAATTGCCGATGTATTTTGCACTGATGAAACCAACTTGGGGACAACTGGTCATAGAGAACAGAGCCATCTTTGGATGATGCCAAGCAGACCTGGCGGTGTGCTGCGTGGCCCCATGTCTGCCTTTGGGACGTAACAAAACGTTTGTAAGTTAAACACCCACCACCTCTGGTTCTGATACGTTTCAAACTCATCATCTGCTGTGATGGATTGTGGTTCCAGCTGTTCCCCGTTAACCTCTGTTTGTGCACCAGAGCAAAGAGTCTTAAACTCTTCATGCTTTACTGACTGAAGTTCCAATACAATCTGATCAGAACGGCAGGTTTTAAATACATGAGTCACCTTTATGTGATGGGACTTGGTTGCATTGCTCATACCAACTTCAGTGTTGATTTTGAAACATATTTTCTTGAATTGTAATTATTTATTTATTACAGGGACAGTTCATATGAACATTTCTGTCATTTTATCAGTTAGCCAGAAGCATGTATCTTTTGAATAAATGTCCTGAAATTAAAGGTTTGATTATTAAAATTTTCTATGTAAAATTATGCAGTTGAAATAAATTAGAAACTATTTTAAAGCTTTTAAACATCTTTACCAAGGCTGCCAATTATTGTGGAGGACTCTACCTTGCAAACTTAACCTCCTTTGAAGTTAAACGATGCTAACTCATTTTAGACTAGTTGTGTAATACCTAAAGTCCTGGATGTCCAGGAACAACCAGGTTGATGAATCAATTCATTTATATTAATGATATCTCCCTTTGTGTCTGCAGACCTCCAAAAGCCACATGTCTGCATTCAGGACAAAACTTCTACCATCTGGTTCTAGTTTATGTTTTATCCCCAGGACCAAACATGGAGGAGCAGCTTTCAGTTTTTATGCTCTTTTAATCTGGAGAAAACTTGAAAATCTTATTCCAGAATACTGGAAAAGTGCTGAAACCCTGAATTCCTTTAAACTAAGGATAGTCAGCTGAGTTCCTTTAAATCTACACTAGTGTTTAAAGTTGCTTTTGAAACCTAATCATGAAACATTAATTAATAATCTGATGTGCAAAATGTAATGTTGACTGTGTGTTTCTATGACTTTGTAATTTTGTGTTTTTATGATGTAAAGCTCTTCGAAATACCTTGTTGCTAAAAGGTACAAATAAAATTTGATTGATTCCAACTTGTTGATTGTTCCTTTACTTAATAGCTTTAACTTTCTTAATTTTATCAGAGATTCTAACATTTCATTGCTGGTCTTTATTTCAGCCTGAGTGGCCGTCTGCTACAGGATCATTGTTACTTTGGGTAAGAATGATCCAGAAAAGGACAAGAATTGGATCAGAATAAACTTATATTTACCAGATTGTTCAATTAGATCTTTAGGTTATTTCAAATAATCTTCTCAGACTGGAGAAGCAATAAAACCAAGAGGAACAGATTATTTTGTTTCCAGATTCGGATAGCAGAAATTTGTTTAGGTCAGGCTGACATTCGTTTACTGTCTGCATTGAAAGTCTCGCTGGAGCTTCTCGGTGGCAAATCCAAGCAGCCAAATTTAGGGTCTCCCGTCTGATCCGAGCGAACAACGTTCTCCAAGGTCATCCATTCTGAGTCTGAGATCCGCTGCCCGACCTCGGTCCTGTTCCAGGATCACACCCAGTCTGCGCTCAGCTCCCGTATCATCTCAGTCTGAGTGTTGATCGCTCTGCAGATCCCATCAACCGGACCCAGCAGCCTTGAAGTGGCCAAAACTGCCGCCGGTATCTTCCGAAATTTCCGATAAGCCAGGTATCCGCCAGCTCCAATAAGCAGAAAACCTGTTATCATGACTCCAATCATGTACACATCTTCAACATCCTTGACTGATGGCATCGTCAGACACACGGTCTTCTACTTCCATGTAGAATCCATCGTATATCCAGCGAAGAATGTCCCGTCGGGACGCGAAGGATCCCCTTTACCTGGTTTCCCAGTGGGAAAAATCCTATCAGAGACCAGCTGACCAGATCCATAATTTGCAGCTTCAGAAGCTTTTCAAAAGAAAGACTCTGAAAACACAGGACACAAACGCTGAGCAGGGAAGATCGGGAGGGCAGGGAGACAGAGAGTGCGTCCTCCTCCTTCGAAAGACAGAGCAGAAAAAAAATGGTAACATCAGAAATCACGGGAAAAAGGTTGCACATACCACATGCACAATCACTTGCTGTCAGCAAAATTAATGTTTGCTTTAGAAAGCCGAAGGGATAAGCTGGAAATGTGCAGAAACAGAGAAGTAGCTGCAGCAAATAAAATGGTGAACTGAATTTTTCACTTCCTGCTGAGGACGATTCCAAATACACCTCTACAACAGAAGTGCTTCACCTGCAGTCATGCAGATTTATTCATGGAGATTCATCAAATCATCAGTCAGCCTGATGAACAGGACAGATGATCAGAGGATCAGAGTTTTTAGCTCTAATTACATATATACTCAAAAACAATATTGTTATTTGGACTTAAAATATTGTTTGAAACAGCAAAATATTAGATACTTTGTGTTCATTTAAACTGTCATATTCCAAATGACTAAATTACCCATTACTACAGTAACTTGAGAATAGATTAAGAATAAATTCTCCAAAAATATAGATTTTGAACTGTCAAAACAAATAAAACATTACTTTATTGAAATATCTTAATTTTAGGCAAGTTGACCTCAAACAAACTTCAATACAACCCTTGGTCTTTAAACATACACTATATTGCCATAAGTATTTGCTCACCTGCGACAGACTGGCGACCTGTCCAAGGTGACCCCACCTCTCGCCCGGAACGTTAGCTGGAGAGGCAGCATCACCTTCTGACCCCAGTAGGGACAAGGGAGTTAGAGAGGACGGACGGACTGGACTGGACTGGACTGAGTCCTGATCTCAACCTTTGGGATGAATTAGAGCGGAGACTGAGAGCCAGGCCTTCTCGTCCAACATCAGTGTGTGACCTCACTAATGTGATTCTGGAAGAATGGTGAAAAATCCCCATAAACACTCTTAAACCTTGTGGTCCGCCTTCCAGGAGAGTTGAAGCTGTTCTAGCTGCAAAGGGTGGACCAACGTCATGTTGAACCCGATGGTTTAGGATTTTAGGGATGTCACTTAAGATCATATGTGAGTCAAGACAGGTGAGTGAATAATTTTTGCAATATAGTTGACATATTCATACTGGACTGTGATATTACTATATCATTCCATGGGTTATTTCATGTTTTATTCCTTGCATATCTCTGATGTTGCTGTGCCAGGAACAGGCAGCATATTTGGGTCAGACTAATAATATTTAGTACAGGCCGTCTCATGCTGTCATGTCTCATACTCATGTCGCCCATGTCAGAAACCACTGATGTCTGTACTTGTACTTGTGTTATGTCTGTCTGTCTTTTTCTCAGATTGGTAGAGTATTGATTTAAAGTTTTAACTGAAAGTTTGAATTTTTTTGGTGATTAAATTTTGTCTGTGATAACATAGTGTCTGTGTTTATTCTTTACATGTGTGGTATCTTACTGCTGGACTTATGCCTTCATCTACTGTTATTTTAAAACAGAAATTTTATCTGGCAGGTATTTATAGACAATTACTGAGACTGACTGGCTATTATTTTCTTGATAATCAAGTAGTGTGTTGGCTTGTTAATTTTGATCTAAGTTAATAGTTTTATTAAGAATTGCCCTAAGCAATCATGTATAGTTATTAATCGCCAAAATAGACCCTACTATAGCACAACATCAGTTCTTGTTCTCAGGCTGTGAGAAGTGCTGCCTCACAGGGGAACACTACTGGCTGGTTCCAACACCTGCAACCAAATCAGACAAAGACGTCAATGATCCGAGCCTCTCTGAAACACCACAAACCACCAGAGGTCCAGCTGAAACCTCTGCTCTCTCGCTGTAGCCAGACTGTTACAACAGAGCCTAAGTAGGTCTCTACAGAGAGACTGCTGAGATCTGGCAGAGTCTCGCTGTGGACTTCGCTCTGATACATTTAATCTCCTCAGAGGCACTTACTGGGATTATTCAGTCTGTCTGTGAACTTTGAACTGGGAGGGGTCTTCCTGTTATTGATTTAAGTTCATTAAAACAGACTCTTAAACTTCTAATGGTAGTATTTTTTTATTTCTATATTGAATTTAATTGTAAAATCAACTTTTATGACATTTTCATTTCATTTTCCATCCATCCATCCATTATCATACATGCTTATCCCATTGGGGTCTCCAGGATGCTGGTGTTAACTCCAGCGGTCAATGAGAGTTGGGGTACACCTTGACAGTCCATAGCAGTCATTTCATTTAATTTTTGTTAAAAACAACACATGGAATACAGATGATTAAATTGAATTTGGTGATTCTGAAAGAAATTGTGTTTTTTTTCCCAGTTTGCTGCTTATTGAGATCTTTCAGTTTGCTGTTGATGCTCCTGGTAGAAACACTGATTATTGTCCGCTGTACTCACCGCTGTTGGCCCTGGTTGTTGAGGAAGAAAACAATAAACTCAGAAATATAGAGGTTATTCTCAACTGCTGCTCTGCTGTTCATTAACTTTCACTCTCATCAGGAAAATAACACTACAACTTGTCTTTGAGGTGAAGGAGGAAGAAATGATGTCATTGGATGAGCTGAAGGTCAGTGGGCGGGGCCACTTCAACTCAACCAATCAGAGAGTTTTCTGCTTCCTCAGCAGCTCTGTCTCTGATCTTTACTGCTTCATGTCTCTGTTGTCTTCAGTCCAAAGACTCAACAACCAGAGGATTAACAGGGAGTGAGGCCCTCTAGTGGCTGCTGTGGAGTACTGCAGGTTTTAGTGGTTTAACAGGGAGTGAGGCCCTCTAGTGGCTGCTGTGGAGTACTGCAGGTTTTAGTGGTTTAACAGGGAGTGAGGCCCTCTAGTGGCTGCTGTGGAGTACTGCAGGTTTTAGTAGTTTAACAGGGAGTGAGGCCCTCTAGTGGCTGCTGTGGAGTACTGCAGGTTTTAGTGGTTTAACAGGGAGTGAGGCCCTCTAGTGGCTGCTGTGGAGTACTGCAGGTTTTAGTAGTTTAACAGGGAGTGAGGCCCTCTAGTGGCTGCTGTGGAGTACTGCAGGTTTTAGTAGTTTAACAGGGAGTGTGGCCCTCTAGTGGCTGCTGTGGAGTACTGCAGGTTTTAGTAGATTAACAGGGAGTGAGGCCCTCTAGTGGCTGCTGTGGAGTACTGAAGGTTTCAGTGGTTTAACAGGGAGTGAGGCCCTCTAGAGGAAGTTAAAAGCTAAGACATGAGCCATCTGAGAGCACTGAGGATCTTGGAGATCAGCAGGTCTACTTGGTTTCTCTGGTCAGTCAAGGGTTCTGAGGTCCTGCTTCCATCACAGTGAGTGCTCAGGTACTGATCCATGGTCTTTGTTGGTACTGCTGGAGGTTCTGAGGTTTAACTGAATAGTCACAGGATGTAGTAGTGACACCTTTCTTGCATTCTCTGCCTCAATCATTACTTCTGAATATTTTTTTCAAATTTAAATTTCTGCTCATGCAAACCTTGATAGAACCACAATGAATGACTCAAAGCCTTCAGGCAGAGTAACATAAATTATTCTAATACTAAAGGGAGTCAAATTGCTTTGCAATTTACATTTCATTATTACAACAAAATCTCCCTAAAGTAAAACAATTATTGTAGAAACAAATTAGTTTCAATTGTTGGATGCATAAAACATCAGATCTCCAACCCAAGAGGCTGACAGCCACCAACATAAACACTCTGGATATTTTAGAAAAATACATTTTGTTTAATTTGTTCAAGTACAGAAGAAATATCATTCATAGTATCCAGAACCGGTTTTCAGTTTAGTGCGCTGGGCGTCAGATCTTTATTAAAAATGTCCTTATACTGCAGAGTTCACAATAAATTAATCTAACAAGGCAGAGAACCAGGCCCACAGTACTACAGAACCTCCACCTTACTTCACAGAGGGCTTCAGGTGCTTTTCTATACATTTATATTTGTTGCAGATCAGATCCACCTGCTGAGTGGAAGCAGATCATTTCACCCTGTCATAGGTTTGACTTCAGCTGAGGAACAATGTACATTTCTATATTACAGTTATCTACCAGCAGGAGGCAACTTAGCCATACATGATCAGGGGTCATAATCTGGTTTATTTGACAAGATCCTACTGATCCAAATGAAATTAGAACCAAATCAAAGAATTAATGATTCAACTGCAGAAACTAAAGGCTGTTTACAAATGTTTTATTTCCAGATATGAAACAGAAGGAGGGAAGGAACTGGTGATAAGGAACATTAACCTGCAGAATGTTCTGCAGTGAACATTCTGCTCTATATTTCTATTCTAATCATTATTTGAAACAACCAGCAGCGTTTGTGTTTCTAATCAGCTGATTCCTCATCAGGACCAACAGCTGGAGATCAGAAGTTAAGAACTGAGTTAGAAATAATATTTCTCTGTTCAGGGGAACATTAGTCTACTTAACATATGGTAGTGGTTTCAAAACAAACTGCAGGAAGATCAGAGATCAAATTCTGTCCTTCTGAATTTGATCCAATATTTTCCTCTTGTTAAATTACAGACATTGTTTGGGTTCCTTGTTTTAAACTCCAGAGTTTCAAGTCAGGCACCACCAGCTGCTGTTTCCCAAGATCCCACCTCTGTTTTTCCCTGCATGTTTGGCAGCGTCAGATAAAAACGGTTCCTGATAAAAGCAGTTCTGACCTCTGGACCAGCAGGGAGCTGGTACTGGGCTGAACAAAGAACTGGTGCTCAGTAAGCATGAGCCGCTCTGACTGATGTTTCATTATGTCAGGGTAAGTTATGCACTGAATGGTGCTGCAGAAAACAAACTGACTCCAGTTAATAATTACCAAAGTAATTAGTTAATAATATTTAAGATATTGCGTCAGGTTTTCTTTAAAACCTTAAAGGTGTATTCACACCTGATTAATTTGCTCTGCTTTAAACGGATCAGTTTGTTTCCCTTTTAGTCCAAACTTTTGTGAAGGTGTAAAAACACTCAGGTGAACCCAGCTCTACGGCTCTGAAATATTTTCTCTTCCGATTCTAAAATATTGTTTTTACAGTTCAGCAGGATAAATGGATCTGCAGCGTCTGAAGGTTTGTAATGTGACTGTGTGAGCAGCAGGAACCAAAAGCTATTGATCGACTGTAGAATAGATCCACTTTAGAAGGAATGTTCCTGGGTTTCAGACGGTCCTGTGGGTCTCCATGTGCCTCAGCAGTCCTGCTCTACGACAGAAACTCCCTCCACACGTTGGGCAGGAGTACGGTTTCTCTCCCGTGTGGATTCTCATGTGAACGCTCAGGTTGCTGCTCTGAGCGAACCGTTTTCCACATGTGGTGCAGCAGAAAGGCCTCTCCCCTGTGTGGGTTCTCATGTGCTTCAGGAGGCTGGAACTCAGAATAAACCTTTTTCCACACGTGTCACAAGAATACGGCTTGTCGCCGTTGTGGCCCTTCATGTGGTACTGGAAGGAACTCTCATGAGAAAACGTTTTTCCACACACTGAGCAACCGTAGGGCCTCTGGCTGGAGTGGGTGACCATGTGATCGGACAGATGTCTGTTTGAACTCAAAGCTTTGCCGCAGATGCTGCAGATGAAAGGTCTCTCACCTGTGTGGGATCTCATGTGGACCTTCAGATTGCTGCTTTTGGAGAAGCTCTTCCCGCATGTTTTACAGGAAAATGGCCGCTCGCCTGTGTGAGTCCTGCGATGCTGAACCAGATTGTTTTTGTAGTTGAAGACTTTTTCACAGAAGTCACATTTCAGAGAAGAATCAGTGTTTCTATGAGACAGACTCTGGGACACGGTGGAGACGGTTCCTTCTGAACTTTGGGTCTGAGATTCAGAACCATAGTAACTGTAAAGCTGCTCAGCTGTTGGTTCTGCTTCAGTTTGCTGGTAACTCAGCGGGTCCACAGACGTCTCCTCCGTCAGTACCAGCTGCTGTCCCTCCTGGCTGTTGGACTCCTGGACGTACAGCCGCTGTGGTTCTGTGAGTTCATCTTTAATCTGTGCTGGTTCTGGATGTGTCAGTTCTCCTGTGATTCCTCCAGGTTCCGGTTCCTTCTGGTTTCGTTTAGTCGGTCCAAGTTCTTCCAGGCCCGTTTCAATCAGTGGAAGTTCTGGTTCCTCCTGTTTAATCTGCAGAGGTTCTGGTTCATCTTGGTCTGGATCTGAAGGAACAACAGATCAGTAATTAAAGCTGGTCTTCTGGATCCATGTTGTTAAGTCTTCATGAATCAAACCTCAGATAAACAGCAGAATAACAGCAGATTTTATTGTTGGTATATTTAAAATACTCTACGGGAGGAGAGTTAAGCTCATTTTCATTTTGGGCAACATCCAGATCATGAATGTTACACCTACTGACAGAAAGATTATAAAAGATAAAATATTAAATATTGATTGATAATATTTAAGCAAACTGTTAAGTTGAAGGTTGTATAGATGTTCTTCTAGAGCAAAGATATTTAAATCCAGACCTTAAATCAAAACATCCGAGTCTAATAATCAGATCTCTGGAGAACTTTGGACCTTCAGCAGCTCGGTTCTGGTCCTCTGCTCTCCTCTCTTCCTCCAGACTCTGAAATCTTTACCTCCAATTGAAATGAAAACTTTACTTTCACCTGAAAGGTGGACCTCTGAGCAACAGTCCAAACGGAAATATAACCACGGCTTTAAGGGGAAGCTTCTCTCGACAGAACACAGGAAGCTCAGAATAATATTGTAATTTTAGAGCCATAAAATCATATCGCCTGAATCTGTCGTCCGATGTGGAACGAGTATTGATCAAATATTTAAGCAGAAACAGAGTTTAGTGCAAACTGAAAGCAAAACGTCTGACTTCCGGGTTAAAACTTAAACCATAACTGACCGAAGGATAAAAGACTGAAGCCTGTAAAGTTGAGATTATAAACTGATTTATCAGTCGCTGTTGTTGCTTCATACCAGTTCTGGTTGCCTTTATCTGAGGTTTCCAGCAGGTTTCCAGCAGTTTAATGTCCTCCTCGTAGCGGACGATGGTTTTTTCTACCTGAATGAAGATTTCTTCCGCAGCAGCAGTTAGTCTCTCTCTGATAAAATCTCTCAGATGCTGAACTGAAGACATGGTTACTGAGATATTCAGCTGAAACACGAAACGCAACACAAGCAGCAGCTGGAGCCGTTTTGTTTTACTTCCGCTGGGGGTCACAGTGAAAAACAACGCAGATGATTTTTCCATTTCCGCCCCCTGCTGGCCTGGAGAGGAACCGCAGCGTGCAGCAACAACAGAGCTGCGAAACTTTCTTTATTCACATGAACTCATCTTATTTCATGTTGTAAACAGAAACATGGATCTGTTGAAATTCTTCCTTTTCAAAAACATCTTTTCAAACATGTAATCTTCTACTTTCAAAAAACAAAATTAATCTTCTGTTCACCATCTGACTCTATGTGTCTTTACATGTTTTACATATTGGGACAATAATAACTTATTTCCACAGTTTATACAATATCTCGCTGATATACAAAACTACCAAAATTCCCACTTTCAGTTCTCTATCACTATTTCTAAACTTAATGAATGGAGCAGCAGTAATTCTCCTTTGGGTTTGGAAGCACATTATAGGTGATGAAGCAGGTTTAGAGACTTGTTGATGATGCTGATGGCAACGTTTGAAACCTTGAAAGCCACATGACTGATTTATGAACTGGATCTCCTTGGGTTGCCTGTGAATCAACATATGAGCTCCAAAACGCTGCTGAGGCCTCATCACATTTTGTTGTATAACGATCTTGTTGCAGATGTGTTTGCAAAGTTATCGCCTTTTTGATCTAAAAACGATTTTCACCTGATAAATCATCACTAATAATAATGTGAAAAACAGCACAGTGGTCCCTGTGTTCTTATTTCTGATATTTTAAGAAGAGATATGTTCTTATACTTCATTAAAGTTCAACTAAACTTTAATGAAATATAAAATCTCATCTATACTGAGGTTCTGCATGAAAAGAAGGAGACCAACCAAGTGGAGGAAACTCAGCCGAGTTATTACTCGGATGCAATAAGACTTTGACACAAATACAATCATAATGGTAACACTGGACAACTGGAGACAGAAAATGTTTTATCCTGATTTGCTGATGCTTTTCTGGGTGCATTCTATAAAAAGGTATTTTCTGTAGCAGTAAAAAAAAGAGAAAAAGTTTTATTTTTCAGTAAAAAAGCAAATAGAATTTTGTTTCTTGTGACATAAACATGGTTAAGATGTAACAAAAATCAGAGATTATTGTCTGTTTTCAGTTTTCCTTTGATCAATAAAACAGATTGAAACAATATTTAGCATTTATGTATTGTAAAATAAACATCATTTAATCATTTATTCAGTTAAAAACTGCAAACACAAGTCATAAAATCACTTTACCTGTTTTACATGTATTGTCCATTTGGTGCCGCTGCAGAGCAAATGAAGCACCATGGAGCTTCGGATCCTGACAGAACGGAAAGCTTCATCTCATCGCTGTTCTACAAAGTTATGAGTAGATATTGACCAAGAATAATTTATCCGGAAAAAGTTATTTTCAGTTGTAGTGTATTCCTTCTGTCTTCATATGCTTACAATCTAATATCTGGGGAAACATGAGTCAGCTTTTCGTTCCACCTTTTGAAGCTATATTTCTACAGTTAAACATTATTCATATCTTTGAAGCTGCTTAGTACGGTGGCCGACAGGTGCAAATGCGCAGCAAAAGAGAAAACATGCAAACAAAAGAAAAGACACGCGCACAAATTAAATGCGGCAAACAAAAAGCAAATAAAATGCAGCAAACAAAAAAGAAGACACCCCCGAATGAAATGCAGCAAACAAAAAGAAAACAACCCCGAATGAAATGCAGCAAACAAAAAGTGTTGAAAACGGAAGTGCTCCAGACCACTAGGGGGAGTCTAACAAAAAATAGCTGTGTCCGAATTCAGGCTCTGCATCCTTTAAAGCGGGTGTTCAGAAAAGCAGCAATGGCGACAAAATAATTTTTCTTGTATTACACTTAAAATTACACAAAATTATTTTTTACAATGTTTTTAGGCGAGAATGTAGATGTATAGATCTGAAATATCTGCTCGGTTCATTAATAAATCACCTACTTCCAATATTGCTCCGACGTTTTCGGAGATGTCTTCTCCCGCTGCATTAACAGCCAGCTTCACTCGCAAGCTGTCAGCTGGCCGGGCGCTCCATGTAGATATTAATAAAGTATTTAATTTATTCCTGAGCAAATGGGTTTGACTGATTAAAGTTAAGCCTTCAAACATAGTTTATTTAACTGTAATGTCTTACTACCTGAGATCTGGAGAGTATTTGAAAATGAATAATATCCCTTGTATACATGAAACATTTTAGAATCAGACAGATTTTCTTTTTACTATGGAACAACCTTTATTACAAAAGGTGAAGAATAATACAGAAATAAAGAGTAAAAAACAACTGAGTCCGTTTTTTTTTCCTTCGCTGCTCTGTGCTTCACGTTGTCACGGTTACTAAGCAACATAACGCCGAGATGGAGGCTAGGCAGCTAGCCGGAGGCTACAGCTTCTCTCTTCTGGTCGTCCATATTCGTGGCCTTCGGAGGACCCGTCTTCTGTAGATCGGGCCGTTTCTCACATAGACATAATAAAAGGACAGACGCCTAATGGACCGCTCTCGTCTTATCAATACATACTTATATAAGTATACAAACATAAATAAATAATCATTAATACTGAATAATATACATTAGGCTATGCATGATTATGCACACACACACACACACACACACACACACACACACACACACACACACACATATATATATATATATATATATATATATATATGTTTTTCAGCAGCTGAGATTGGGTCCAAAATCCGATACGAGATTCATCCGTGCTGTGCAGTGAATCTGTCTCTCCCTTCTTCCTCACGTCGTAGGAAACCTTCAAAACAAAAACGGGACATTTTCGAGTTATCTTACGTTGACAGAGTTAAATAATTAAATAATAGCCATTGTCATCTGTGTAAACTTTGCTGGTGAATGTTATGATTTTTATAATCTTGTTTCATTTCTATAGTAGGCTCTTGTATCAGATAATCTAAATGTTGGAGAATGACTGAAACATTTTAAGATTTACGGAATCTCGGTTAGCTGTCAGAGCGGGGGCTGAACACCAAGCACTATAGCTAGCATTAGCTGGTATTTCGCCAGTGGACATAAATACAGTATAGTAATATTCTAATCACAAAAATACACAGTAATATGTCCATCTTACTTGCGAAAAGTCTGTCGAGCCCTCACGTCAGTAGTCCGTCGATCCGATCAACAATATTCCGCAGTGCTGAAGGCATCTTCTGCTGTTTTGGTTGAGCAAAGCAGGAGGGACGACCGCTCCAAGAGCGTATTTGCGCCGGAGCAGCCAATCGTGGGGGGGGGGTCTACTCTTTTATTATGTCTATGCTTCGAAGGATCAGTTTCTCAGGGCCCTTGAAAAGATGCAGAGCCTGAATGGGCTCTTTGCACCTAAGGCGTTGACGTCACATCTCCAGGAGCTAATGCGGTTCACTTTTTTCCGCTTTCAGTTACCATGACTGGTAGAAAAGACTAAGTCGTATTTCAGATGCAAAAAAACAATACTATTAACATTGCTGTCTTCCTAATATAATGGGCTTTTAAGTTTTCGTTAATTTCCAAGCGATCCTGAATTAAGAAGTTGGCTTGTAAATATCTGTCGCTACCAGCTAACGCCGCACAGCAAAGTTTGCAGCCTTCACTCCGGATCAGCCTAAAACTACCGGGGATACGGATGGTAAATAAAGGAGCCTCCCTGAGTTATTTCCATGGAATCACTTCTATATTCAGCCTGAAAGAGTTTATGGGAACGAGAGAGCAGACCAGAGCCAGACAGCCGAGCAACTGATCCGCCTGTACATACTGCTGTAAACACCGTCCTATCTGAGCTCTTCACAAGAAACATGCAAAGGTAATAAAACGAAATAACACGGAGACATGAAGCAACACGGTCATATTTTTCTAAAAGCAGCAACTTTGAACCTGAACAGCTGAACCAGATCTCTGACACCAGAGCTGCGCTACTGTCAAGCTACCAGGCTTGTTGAGCTCCGTCAGGCTTCGGAAGTAAAGTCTGTGACACTAACGACAATAAACACACATAATATACTTGAAAATAAGATAAATACATTGTCCGTTAGAATGTTTAGATACTTAAATAACACATTTTACAAGAACAATGTCCGAGAATATTGCCTACTAGCATAAGCTAAGGTTAATGTTAGCCACAAAGTTTAAGTAAAACTCACCTTCGTGTCAGTGAATGTATAACGAGGTGAACATCTTAAAACCTTTCTTCAGCTGACTTGTTGGGGCTTCGGATCGATGTACAAACCTTGGCCAAGCCCTGCAGCACCTAATGTAAATGATATTTGTATTGGATCGGAAACAATCGAGCCGCTTTACCCCGAACGCGGAAGCTGAGGTGCAAAGAGCCCATACGGACACAGCTATTTTTTGTTAGACTCCCCCTAGTGGTCTGGAGCACTTCCGTTTTCAACACTTTTTGTTTGCTGCATTTGATTCGGGGGTGTTTTCTTTTTTGTTTGCTGCATTTTATTTGCTTTTTGTTTGCCACATTTAATTTGTGCGTGTGTCTTTTCTTTTGTTTGCATGTTTTCTCTTTTGCTACGCATTTGCACCTGTCGGCCACCGTAGCTTAGACTATTGTCTTCACTGATTGTGAATCAGAGGCAGAACAACAGCACCATATTTTAGTTGAGGGGCAGAGGCTGAAAGCAGCAGCCGCTTCCTCTGAACGTCCAATCCATAGACATAAATACGTAGACGCCTCATGGAACGGGTCATGGGTCATGGAGCGGGTCGGCCCGTTGCTGCGATACGTCACAGCGTCCGCCATATTGAATGTGGAATATGTGCCAGTAAGCTAATACAGGTAAATGGACCGAACTTCACAAAGTGCCGTTCTACAAAGTATTTTAAATTAATTCCTGTCATTGACACATTTTCTCACACATTAATATATTTGGTAATCAGAGAAATGACTAAAGAGAGTTTCTAACTTTTGATGTGATTATTTAATTTTTTGGGGCATTTCTGAATAAAGAGCACAATGTTTTATTTGATAGTTATTCTGATCATTTTTATATTAACATTGATGAACAGACACTTTTAGTGTTTAAATAACATATTTACATAATTCCATAATTTACTGTACATTTAACATTTCAAAACAAATTATTTTCTTGTATTTATTTTTTTATACATTATTGAGAAATGACTTTCAGTTATTGTCAAACTACTACACATTTTTCCAGATACAAATATTTATTACAGAATGTCAACTCTGCTATTGACAGCAAAGAGTGAAAATAATTCTAAGAGTAAATTATTTTTATTTCATTACATAAGCTGCATTAATACACTGATACTTCATATTGAGATATTTACACAAAAAGTGAAAGAATAAAACATTTATTTATTATACTGGGAACACTGGTCACAGGCTTCAGTCTGCTGGTCTCACTGGGAGAACTCAATGACTTCTGAGACGTCCTGGTTCACAGGCTGAAGCCAAGGATAAAAGAGAAATTATCCAAAAGTTAATAGAAAATACATATATGTTTCCTTGACATTCATAAAAAGCCATTTCCAGCATGTTGGGCTCTGACTCGTAGCATCTTTATAGCTAAATACCGACATGGAGAAGCTGAGCTGGAAACAGACTGAAGAACAGCAGCTCCAGCTCTGATCCTGACTGATCTTTCCTCACTAAATCCTCTGGTTTCTAATGAACTTCTCCTCTAACAGCGGTTTCTCATCAGCTCTCATTAGAAAACAGTATGAAAATATTAGCTGCTAAGCTAACAATCAGCGGTTATTTTGGGCTAATTTAGCTACATAGGAAATATTTCTCGGTTGTTTAGAAGCGAATTTCTGGCTGTAAAGTAATTCTGATCTTTCATCCTTACCTGTGAAAGGTAATGAGAATTAATCCAGTTTGTTTCGTAAAACAGTCGAAACACACAGAACAGGACTTAAGGAGCTCCGATCGCCCAGCTGCCACATACAAGATGGCGGACGCTGTTACGTACGACTCAGCATTCCATGAGGCGTCTACGTATATGATGTCTATGGTCCAATCAGGATCTTCCTCTGATAGACCAATCAGCCGCTTCCTCTGATCATCTGTGACGGGGTTCTCTTATGACTTGGACAAACAAAAATTGACTGCCCAAGACCAGAGATCACTTTAGTGGAATTTATTTAGCTTTTCTTCAGATGAACAAAGATGGCAGGTGCAGAATATATACAAGGACGTCCAAGGCAGGTTAAAATCAGACAAACAGCAATACCTTCGATGCAAGACTCCATCACCTTCCATGTGACTTCTCAGGAGTCTAGCCACAGACTGCCTCCCTGTGGCAGAGCCCTGTTTTTAAAGCCACAGGCTCCCCCCACAGAAAGACCAAACAAGCAAACAAAAAAACAATTACTTCTAACTCAAGTAAACTCTTTAAAGGGTACATAATAATAATAATAATAATAATAATAATAATAATAATAAAGAGAAAATAAAATAATAAACTTGTAATCAAAAATACAATAATCAATTTAATAGAAAACACTCAATATGCTCCGATGACGTCACTACGTCATCACACGACTCCCTCGCGGCGCGCCACAATCCGGAAATAACCCTGCTTGAAAACAAAACCAGGAAAATGTTTGGAACTGAAAACAGGCTAGGATGGATATGCTAACTGAAGCAGGAACACCGCGTGTGCACCCACGATGAACCGCATCAGTTTAAGCTGCAATAGAAGTAAGTTAACGATTGTGTGTATGAGTGTGCAGGCGTGCTCGCATGTGGACACGGACTTATAATTAAGTCCCGGCTCGTGAGGCTCCTCCGTCACATCGTCCAATCAGCATCTTCCTCTGATCGTCCAATCAGCATCTTCCTCTGATCGTCCAATCAGCAGCTTCCTCTGATCGTCCAATCAGCAGCCTCCTCTGACCGTCCAATCAGCAGCCTCCTCTGACCGTCCAATCAGCAGCCTCCTCTGACCGTCCAATCAGCAGCCTCCTCTGACCGTCCAATCAGCAGCTTCCTCTGATGGTCCAATCAGCATCTTCCTCTGATCGTCCAATCAGCAGCCTCCTCTTCTCTGTGGCTGCAGGGGCTGATGGGAGCTCTGGTTCCTCTGCTAGAAACCACGTGGCCCTGGTCTGATCTCTCAGCTCGTCCTTGTTTGGCCTCAGCTGCATCAGAGCTCCACTTCTCCCCAGGTTCACCAGAGGAAACTCCACTGCACACAATGCTTTTCCTCCCAGCTGCTGCTCTGTGCTGGCTGGGTTCAGGTGAGTGTTTCCACCAATCAGGAGCCAACAAAGCCCACCTGGAACAAACACTGTCACACTAACCTTCACCTGTCTGTCTGTGTCTCTACAGCGCTGGCTACCATGGCAACACAGCTGGTTCAGGATGATTTAACTCTGACCAGGAGATCCGGACAGAGCGTCTCCTTCAGCTGTGGAGGAACTGAACAGTGTCATACTAGTTACTCTGTACACTGGTTCCAGAAGAAAGACACAGAACCATTCAAAGCTATTCTTACTATCAAGAGTGGTACCAAACCTAGCTATTTCAATCATCCTCAGAAAAATGATTTCTCAGCTGAGAGAAATCAAGGTGATTGTTTCTTGAAGATAAATAAAGTTAAACTGGATCATTCAGCCTCCTACTACTGCGGCTGCTTGAAGTCTGTTTCCCACAGTGAGAAATGATTCCTTCAGCCTGAACAAAAACCTCCAGATGATCAGATGTCAGTTTGTGACATAGAGAGCAGTAAACCACAGCCCAGGTTCACTGATTTCACCTCCATCTCACACAGAGACTCTCTGAGTTTCTGGTTTCATTCATTATTATTTACAGACTTTGAGTCTAAGGCCTGAATGTGTCATTGTGTCCTGAATAACTCGGCTCCTTTAAAGAGCTGCAGTAGCAAAATCCATTGGTCCTTCCTGGTGTTAATGAGCTCTTCATGGAAACATTTCCAGCAGATCTTGTTTGCTGAAATCTGCTAGATAATTTTACTTTATTCCATTTTAAAAGACACTCCTTGGACTGATCCCTAGTTGGTCTTGTATACTTTTTAAATTTGTATTGTCATTTAGCTAATCATTTGGTTTAAATATTTAAATCTAGCTATATAGCAACAGATTAAAACATATCTAAGATGAAGTCAAAGGTGAAGTGCTTACTATGAGAACTGGGAGGTTTTCGAGTGGCTGATGCACAAACTGATTTAACAACAAACCCAGATAGCACATCATGTTAAATCAACGTTGAATTATAGTTAGAATCGTTGAGTTTTGGTTGAGGTCGACAACTGACGGTGGATCAACCATCCAATCAAACCGTTGAAAATGTGTCATTGAATCAATGTTGTTTTGTGGTTGAAACCTAATGAATGAAATGCCGAAGTCTGATCAATATTGAATCAATGTCAGCTGTTTTGCCACACCACTTCCCCTCCTCTTCTCCTCATCAGAGCTCTGGGTCAGAGCATTTTATTAGTGAGCGGGGGTTCTCACATTTTTAATAACACTGTAGAGGATAGTGGGTGCTGATTCCTTTCTGTACATTTTCTTACTTGTTCATAAAAATTCTTACTGACTGTGATGTATTGACACAAAAACATCTACAACGTACTAAAAGGACTGGAGCGGTCCACCCCTGCTAGTTACCTGAGTGGGATGGCCCAATCACACAGCCACTTCGCTGTTGGCAAAAGATGTTAATTCAATGTTGAATTATGATCACAAAGGTTGAATTAATGTTTAAGGTCAACGACAGAAGCTGGATCAACCATCAAACAACCATTCAATTCTAGCCAATTGAGTAACGTTGAAAATGTGTCAATGAATCGTGTTGATTTATTGTTGATATCCATTGATTGAAACACCAATATCGAATCCAATGTTTTTTAGCACCGGTCCTCCAGGCCCTGCAAGTTTCAGGCATTTCCCTAATTCAGCAAACATGATTTTAATGATTTTAATTGACGTCTGATTAACAGGGTTTTGCTGAACTTAAAACATGCAGGTCAGTTTGCCTTGAGGATAAGGTTTGGGGCAAAAGTAGTAATCTAAATGTTCAATCAATGTAAGCTGTTTTTTACACCCCTCCACCACCACCCGCCATTCAAACGCCCAACCCCCTTCCCTCCACCCGCCAAACATACACACACACCCCTCACCTGGCCCCATCTACGCCTCAATATAAATAGCAGTGGGTGGACCGCTCCACTCCTTGTAGTACTTTGTAGATGTTTTTGTATCAATATATCACACACAAATGGTCAGTAGGACTTTTTTATGAAAAAGTAAGAAAATGTACAGAAATGAATCATCACCCACTATTCTCTACAGTGCTTAATTTAAAATGTAATAACCCCCACTCACTAATAAAATGCTCTGACCCAGAGCTCTGATGAGGAGGAGAGGAGGGGAAGGGGTGTGGCAAAACAGCTGACATTGATTCAACATTGATTCAACATTGATTCAACATTGATCAGTCGTTGATCAGACATCGGCATTTCATTCATTAGATTTCAACCACAAAACAACATTGACTCAATGACACAGTTTCAACATTGGTTACTTGGCTGGAGGTGGATGGTTGTTTGATGGTTGATCCACTGTCATTTGTCGTCTTCAACCAAAAATCAACCCTTCTGACTATAATTCAATGTTGATTTACCATTGTGTGCAATCTGGGCAGGTTGCTGCAGCCCTCATCACCTCCTCATCTCCCCCTACTCCCTCCCAAACCTCCCCCACCCAGCCGCTCCTCCCAACCTTCTCCTCTTTACCCCCTCTCATCCCTTCTTCCCTCCCCCTCCTTGAGCTCTGGGTCAGAACATTTTATTACTAGGTGGGGGTTAATCATGTTTCAAATTAAGCACTACATGTTGAGAACAGTGGGTTGTGATTCCTTTCTGTACATTTTCTTACTTGTCTGTAAATATTATTACTGACTGTGCATAATGTGTTGACACAAAAACATCTACAAGTCTGTACTAGGAGTTGTACAGTCCACCTCCCCAATTTTACACTTGTGGTTTGTCCCAACCAAACAGCCACTTTGCTGCTGGCTTGTTTGCTACCGGCTTCTGAATTGAATTCTCTGCTGAGCACTTTTATGGTAAGTTTTTCAATATTACTTTGATCTTAAATGTGTTTATTGAAAAATAAGGGCATTGTTTTGTGCCCATAGTAATCCTGGTTATTTTGGGGCAAAACGGATATTTTTAATAATTGAGGTCATGTCTCCTTTTGTATTATTTTCATCCTACCCACCACTCCAGGCCTAAGTATGAAATCCTGCGAGATTTTGTGGGATTTGAATTTAGGGCGGGGCCTATTGTTTGGTCTGGGAGAGCATGTGGTGGACAAGGAAGTGTAAGGCTGGCTGGTCCAGGTGGGCTTTAAATTGTTGTGATAATAATCACTTGTTTTTAACTTTTTATTATGATGTGCTTAGGGACGTGCTTAAATGAGCCTCTGTACCAGAACAGCTGAGTTGGATGATTACATGACCGTCTGCAGCCATCAAGAAGTGCAGAAGGTTGTTAATCATCCACAGATTCAATCCAGGTGAGGCAGAAGGGAAACACTTAACATGTAAGGCAGGTGAAACACTGAACTAAACCTGCTAATGACTGATTCAGTCTGTTGATCCTTGGATTGGTAACTGGTTAAATTGAACTGGACTATTGTTACTTGTGTGGGATCTTTATTAGCATATAGACACGTTTTAAGAAATTTTATCAACTTATTTGGAAATATTTGTAGTTGATGGAAGATTGAACCAGCTATTTGATGGAAGTTTATTCTGTATAAATTATAATTTTTCCAACTACACTATAAATCACCTTTTGCTCTATTTATTTGTCTCTGGTGTGTTAAATAAACCTGATCCTCCCTGAGTTTTATTGTTAGGTTGTCTGATAAACAGCCCTTTATTTTAAATATTGATTTAATATCAATATCATAAATCCTACACTATACTGCAGCTTAATGGGTAAATGCAGTTGTATATGTAAACATTAAGATAAATATTAATGAGCGATTAAGATATTAATTTAACAGTGAGTGTACATGGGGAACTATATGGTTTGTATTTGTTCTCAGACCTGTAACCAGTTCACTGTTTAATCTTTCATTGTGTTTCAGAACTTTTCAAATGTTTATCATCTTTCTAACCGGCACCTTCCTCACTTTTAATTTTGTGTTTTTCAGCTGTTACTCTGCAGTTTGACCAAAAGCTGACTCTTGAGGACTGCAGCGAAACTGTCGAAGTGGCTTCATTACGCGCCAGAACAAGAGGAAGACATCGCAAGGAATCAAAGTGACGCCAACCAGAGTCAAACTGGGGTTACCACAACTTGTACTGTTTCCCTACTTCATACAGTACAAAGCTTAACTTCATCGACTCTGTTCTTCTGTGGACAACAGACTGTTGTTTTGACAGTCAAAAAGGAGTCAAATATGTTTAAAGATCTGTCCCTTTATTCTTAAAATGTTATATCAAACCCATGTTGTCATTTTTAACCTTTTGCACACAGTTTACCCATCATCTGCCAATAATATAGTATGTTTAACACCAGTGAAGAAACTTTTAGTGGCATGTTATGATGTAGACCTATCAGACCTAAAATGTACATAAATCCTTAGTTTTCATTCAATATAAAATCAACCCAAATCTGCATGCAGATGAAGGTTCAATCAACGTGGATTCCTAACTGATTCAATGTAATATCAACACAAATATGCATGTAAATTGACATACAGATGATGGTTGAATCAACATTGATATAATGTCAGTAATGGTTGAAACCCTGACGTTGATTCAACATACAAGTCATCGACCACTTTCAATGTTGTTTCAATGTCAGCGTTCAACGTTGATTCAATGTTGTTTCAATCATTCTGTGCTATCTGGGCTCAGATATTGGAGTTAATTCCTCTTCAATTGGTGCTGATTTTGAAGGGCCAGTTGCTGGGAGCTTGTCCTCCATTAAGCAGAAACAAGAACAGATTTGTTGAAATTCATTTACTTGAGCTTATGAGCTTCAGACCTGCAGAACAGTGATAGTAAACACATCAGGATGTGTTTATTTCTGTGGAGGAATTTTCCTGCCATAATTCGAGAGCACACATTTTCAGTCTGAAAGCAGGACTAGTGTTTCTTAAACTTGTAACGCTTGTAGTCAAAACTTCTTCTCACGCTCACGCCAAGTCTCTGCTTGGCACAGTCGCCTGGCAACCTCTCAGCCAATAGAATGAAAATGTTGTACTGGGTGCGTTTGTTTCCTTCTAGTGGGTGAGCCTGTGTGGCTACTAATGATTGTAGCAACCACTAGATGTTAGGGAGAGACAATGGCCTCAGCTTTCTGCTCCATGTTACACTAAACATCCGCTATACTGATCACCAACAGCTACTGATCTTAGTTTGTTCATCCAACCAACTCATTACATCCAGTGGGTGGCACAGGTTGCTACAATCGATAGCCACACAGGCTCACTGGCTGACTAGAAGGAAACAAACGTGCCCAGTACAACACTTTCATTCTATTGGCTGAGAGGTAACTCTTAAATATACATTTTCTTCCAGATGCAAAATGAAATACCGGTAACTCACAGGCCAAAGGAGGATATTTACATAATTTCTGTCTTTTTTTACTATTGTGAATGTGTCTTGGATTTAGTTTTATTTTGAATTATTTACTGTAACATGTCTTTGTTGTGCTATATTTATGAAATAAAATTGGTGTTCTTCTGCCGCTGCTTTATCTTTGAAGTTTACCTGAACGCGGATCCCATGCACCTCCTTTCACTCAAACTGGACACTGCATGGATATTTACATCAACCCCCTGTGAGGAATTATGTTTGTTTGGAGAACTCCACATTGAGGTAAGAGTCTAAACCCCACCATGTTAACTCTGGTTGTGCAGCTCTATGTGAACTGCCGCTGCAGTTGCAAAAAGAAAATAATATATGCTGAAAAACTAATATAAAATAAAAACTAATATATATATATATTACTGGAGTAATGCATGCTACTAACCATGCATGGTTTCCTGCTAAAAATTAAACTACTTCCTGTTATTCAATAACACCCAGTTATAATTGCAGTTTACTAAATTGTATTTGTGAACAAATAGCTCAGTCTCAAAGATTAAACTCACAGCATCAGATTGTTGCTGTGGTAACAAAACAATCTAACTATGAATATTGTTCTTTGAAGTTTTAGTAAACTTGCCAGCTACTTAAAATCTTACATTTAAATGTTAGTTTGAAATATTTTAATTTATGCTGAAACCACTAAATCAAATTCAGCAGCATTGATCATCTCAATAAACAAGAGTTGCATTCATGTATCTGTGGTCTGTGTTAAAGTATTAGCATTTATGGCCCCTGAAGCCCTGGGGGGCCTGATGGAGCTGCTGACTTAATTTGGCTTTAACAAAAGTGCAATTAATTGATATTCATTTTAATTATATTTTTTGATTAGTTAAGACTAATTGTGGATTTAAATAACGTTTCACTGGTGATGTTTTCCTGTAACATGTAATTACCCAGTAATATTTTTACATTTCCTGTCAACATGTTTTAATACAAAAACACGGTGGACCGCCTCGGCACCCCAACCACCAGGCTGAGTGAGTTTTCTGGGGGACACCCTGGGTCAGTTTAAAAGACAGCACATGAGAAAAGCTCCTAGAAATCAGTGACCATAACACATGATGGAAATGACTGAAAACCAACATCTCCACTAACTCTGATCAGCATGAAGATAAGTTGGAGGAAGAATGAGTCAGACTGCTGTACTTTATTTACTGAGACCTGACTGTCGTTCAATCGGTCCCCCTCTGTCCTGCAGCATGTCCGAGTCCATCACTAAATAGGACATGATGATCAAAGGCTGCTGCTTCCATTTCCTGTGAGTCCTCTTTTTTTCCTACTATCTCCATCCCTGATCAGTGTGAAAGGTCATGACCTCTGCTGCCAGCCTCCATCCCTGATCAGTGTGAAAGGTCATGACCTCTGCTGCCAGCCTCCATCCCTGATCAGTGTGAAAGGTCATGACCTCTGCTGCCAGCCTCCATCCCTGATCAGTGTGAAAGGTCATGACCTCTGCTGCCAGCCTCCATCCCTGATCAGTGTGAAAGGTCATGACCTCTGCTGCCAGCCTCCATCCCTGATCAGTGTGAAAGGTCATGACCTCTGCTGCCAGCCTCCATCCCTGATCAGTGTGAAAGGTCATGACCTCTGCTGCCAGCCTCCATCCCTGATCAGTGTGAAAGGTCATGACCTCTGCTGCCAGCCTCCATCCCTGATCAGTGTGAAAGGTCATGACCTCTGCTGCCAGCCTCCATCCCTGATCAGTGTGAAAGGTCATGACCTCTGCTGCCAGCCTCCATCCCTGATCAGTGTGAGCTTCATGGCTCCACCAGCCTCCAGGAAACCACAGCCCTCCCTCCGTGCTGCATTCATGATCTCAGGAGATCTCAGCAGCTGCAGCTCAGACTGAACACTGAAGACTTTCAGCAAGACGACGTCCCAACAAACCAGGAGACCCAGTGGGAGAGATGAGAGCTTTAGACATGATGTCTGCAGAGCTTCCTTCAGACCCACTTTGGACCTTCACAGCACATTGCTGATGGTTCTGATCCATCAGAACCTCACAGCAGCTTCAGCAGGACGGTTCTGATCTGCTGAGCAGCAGCTCACATTGTGACTGTCTCCTTCTCATTCAGACACTTTTTAAATCTGCATCCATTATAGTGGTACTTCTTTGGTTCTGGAACCAAACTGGGTATTACAGGTAAGAACCAATATTTACTGGTTTTATTATAGAAGTTGACATGTATTTAAAGTCACTTTCTGCTGCATCAGGTTTTTCATGTCAGTTTTTATCAATCAATCAATCAATCAATCAATCAATCAATCAATCAATCAATCAATCAATCAATCAATCAATCAATCAATCAATCAATCATGCCTTGTTGCTGAAATCAATCATTTCATCAACAAGGCATGTCAAAGTGCTGTACATCATAACAAAAAATACAGTCATAGAAGACAGTCATCAATGATACATAACATTTTGTCTTGATGCAGTGTTGCACATCAGAATGTTTATCAATGTTTTAAAATCAGCTCTAAACAGATGTGCTTTTGGTCTGGATTTAAAAGAACTCAGTGTTTCAGCTGTTTTACAGTTTTCTGGAAGTAGCAGATTGATCCAGCAGCAGATCTTTAATCCGTTCAGTGATTTCTAAACTACCAACAGTAGTTTAAAGTCTGTTTTCTCAGTGAAGGGCTGTAGAACTGGGTGATGTAGCCATGAAAACATCAGAAATCGATGAAAAATTACTTCAACGGGCTCTGAACAACTTTATGTATTTTACAAATATTAACGAATAATAACTAAATATTCTCAGTAACTAATCCTGTAATAGCTGCTAATATTATTGTGGCTATTATTGATAAATTGGACTTTTGATTAAATACTAATTTCTGTAAAATGTTCTTTAGACATCTCCTAACTGTTATAACTCTGAGTTACATGAAGCTGATAGAGAAAAACTAAATATAAGACCAGAAAACATCAGATAAGTTTTTGTATTAGCCTGTTTCACTGTGCGCGGGGAGTGGATCTTTGGTTCTGGAACCAAACTGTTTGTAGTAGGTAAGAACCAACATTTACTGGCTTCATTTAGAAATTGAAATGGGTTTAAAGTCTCTTTCTACTGCTTCAGGCTTTAAAGCTACTTATTATTTTATCATTTTAACAATCTTTTATAATCTGCTCTAAATGAATTGAATGAAAATATAATGTATACAGAAAATATTTAAAATCTCCCTGAATACATCAAATGTTTATCTTCTGTTTTGTTCTGGGTTATTTTGATAAAAGTCTAATTACTGTAAAATATCTCTGGGCAGCTTTAGAAAATACAAATAGTGTTTTTGCAAATATTGGAGAATAATATTTGTAAACTCTTCGTAACTCTAACCCTGTAATGTCCCCAGGACTCACGCCAACTTTACTTTCTTTAATCTAAAATTTTTCTGTAAAACTAACAACTTCTGATCTCGATGCTGAAAATGTAATTAAAATTTTTTTTAAATTGGTGAGAAAAAAAAACATGACTGTCAAGTCAATTGGTCTCTCTAAATTCTGCTGAGGTTTGTCCGCATTGCCCTGCGGTGGACTGGCGGCGTGTCCAGATGACCCCGCCTCTCGACGGGCACCAGCAGCCCTCCTGACCCTACGAGGGATAAGATGATGGATGATTAGATCTGTTAGTTCTGGGAATGAAATATAGTAACAAATGTCATCAAGATTATAATTTTGATGAAAATGAACACAAAATATATTTTGTCAAATATATCTGCAGAAAGTATTTGTTAAGTAAGAAAATAAAGCTGTTATATTTTATATAACACCAGTATAAAGGTGTAATATGTAATATATACAGGTGGATATTTTAACACACTTGTACATTTATCTTATGATGATCGACTGTCAGAAAAGCACCAGCTCTCTGCTGCCCAGCTGTGAATGACTAATAATTAGAACATCTGTGCTAAAAAAAAATGAGACTGTTTTCCTTAACTTTTCTGCTTTTAATTTATTTTTAGACTTTGATCATATTTTAGGTAATCAAATTAATTTATTGAAAGAAAAATAACTTGAGAGAATAAAAGAAACGGTTTCGATTCAGGAAGTAAATGTATTCAAAGCCGGTTTTTCCCTGTGAGAAAAAATCCAGACCTGATTTCTGGTTCAACCATCAGAACCAGTAAAGACTCTGTAAATCCCAGTGGAGGAACTCTGACCCCCTGCTTTGCTGAACTGATTTCATTCAGACACAGAGGGCAGGTTACCAGTAGGAATGAGCAGCTGAAGGTGATGGTAGAGTCCAGGCTTTGACTAGGCCGTACCTACATTTTACTTCATTTCATTTCCATTCAGAGCTGAACTTGCTGGAGTTCTTTGGATCGTTGTTCTACCAGGTACAGCAGGTTCTCCAGGTCCCTCAGCAGCACATCAGTCCCACAGCATCACTCTGCCACCTCCGTGTTTGACTGTAATGTGATGTTCTGGTTCTGACCCGCTGTCAGTTTTACACCAGATGTAACGGGACGTTCAGGTTCTGAAAGGTCCAGTCCCGACTCATCAGTCTGCAGAATGTTTCAGGGATCATAAATGTCAGACGGGTCTTTGTGTTGTTTGGTGTCAGCCTCTCCTTATTCTGGAATCATGACCTCTGACCTTAACCGAGGCAGTAAAGTCTGGTTCTGGATTCTTCTGGGACCTCCTGGATGGGTCGGGTGTTTTATTAAAATAATAAACAGTTAATAGTTTAGTTAGTTATAGTTATTATGTTTTGTGCCATAAAACCTAAAACATGCGCAGCCTTTATGATTCTCAAACATGATCAAAGATGCAGAGACAATAACATCCTTCACACATGAAGTTTCTCTTTTGAAAACAATGAACCAACTGAAACACATAATAATCAATAAATACTGAAGTTTATCTTCATCATCAACATAAAGGAAACGTGAACAAATTAAACAATTCATCTCTGAGAATCATATATAAAAGACAACAAAACAAAAAGTGAATTTATTTTAAGAACTGAGAACATTTTGGATCCTCTGAAACTGAATGAAATCCTGAAGTTTCTAACAGCAAAGCAGCAGATCTGATCTGATCTCTGGCTTTAGTTCACTTCTATGTCACAAAGCTCTGGACCATAAATATACTTTATTAAAATATGAGTTTGTAATTTTAGTTTAAGTAAAATGTCCTTTTCCATTCATGCTTATAAGCTTAAAAATAAAATAAAAATATTTATTCAATATTATCTTGATTTATTCCTGTAAATGTTGTGATAATCAGCCTCATTAAATTTCCTCTCAATCTGTCTGCAAACTTCAGTTTTATTACTATTTATATTTAACCTCATTTTGTTAAATAATCCGTTTTTATCAGTTTCTGAAGATCAGGTTCATTCTCAGCTATAAGCACGATGTCATCTGCATACAGAAACATAAAGACATTTATATCAGATATTCTCACGTCTGACTCCTTAAATACCGTTAGTGATTAATAAATGAAATCATCACTTTACTTCTGCTTCTTTATTTGCTCCGTTTATATTTGTCTGAAGTTAAAATGTGTTTGATAACCTGAAACATTTGAGTGTAACAGGAAACCAAACCAGATCAAATCTGCAGAAGATGAAATGTATTTTTTCCAGCTCCGTAGTTTCCAGAGTGAATCCTGAGCTGATTGTTTCTGCAGATAAACTGGTGCTGCCCGAGGTGACTGTGTGTCCGGTGAAAACCGAAAGCCGTGTGGAGGGAAACACGGCTCTGATGTGTCTGGCCTCGGCCATGGATCCTCCTCTGGTCCGGATCTCCTGGAAAAGATTGGAGAAGGACAGCAAACTGGAGGAGCCGGTGCCTGCTAACGAGAAACAGCAGGAGATCAGCGGGTCGAAAAGTTCTGCCATCATCAGGCTGGTTCAAAACGAGACGCTGGACAATTATGATTACATCTGTGAAGTTCAGCATGAAGGCAAATATGTGACGAACCAAACGCGGTTCAAAGGTACGAAAAGCAGAAGTTCAGGAGAAATGCAGCTTCACATTCACAGTGTGACTGAAATGTTGGATTGTTTTTGTTCCAGAACTTCCAGAACCTCCAGAACCTCCAGCTCCAACAAAGTCTGGAGGAGCAACTGATCCGCCAGCAGCTGCAGCGTCTGTCCGTCCTCAGCTCCCAGTGAAGCTCCCAGTGAAGCTCCCAGTGTCCTTCCAGCCTCGCTGCAGGGTGAAGCTGCTCTGCCTGCTCTACTCAGTGCTGATAGTGAAGAGTCTGGTGTACTGCTGTGGACTCTCTCTGCTGATGGTCCTCAGGACCAAGGGACCGGCCCCCAGCTGAACCCTCTGCTGCAGCTGCAGCAACGCAGGATTTTATTATTAATCACTGAAAATCATTTATTCAACTTTAGCTTCATTTTAATTAGTTCTGGAGCTTCTTTGGTTTTATAAAGTCAGATATTCTCAGCCAATCAGACGTCAGAACGATCTGCTATGAAGGAAACTAAATCAGTTCAAGAAGATTTAATGTCATTGACTTTAATAAAAGTTTAGTTTTTAACAGATTTTCCTAGAAAAATGTCAGATTTGATCCAAAATGACATGAATTAATTCAATGTTGATTCTTTTAATGCAGTTTTATTGTAATTATGTACCAAATGACTCTTTACCATAAATATTCATAAAGACTCCATGTTTATAATTTCATGTCAGTCTGATTCTGACCCCTTCAAATAAAGTTTTACCAAACATTTAGATTAATTCATAAAAATTAAAAATGTTTCTGTCCAGTTTATTTTGCAAAGATGTAAAAACTCTGATTTTGTCCAAATGTTTTTCTACAGTTTTTGCTTTATTCTGCATGTAGTTTTTGCTGTGAATAAATCCTGACAGAATAAATCAGTTTTCTATTTTCTACTAAATGTTCCTCTGAATCTCCAGCTGCTCAAACATCCAGAGGTTTGACTGAAGTGTGAATGAGGCTCCATGAGGCTCTGAGTTCATCAGGAGACATGAAGTGGTTTCATCAGCAGCAGATCAGGGAGAATTAATGATGCTGGTCGTCTGACTGGACTGAGATGATTCACTTTACAATCTATCAGCTCTGATGTTGGTTTCAGTAAAAACAATGAAAATGTTTCCAGGAAGCAGAACCAAACCACAGAGATGCAGCAGATGATGAGTTTGTAGAGCAGCAGATCTGAATCTGTTCTCAGTGGTTATTAGAAGCCACCAAACTGCTGGCAGCCAATCAGACTTCCTTTCCTGCAGCTGTGTGGGTTTGTGCTCTGCAGCCTCCACACCGTTAGCTGTGGCTTCTCACTTTAATAACACAATGACAGTTACAAGCATCGACTGAAACAATGGTTCAGGAAGCACCTGTGTTCTTCATCTGAGAGAGAAACAGCTCAGAGCTGAACTCACAGCTCAGCAATCAGCTCCATCAGTGAATCACATCAGGCTGTTCAATGGCTCAAATACATGATAATAATTAGAGTAAAGATTGAAACACCAGCAGCTGAATCTAAACTCTGATCAGTTTTTCTGTTTTTCTCTTGATGCAGCAGGAAGATTTCAGCTCACAGGAACAAACAAAGCAGCAACAAAACCACTGAGACAGAAACTCAAACCACTGAGACAAACATTCATGTTGTTTAGTTCCTGTCAACCAGCAGCAGGCGGCCATGTTGGTTCTGATCCGGTCTCGTTGGTTCAACCCGTCAGAGGAGTCTGGACGTCTCCATCACAGCTGAACCTCTAACTGGTTTGGTCTCTGAGGACCAGCTCTGCACTGGTTTCCATCGGACCTCAGGGTCCTGTTACCATGGCAACCCCCAGATCCTCTGCTGACTCCTTCTGGGTCTCATCAGAACCATCTGGGTTCTCTGCATCCTGTCATTCAGAACCAGCTCTTTGCACAGCTTCATTAAGGTTCTGTTGTTCCTTATCTCTGCATCAGTGTCAGAACTCTGAACCCGTCCTTCTGGACCTCTCACCATGTTTTTACTGCTTTAGCTTCAGGAAGGTGGAACCGACCAGAGAAACCAGGCAGGAATCAGGAGAAGATTTTACAGAGACTTCAGGATCGTCCTGATTCAGGGAGCAGCAGCTCAGCGGTGAGGAACCAGGTGGCTGCATGTCTGGGACCCCGTCTCACTTCCTGGGTTTTTATGTGGGTTTTTCTGTGCAGAGGGTTTTTCCACCCCAACCTGTCATTTATGGATCCAGAGTCACATATTTACTGACTTCATCTCCTCTAACCAAAGGGCAGCGCCGCACAGACTGCAGCCTCATTCATTCATTCATTCATTCATTCATTCATTCATTCATTCTACCTGTTATAACTGTCTGAATAAAAAGTGTTTTTGATCAAAGTCTTTGATTCAGACGTTCATTAAAGTGAAGCTGATGCTTCTCAGCTTGTTGCTCATCAGCCTCAGTAGATGAAACATGTTGGGACAGAAACTCCTGGTTTGATGGACAATTTAACAACAAATCAAGTCATTTAGTCACAAACAGCTGTTTAATGAAACATCAGGGATTTTACACAAAGTTGAGCTACAATGAAATAAAGACAAATGAAGCAGAAAGAAAATAATCAGAGAAGATCTAAATCACAGACGGCAGCTGAGGAACAAATCATCATCTGGATGGAAATCCTAACAGTAAATCTGAGAAGGTGGAATAAAAATATTCTTTTAATGTGTGACTTAAATGATAAGGAGCTTTAAAACAGTCAGTGGTTGCAGCGATGGCCTCGGAGTAAAGAGCTCAACAGATGAACGGAGGCCTCAGTTCTCAATGCTGCCTGTTGACTTTGCTGCATATTTTCTCCTCTCATAACCGACTTTCCTGTTAGATCACTATCAATAAAAGCCATTAGGACCAAAAGTCACTTAAAAATACACCAAACAATCAGCAGCGATAAAGCAGGAGAAGCTGCAGCAGAGGGTTCAGCTGGGGGCCGGTCCCTTGGTCCTGAGGACCATCAGCAGAGAGAGTCCACAGCAGTACACCAGACTCTTCACTATCAGCACTGAGTAGAGCAGGCAGAGCAGCTTCACTCGGTTCAGGAACATCAGGATCCAGGGACAAACCTCTGGAACAGAACAGGAGGAAAATGTTTGGAGTTAAACAGAAATGTCCGTCCTCTGCTGCAGCTGCAGCTGAGTCCCTGCCTGGTCTCCCAGCTTCCTCACCTTGTGTTGCTGGGGCCTCCACTGGGCCCCCCTCATGCCGCACAGAGCAGCGGTATCTAGATGTGCTGAGAGGCTCCCGATCCACCAGTAAGATGGAGGCGGTGCGGTTCGGCTCTCTGAGCTCCAGCTGCTCTCCAGAGGTCAGATCCTTCTCTCCACCGTCCTCCAGTCTTGTCCAGGAGATCTGGACCTCAGGAGGAAACATGCCTGAGGCCAGACACAGCAGGAAGCCCTTCCTGTCCCGCTGGGCGCTGGATGCTGCTGGGTACACGCTCACCACGGGCTGCACTACCGGATCACCTGGAGGTCGGCAGCAGAAACCAGCAGACAGACACATTCAGCCAGTCAGCAGCAGCTGCAGCTCTGCACTGCATCCAGTCTGATCCTGGATCTGATCACTGAGCTGCTGACCAGCAGAACTAAGTTACTGCAGCCTCTGGACTCACATTCAACCAAACACCGACTCAGGCAGATGCTCTGCAGGCTTTTATTTTGAAGTTACTCTAAACAAAGACTTAAAAATACTCCTTTTAAATTTGGCTTTTAATTCCACAGCATTAGATTAGTTTCTTTTATATTTTCATAGTTTATGGTTTTATTAACTGGCCACTTTGTATTTTCTGGTTTAGCTGTACAGCATTTTGGTTGACTTTAGTTTTTAAAGCGGTTTATAAATGAATGAATGAATGAATGAATGAATGAATGAATTTCTGGCTCCTCTCCTACGTTTATTTCACTGATTGAAGGAAACATAAATGATGACAGTTGAAAGTCAGATTTCTTCTTCATCATCATCATCATCATCGTCGTCGTTTTAATGTTAAATTTGCATTGAAATAAATGAACTTTTCAGTAATTTTCTCATTTATTAACTATTACTGCACATTAATTACTGGAGGTTTTTAAAGCTTTATGTTGTAAAAACACTTTTTCTCTCTAATGTTTCGTTTTCTGGCTCTGAGCTTCGTTCATCATCAAGTCATCAGAAAATGTCAGATAATATTTTCCTCTTATTCATTTATATTAAACATTTTTCTCATATGTTTAATAAAACCATGTTGTTAGTTTACATTTCCTTTTTGTGGGACATTTTTCCCAATGAATCAAGATTGTTAAAGCCTTTAACCACATAAAGTTCATATTTCTACTGTTACACCGCAGGAAATGATGGGCCGAGTCACTCCTCCTGCAGCATATTTATTCAGTTTAAACTGCGAAATGAAAATACAGCGGTTACAGTAGCGCTCCCAACATCCGCTGCAACAAGCTGTCCTCTCGGCAATGGCGGACTCCTACAGCCTGCCAGAGCGTCACCCGCTGTTGCATGTGGTACTGAGCGCCCTCCGATGGCAAAACCCAAACATTATCAAATCTAATAAACACTGTTAAATCTAATAAACACTGTTAACTCTAATAAACATTGTTAAATCTAATAAATTCTAACGCTAGGCTGTGAGTGATCATCACCAAAAATAAAATGTGGGGGGGCTAGTTTCATGACTCACTTTCATAGTGCCACACTCTCCCCCACAAAATTAAATGTCTCCTGACATTTCTGGTTGCACAGTACATTAAACCATAGCCTTAACAGTCCCACAGCCCATGGCCTCCAAAAGGCATTACTCTCAATAACCTGAGTCTTAGTCACCTTGCAGTCCCTCTGAACCAAAGTCGGCTGACCTAAAGTGTCATAACTCAGTACAAGCGGTTTTTGACTTTGTCTATGGGGTCGCTGTCTCACATAGTCAGTCTCACCTTTGTTGGCAACTGAAATGTCAATCACTGCCTCACCGCTCTCTGACCTTCCAAGGTCGATGTCAGGGCATTCCTCTTCACTCTGTAGTGGCACATCCTCTTCTTGAACGTGAAGACTTGTTTCAGGCTGGAACGGCTCCGCCAAAGGGTTGAGTGGAGTCTGCCTCCGTCTCCCTGGAACATCCCTGAAGCACCACTGGTACGTGCCGCTGTAGTCATCATCTGATGTGTCACTATTTCCAAGATGTTGCTCTGCAGGTGGATGTCTCAACTTTTTCTTTGTAACAGCCGAAGCATCTTTACGGGGCTGAACAGTCTGTGTTGATGGTTTTTCAAGTGGTAGGAAGTCGCAGGGCAGTAGGAGATTCCTGTGCACCACCTTGTCTCTCCCTCGACCAGTTTCAGGGCAGATTCGATACACCGGGCTATCATCTGCTTTTCTCTCCATCACTTTGTAGATCTCGTTCTCCCAATAAGACTGGATCTTCGTAGGTCCGCCTCTGGGAGTGAGGTTTCGGAGGAGAACTCTGTCACCAGGCTGAAGATCTCTCCCTTTCACTCTCCTATCATAGTATGCTTTCCCTCGAGCAGCTTCCTTGGTAGCCGTTTCGGAAGCTACTGTGTAAGCCTCCTGCATTCTCTTCTTCCAGCAGCTAACATAGTCATCATAGTCCACATGAGTTTCATCTTTTCTCAGATTGAAGAGCAGATCGATAGGCAGGCGAGGGGAACGTCAGAAGATGAGGTAATATGGGGTGTAGCCTGTTGCCTCGCTCTTCGTACAGTTGTACACATGGACAACTTTAGCCAATGACTCTTTCCAATCCTCCTTCTCCTTGTCCTCCAGGGTCCGTAACATGGACAACAGGGTACGGTTGAATCTCTCCACCTGTCCATTACCCTGTGGGTGGTAGGGTGTCGTATGAGAACCCTGGATACCTGAGAGTTCTTTCAACCGTGCCATGAACTTGTTGTCAAATTCTTTATGGTGAAGTCTGGTTGGGAAGCCAAACTTGAGTGCAAAGTCATTGAAGAGCTCGTCAGCGACAGTTTTAGCTGCTTTGTTCTTTGTCGGATAAGCTTGGGCGAACCTCGTGAAGTGATCCATGACAATTAGTATATATTCGTAGCCATGCTTGCACTTTTCCAGGTGGAGGAAGTCTATGGATACCAGTTGGAACGGGTAAGTTGACTGGATCAAGGTCAGAGGGGCACAGGTCTGCTTACTCGGCTTCTTCTTCTTGAGACACTCGCATTCTTCCGTAGCAAAGTGTTCAACGTCTCTTGCCATCTGCGGCCAGTAGAACCTGTCTCTGATCAGGTCAAGTGTTCTTTCCACTCCTAAGTGGCCCATGTCTTTATGGAGCTCTTTGAAAACCAGGGGACGATAGGCTTTGGGGACCAATAGCTGCTCTCGGCGGGCTGTTTTGCGGTGCAGGATACCATGTTGGTTGACGTGAAGCTTCAACCACTGCCTGAGTAATGTAGCTACTGCAGGAGCCTCAGACTTCACCTCGATCCTACTTGGTCTCCTACCCTGTGACTTGTACCAGAGCATTCTTGACAGGACCTCATCTGCTTCCTGGGCTGTGCGGATCTCATCTGGTGTAAGAGGCTGGTTGGTGTTAGAATCCGTGAAGGTAAGTGGCCTCTACTTTTCTTCACCCCCTTCCTAGTCTTGTCAGCTGGGACTGAAACAAAGTTCTCAGAGGATGGAGGACTAAGCAGGCTATAGAGTGGATGGACTATGCAGGAGAAGTTGGCGATGAAAGGCCTATAATAAGAGAGGAAACCAAGCATTTGAGGTACCTCTCCGACGGTTGCAGGTGTGTTTTTCTTTTAAGGCCATCACCGGGGCCAGCTCTGCTGGGTCCATTGTGTAACCCTGGCCTGTAACTAGCTTGCCCAAAAACTTGACACTTCTCCTTAACAGGTCACATTTCTTTGGAGTCAGCTTAACACCATGCTCCCTGTAATGCTGGAGGACAAGGCGGATGTGCTCTAGGTGTTCTTCAAAATTGCTGCTGTGCACCAGGTTGTCGTCCAGGTACGGAAGGCAAATAGTGTCTCTGAGACCTGCCATACAATGTTCCATGCTCCTCTGGAACTCAGCGGGTGCAGAGCTCAGGCCAAAGGGAATGCGCACCCATTGGTAGGGCCCCCAGGGTGTGATGAAGGCGGTTAAGGGGCGGCTCTCATCATCCAAAAAACCCTGGTGGTAAGCCTTGCCTTGGTCTAACACTGAAAACCAGGAGCTCCCACCCAGTGCATCCAGCATGTCCTGAATTCTTGGTATTGGATGACGGTCCGGAACTGACTTGTGGTTGAGCTCTCTGAAGTCACAACAAAGCTGAAGAGCACCATCTTTCTTACGGACACACACCACAGGTGATGAGTAGGGAGACCTTGATGGTGTGACCAAACCTTTGTTAAGTAGATCCTGCAGATACTCTTTCACTTCATTGTGGAGAGGTTTTGGGACTGACATGTAGGTTTTCTTTACAGGACTTGTGTCATGAAGGGTTATATGCATTTTCAGGGAAGGGATGCAGCTCACATCATCACTGTCGTATGCAAATGCCTCACATTCTTCCCGCAACATCATCTTCACAGCTGTTTGTTGACTTTCTGTCAAGTGCTGAAGATCCACTGGTGGATCCCATGACTTTGGTCTCTGTTGAATGTTGTCTGACTGTGTGTTATTCGGGATGTGTGACTTTAACTTTGAACTCTTTTTTTCCTCTTGTGTCCACTCATTTGCTTTTGTCTGGATGTCTGCTGCATATACAGTCTTTATTGGTTCAAGACGTCCGATCACTTTACGACTCATTAGATAAATGGTGTGGTCTGTGGTGTTAGTCACTGGGATGGGCACATATGGCACTTTTCTGTCTGGAATTTGCACCAGTACGTCACTGAACATGACGCCCTCTGGTGGTGAGTCAACCATGTCAGCTAAAAAGAGCATGTCTTGACCCAGAGCGTGTGGACTAACATGTGCCCGTGCATAGACTGTGGTAACTTGGTTTGCTCTCAAAGGCACTCTCTTTACTCCAGTCCTTACCACACCTGCCTCTGAGTCTTTTTTGCTGTTCTGCACCAGTCTGACAACATTATGTGCAGTTTGTACAGTTATTTCAAATGCTTTACTTATAGTGTGCAAGTTGTTTTCTTCCACCTTTGGTCTTTACTTCTCTTCTGTTGACAACCGCCTCAATAACATTGTAGCCGATGATGGGATCACTGGCCACGGCTGGGTCACTGGCTACCAATATTGGCACTTGCAACTCACTGGTTGGGAAACAATCACTGTCTAGTCTGAAGCTGACTTCTATCCAGCCAGTGTAGGGGATGGTTGTGTCATTTGCAGCAAACACTGTGAGTGTCTCATTATCTAACAGTTCTGACACAGGTCTGACAACTGTGTGGGGAAGGTGGTTCTGCCGCCAGTTTTCATTTACAATGCTGGACTGTGCCCCTGAATCCCACAATACTTTGACTGGAAGGTTGTCCATAAAACAGTTAACAGTACAGCGGTTTCCCACCAAGCTTACTAACCTTGACTTGTGTTGAGGGGGTAGATAACGAACTTCAGTTACAGCTGATAAGGCAGCAACTGGCATTTCATTGGAGGATGGTGGTGGGCTTGGCTGCTCTTTATGGGACCGTGGATCCTGGACTACTGCTGGTCCCACCTCAGTAGCCCTTCCTCGTTTCCCATCAACGGTCTCGGTGCTCGGCATCCACGAGAGTAGTGGCCCTCCCGCCCACATTTGAAACAGTGCATACAGTTGTCTCCTATGCCCTCTTCTCTGCACTTCTTACAGCCTTTTTGTCTTTGTTTTGGTGCCATGGTGTGGGGACTGGTTTCCATAGCAGCCACAAACATCTCTTTCATTTCTTTGCAAAGTTCTTCTATGATCTGATGTGTGTCTGTTTTAGTCTCTTTATTTTTAACTGTTTTCACAGCCACTGTAATGGGGGATTCTTTGGGTTTCGGGTGGCTTTGAACAGGTGTCAGGGCTGTCTGGCACGCTGTTTGGAGCTCTTGTACCTTGGGAATCTTGACTGCAGTGGACCTTCTTCGTTTCTCCAATCTTTCATTTTCTAGCTTTGAAGCTTCGTTAACTTTCTCAATCAATTCTTCATCTGTTATGGTCATATTACTTAGGAGAAGCAGCAACTGATACTTAATGGGGTCACTGAATAGCCCAGTTTCAATGGAGCGGAGAAACTTACACTGAATTGTGGTTCTGCTGTAGAGTTCATCGGTCTCCTCATTTGCTGCTTTCCATAGAAGTTTTTCTTTGAGCTCGATAGCACGAAATACAAAATTCTGGGCAGTTTCTTTGGGTTCTTGGGAGATATTGAGAAGCTGATGGTAAAGTTCAGTGGGGCTATCTACTCTGTAGTGTCCCTTTAGTATGGTGAGCAGTTTTATCTGCGTTTTATCTCCAACATGTCTCTTAGGGACATTCCTGGACTGATGGCCCTAATTACTGCTTCAACTACTTCAACCTCTGAGTGTCCTTTTTCAATCCCATTTTCGATCTGGCGTACTAAACAGAGGTAGGACAGCTTATCCTTCTGCCCACTCTCTCCAATCTGCCCAGAGATTTTAAACTCCCTCCTTAATGTTACATTACTTTACTTAGTCTCTGGATGTATGTGGCTGCTTCTTTATAAAACTGTTCCACTTGATCCTCTTCTTCACTTTTCTCTATCTCATCAGGTTGGCACTCATCTGCCAACCTGATGAGTGTCCTTTTGGTTTTACTTTGAGGCTCTCCGCTGTCCAGGCCGGAACACTTCAGTCGCCTGCAGACGTCCACGAGATGCTCTCTTTCCAACTGCCACAAGGTTGCACTCACTCGATCGCGCAGAAGATGTGCTGCTTCCATCTTTTTTTTTCTTTCTGGTATGTCTCTTGGGAAGGAAGGTGGTTGGTGATGGTGTTGATTCACTAGCGCCACCTCCTGGCTGGCTCGCCAAAATATGTTACACCGCAGGAAATGATGGGCCGAGTCACTCCTCCTGCAGCATATTTATTCAGTTTAAACTGCGAAAAGAAAATACAGCGGTTACAGCAGCGCTCCCAACATCCGCTGCAACAAGCTGTCCTCTCGGCAATGGCGGACTCCTACAGCCTGCCAGAGCGTCACCCGCTGTTGCATGTGGTACTACAACAAATACACATGCTCTCTACTGACATCACTGTACATCTACATCCAACATACTTTCATTAACTCAACTGAACTCAAACAATACATAAGTTTAAAACACATTTTGCGGCCTTATTAAGCCGACCCACCGAGCACACATAAGCGCGAGCCAAGCATGAGCCATTAGCCTCGCTGCTTTAGCCTGGTGCTAACTCCTGCTTTATATCTAGCTCGGTAATGCAGCTATACTGAAGCGCCTTTGTTGAGTCATTCCGTACCCATCGGAGGCAACTGGCGTTGAGCTATACAGTCTAATACTCAGCTTACCTGCGAAAAGAAAATACAGCGGTTACAGTAGCGCTCCCAACATCCGCTGCAACAAGCTGTCCTCTCGGCAATGGCGGACTCCTACAGCCTGCCAGAGCGTCACCGGCTGTTGCATGTGGTACTGAGCGCCCTCCGATGGCAAAACCCAAACATTGTCAAATCTAATAAACATTGTTAACTCTAATAAACATTGTCAAATCTAATAAACATTATCAAATCTAATAAACATTATCAAATCTAATAAACATTGTTAAATCTAATAAACACTGTTAACTCTAATAAACATTGTTAAATCTAATAAACACTGTTAACTCTAATAAACATTGTTAAATCTAATAAACACTGTTAACTCTAATAAACATTGTTAAATCTAATAAATTCTAACGCTAGGCTGTGAGTGATCATCACCAAAAACAAAATGTGGGGGGGCTAGTTTCATGACTCACTTTCATAGTGCCACACTACTGTAGAAGATTTTTCTGATGTATTTATGCTTCTGTTCATCTGGAATAAAAATAAGCTGGGATCTTTGCATGATTTAAATATCTGGACAATAAGTGTTTATTTCTATAATTTATACATTATCCTGCTAATATTATAATAACGATTCTTCCAGGCAAAATTCCCACTTTGTCCTGCCTTCAATTTTACCTCCTAAACATGAAGTTTTTATGTTGACGATGTTCTCTTAACCAGACCAGAACTTTACTCTATTAAAGAAGCAGCAGATGTCAACCAATGATAGGAATCTGTGTTACTACATGTGAATAAACAATAAATGTGAATAAACACTATTCACATTTATCCTTGAAGTTTCTTTATTGTCATCACTGATTATGAATCAGATGCAGCACAACAGCGCCACCTTTTGACTGAAAGGCAGATTTCTCTATCAGAAACCAGTCCAGGTGAAACCAGCAGCATCTTCCTCTGATTATCCAATCAGCAACTTCCTCTGATTATCCAATCAGCAGCTTCCTCTGATCGTCCAATCAGCAGCCTCCTCTGATCGTCCAATCAGCAGCTTCCTCTGATCGTCCAATCAGCATCTTCCTCTGATCGTCCAATCAGCATCTTCCTCTGATGGTCCAATCAGCAGCTTCCTCTGATGGTCCAATCAGCAGCCTCCTCTTCTCTGTGGCTGCAGGGGCTGATGGGAGCTCTGGTTCCTCTGCTAGAAACCACGTGGCCCTGGTCTGATCTCTCAGCTCGTCCTTGTTTGGCCTCAGCTGCATCAGAGCTCCACTTCTCCCCAGGTTCACCAGAGGAAACTCCACTGCACACAATGCTTTTCCTCCCAGCTGCTGCTCTGTGCTGGCTGGGTTCAGGTGAGTGTTTCCACCAATCAGGAGCCAACAAAGCCCACCTGGAACAAACACTGTCACACTAACCTTCACCTGTCTGTCTGTGTCTCTACAGCGCTGGCTGCCATGGCAACACAGCTGGTTCAGGACGATTTAACTCTGACCAGGAGAAAAGGGGAGAGCGTCTCCATCAGCTGTGGAGGAACTGATCTGTGTGGTAGTAGTTATGCTGTAGCCTGGTACCAGAAGAAAGAAATAGAAACATTCAGAGCTATTCTCTATATCTACATTGGTGGTAGCCCAAGCAAACTTTTCAATCATCCTCAACAAGATGATTTCTCAGCTGAGAGAAATCAGAACAGCTGTAAACTGAAGATCAATAAAGTTAAACTGGATCATTCAGCCTCCTACTACTGCGGCTGCTGGAAGTCTGGTTCCCACAGTGAGAAATGATTCCTTCAGCCTGAACAAAAACCTCCAGATGATCAGATGTCAGTTTGTGACATAGAGAGCAGTAAACCACAGCCCAGGTTCACTGATTTCACCTCCATCTCACACAGAGACTCTCTGAGTTTCTGGTTTCATTCATTATTATTTACAGACTTTGAGTCCAAGGCCTGAATGTGTCATTATGTCCTGAATAACTCGGCTCCTTTGAGGAGCTACAGGAATAAAATCCATTGGTCCTTATTTATGTCAAGTCTTCATGAAAACTTGTCCATTAGTTTTTGTTGCTTTACAGATTTCAGCAGATAATTTCACTTTATCCCATTTTAGAAGCAAATCTGATTTCAGTTCTGCCAGCACTTTGTCTTGGGAACTTTTTTATTCAATATTTCCAATAATTATCCAATTTATTGTCTTAATCTTATAACATAGTAAGCTCTCAGCAGGTTGAGATAAAAACTCAGTGCCGTGAAAAGATTATTTGAGCATAGATTGTTGAATAATAGACAGGTGTGTCACATCCTGCTTCACCTGGACAAACAGACTTCAACCTCAGTTCTGCTTCTCTGACCCATCAGAACTTTAACCAGAACGATTTACCGTCAGACGTTGTGTCTGTAGTAAAATCTACAGGAAATGATCAGCATGTGGACTGGGCTTCATCAAGTCAGAGGACTTGAAAGCGTTTTACATTACATCCTTTCATTCACCCAGTTTTACACACATGGTGGTGAGACTGAAACAAGGCCGACTGAATTCACTCGGTGTGGAATCGTCTGTCTTCGCCTCTCGGCCTGGAGTTCATGTCCGACATCCTGATCCCGACCTGCTGCCTGCTCTGACTGGATCTCTGCCAGGGATCCTTGCTTCCTGGTCCTGGGAGTCGATCACAGATCTGATCCACCTCACTGAGTTCTGCTGGACTGTTTGTCCGACCACTGACAGACGGCAGTGGCAGCTGCTGCAGCTCAGTGGCAGATAAAATAATATAATATTGAGAACCATGACTGAAAACTCCTGTCCTAAGAACTGCATTATGTTATTAACTGGTTAACTGGTTAACTCTGCAGTAAAGTCAATCATCTGCTCATGTTTTCTTTCCTTTCTGTCATTAGTGGACTGGTTGTTTGAACAGTTGTTGTTCTTTGTCTTTTTCTTTGTAAATTTATGAGTTTATTAGTTTCTTTTCATGTTTTCTAATTGTTTAGTTTAATGTTGTGAATCTAGTTAAACCTTGTTTACCAAAATATATAACACCAGTCATCACCAGGCAGATATTCATAGAACAATAACTGACAGAGACTGAAAGCTGATTGGGAATCAATGTCTGATAATCAGATGATCAACTTGTCATTTTGATCTATAAGATTATTAAGAGGAGCAGATTCTCCATCTTCATCAGGTTGTCTTCCTGAAAGGTCATGACCTCTGCTGCCTGCCTCCATCCCTGATCAGTGTGAAAGGTCATGACCTCTGCTGCCAGCCTCCATCCCTGATCAGTGTGAAAGGTCATGACCTCTGCTGCCAGCCTCCATCCCTGATCAGTGTGAAAGGTCATGACCTCTGCTGCCAGCCTCCATCCCTGATCAGTGTGAAAGGTCATGACCTCTGCTGCCAGCCTCCATCCCTGATCAGTGTGAAAGGTCATGACCTCTGCTGCCAGCCTCCATCCCTGATCAGTGTGAGCTTCATGGCTCCACCAGCCTCCAGGAAACCACAGCCCTCCCTCCGTGCTGCATTCATGATCTCAGGAGATCTCAGCAGCTGCAGCTCAGACTGAACACTGAAGACTTTCAGCAAGACGACGTCCCAACAAACCAGGAGACCCAGTGGGAGAGATGAGAGCTTTAGACATGATGTCTGCAGAGCTTCCTTCAGACCCACTTTGGACCTTCACAGCACATTTCTGATGGTTCTGGTCCATCAGAACCTCACAGCAGCTTCAGCAGCCATGTTGATGTGAACATCAGAGAAACTCATCATGGAGCTGAAACCTGATCCTGCTGCATCATCTGGACCGGTTCCCCTCAGCCGACCCGTTCAGCAGCAGACTGGTTTCTGTGGAGGTTCTGGTACCGCTTTGGTTCTGGAGCCAGACTGGATGGAACCGGTAAGAACCAACACTGACTGGGTTTACTGGAGAAGTTAGACTGAGGTTAGAGTCACTTTCTGCTGCTTCAGGATTTACATGTTGGATTTTATCATTAGTAGAGAATTAATTATGAAAATATAAATGATTCATAGAAACATGTTCAGGGAAACTTTATAAAATACATTTAGTATTTTAACTGATTCTGAACTGTATCTTTAAGCTATTTTACAGGTATTGTCTTTATTACTGTAATATTTGCTAATATTGCTGATAAAAGTCTAATTCTTGTAAAATATTGTTTATATATTTACTAAATGCTAAAACTCAGAGTTACATGAAGCTGAAAGAGAAAAACTGAAGATAATAAAACCAGAAATCAGCCGACAGGTTTTTGTATCAGTCTGTCTCACTGTGGTTGGATACCTCTTTGGTTCTGGAACCAAACTGTTTGTAACAGGTAAGAATCAACATTTACTGGTTTTCATTAGTAGAAATTATTATCATGAAATGTAGATAATTTATGAAAACAAGTTTAAAATTCACAGACAGCCGAACTTCGTTTTTCTTTTTACATCTATTGAAGGTGATTGTTTTTTTTTTCTCACTGTAAATCTGATTTTACTCAGTTTAATCATTTGGTAACAACTAAAGCTCAGAGTTACATGAAGCTGAAAGAAAAACTTAATATAATAGAATAAATCAGCCGACAGGTTCTTGTATCAGTCTGTCTCACTGTGGTTGGATACCTCTTTGGTTCTGGAACCAAACTGTTTGTAACAGGTAAGAATCAACATTTACTGGTTTTATTTAGAAGCTAAAATGGGTTTAATGTGACTTTCTGTTATTTCTGCTTTTATATATTATGTTATTTTAATAATTCTTTGTGTGCTTAAAATGCATCAGATGAAAATATTTTAAAATGTTAGTGAATACGCCGGGAAAAAACTCCTAAATCTGATCAGCAGAAATGTTTAAATGAGCCTCGTTTCAGTTCAGAAATAGAAACTTTTTCCTGACATGAATAAATAAATTTTAGCATCATATTTTTAAACGGTTCTGCTGAGTCCGACCCGATCGCTGCAGAACCGCCTTTCCTCTGTCTGGGTCAGTTATCGCAAAGAAAGAAAAATGTTCCACACAAAGTTTTAAAATCATTAATTAGATCCAACATGGTTGATACATTCAGTATTTTACTGTAAAATGTGGAAGATTTTATTTAAATGTAGAAAAACAATTATAAATAACTTCCAGGTTTATGCTATAATTATTTATAGCATAAATAATAGTATTTATGCTATAAAATATAATAATCATTTTTTACCAAAATATGATTTAGGTAAAAAAAAAATCACTTGTCAAGAACTGACCTAGGCTGTTATTTAATGAAGGAGATAAAATAAGGAGATATTTAAGAATTAATTTCTAGAGCAAATTACATCAGAAAAATCTACAGTAGAAATATGAACTTTAAGTGGTTAAAGGTTTTAACAATCTTGATTCATTGGGGAAAAAAAGTTCCACAAAAAGGAAATGTAAACTAACAACATGGTTTTATTAAACATATGAGAAAAATGTTTAGTAAAAATGAATTATAAGATATTATCTGACATTTTCTGATGACATGATGCGCGAAGCTCAGAGCCAGAAAACGAAACATTAGAGAGAAAAAGTGTTTGTAAAAAAGCAACTGAAGTTCTCTGTAGCTGTTGGATCTGAAAATCTGATTTAATTTATGAAAATGATATAATGAGATAATCAGTTGGTGTTTAAAAAATCATAAATAAATAAAAATTTATTGTTACAAAATAAGTTCAGGCAGAAGAAACAAACATTTCCTGATCTGATGTTTTTACAACATAATAATGTAATTAATGTACAGTAATAGTTAATAAATGAGAATATTATTGAAAAATTCATTCATTTATAAAATGCTTTAAAAACTAAAGTCAACCAAAATGCTGTACAGCTAAACCAGAAAATACAAAGTGGCCAGTTAATAAAACCATAAACTATGAAAATATAAAAGAAACTAATCTAATGCTGTGGAATTAAAAGCCAAATTTAAAAGGAGTATTTTTAAGTCTTTGTTTAGAGTAACTTCAAAATAAAAGCCTGCAGAGCATCTGCCTGAGTCGGTGTTTGGTTGAATGTGAGTCCAGAGGCTGCAGTAACTTAGTTCTGCTGGTCAGCAGCTCAGTGATCAGATCCAGGATCAGACTGGATGCAGTGCAGAGCTGCAGCTGCTGCTGACTGGCTGAATGTGTCTGTCTGCTGGTTTCTGCTGCCGACCTCCAGGTGATCCGGTAGTGCAGCCCGTGGTGAGCGTGTACCCAGCAGCATCCAGCGCCCAGCGGGACAGGAAGGGCTTCCTGCTGTGTCTGGCCTCAGGCATGTTTCCTCCTGAGGTCCAGATCTCCTGGAAAAGACTGGAGGACGGTGGAGAGAAGGATCTGACCTCTGGAGAGCAGCTGGAGCTCAGAGAGCCGAACCGCACCGCCTCCATCTTACTGGTGGATCGGGAGCCTCTCAGCACATCTAGATACCGCTGCTCTGTGCGGCATGAGGGGGGCCCAGTGGAGGCCCCAGCAACACAAGGTGAGGAAGCTGGGAGACCAGGCAGGGACTCAGCTGCAGCTGCAGCAGAGGACGGACATTTCTGTTTAACTCCAAACATTTTCCTCCTGTTCTGTTCCAGAGGTTTGTCCCTGGATCCTGATGTTCCTGAACCGAGTGAAGCTGCTCTGCCTGCTCTACTCAGTGCTGATAGTGAAGAGTCTGGTGTACTGCTGTGGACTCTCTCTGCTGATGGTCCTCAGGACCAAGGGACCGGCCCCCAGCTGAACCCTCTGCTGCAGCTTCTCCTGCTTTATCGCTGCTGATTGTTTGGTGTATTTTTAAGTGACTTTTGGTCCTAATGGCTTTTATTGATAGTGATCTAACAGGAAAGTCGGTTATGAGAGGAGAAAATATGCAGCAAAGTCAACAGGCAGCATTGAGAACTGAGGCCTCCGTTCATCTGTTGAGCTCTTTACTCCGAGGCCATCGCTGCAACCACTGACTGTTTTAAAGCTCCTTATCATTTAAGTCACACATTAAAAGAATATTTTTATTCCACCTTCTCAGATTTACTGTTAGGATTTCCATCCAGGTGATGATTTGTTCCTCAGCTGCCGTCTGTGATTTAGATCTTCTCTGATTATTTTCTTTCTGCTTCATTTGTCTTTATTTCATTGTAGCTCAACTTTGTGTAAAATCCCTGATGTTTCATTAAACAGCTGTTTGTGACTAAATGACTTGATTTGTTGTTAAATTGTCCATCAAACCAGGAGTTTCTGTCCCAACATGTTTCATCTACTGAGGCTGATGAGCAACAAGCTGAGAAGCATCAGCTTCACTTTAATGAACGTCTGAATCAAAGACTTTGATCAAAAACACTTTTTATTCAGACAGTTATAACAGGTAGAATGAATGAATGAATGAATGAATGAATGAATGAATGAATGAATGAATGAATGAATGAATGAATGAATGAATGAATGAATGAGGCTGCAGTCTGGGTGGCGCTGCCCTTTGGTTAGAGGAGATGAAGTCAGTAAATATGTGACTCTGGATCCATAAATGACAGGTTGGGGTGGAAAAACCCTCTGCACAGAAAAACCCACATAAAAACCCAGGAAGTGAGACGGGGTCCCAGACATGCAGCCACCTGGTTCCTCACCGCTGAGCTGCTGCTCCCTGAATCAGGACGATCCTGAAGTCTCTGTAAAATCTTCTCCTGATTCCTGCCTGGTTTCTCTGGTCGGTTCCACCTTCCTGAAGCTAAAGCAGGAAAAACATGGTGAGAGGTCCAGAAGGACGGGTTCAGAGTTCTGACACTGATGCAGAGATAAGGAACAACAGAACCTTAATGAAGCTGTGCAAAGAGCTGGTTCTGAATGACAGGATGCAGAGAACCCAGATGGTTCTGATGAGACCCAGAAGGAGTCAGCAGAGGATCTGGGGGTTGCCATGGTAACAGGACCCTGAGGTCCGATGGAAACCAGTGCAGAGCTGGTCCTCAGAGACCAAACCAGTTAGAGGTTCAGCTGTGATGGAGACGTCCAGACTCCTCTGACGGGTTGAACCGACGAGACCGGATCAGAACCAACATGGCCGCCTGCTGCTGGTTGACAGGAACTAAACAACATGAATGTTTGTCTCAGTGGTTTGAGTTTCTGTCTCAGTGGTTTTGTTGCTGCTTTGTTTGTTCCTGTGAGCTGAAATCTTCCTGCTGCATCAAGAGAAAAACAGAAAAACTGATCAGAGTTTAGATTCAGCTGCTGGTGTTTCAATCTTTACTCTAATTATTATCATGTATTTGAGCCATTGAACAGCCTGATGTGATTCACTGATGGAGCTGATTGCTGAGCTGTGAGTTCAGCTCTGAGCTGTTTCTCTCTCAGATGAAGAACACAGGTGCTTCCTGAACCATTGTTTCAGTCGATGCTTGTAACTGTCATTGTGTTATTAAAGTGAGAAGCCACAGCTAACGGTGTGGAGGCTGCAGAGCACAAACCCACACAGCTGCAGGAAAGGAAGTCTGATTGGCTGCCAGCAGTTTGGTGGCTTCTAATAACCACTGAGAACAGATTCAGATCTGCTGCTCTACAAACTCATCATCTGCTGCATCTCTGTGGTTTGGTTCTGCTTCCTGGAAACATTTTCATTGTTTTTTCTGAAACCAGTAAGATCATAATGTTAACTGGGTCATGAGTCCAGTTCGACCATCATCATTAAAACTCAGTCTCCTGTTAAATCACTGAATCACTGATCTCAGTTCAGTTCAGCTTATTAACGTCTTTACAATTCAACACACATTCAAATTATTACTGATGACCCAATAATCCATCAATGAGTCGTTGCATTCAGTCCCGATGAGCAGAAATCACTTTTGTCTCGTTGACTTTGCCTCGATCCTTCATGAGTTTCATGGTTGACCTGCTTCGTGCTGTTCGGTTCCTACGAGCCGCTAAGAGAACAAAGTGATCAACTGGTTCAAAAGCAGCTCTTAGAAAACCAGAACAGATAAAAGTTCATCATCTGAGGCCAAGAAAATCTGACCTGTAACTTTCAGAGAGGATTAAATCTGAAGTCTGACTGAAACTCTGAACTGGTTTTACTGGTTAGAAGCTCTCAAACTGGACGAGCAGCTGAGACATTCGGTAAGAAACAGAGACCAGATTACAGCAGTTCTGAAATGTTTTAACTTATCAGGTTGATACGTTTCTTCAGGTTTTATTGCAGCTACATTAAAAGTTTTCTAGAAATATAGAAATAAAGGAAAACCTTCTTAAATAATGTGGTTGGCATGGAAACAACATGCAGGCTGAAGGTTTGGTAGAAGTTCAGGTCTTTGATGCTCAGGATGTTTGAAAACTTTCCAAACTCTTCAGGTTCTTCGTTACTTTCATGCTGATTCAGTTACTGAACAGGAAAGAATCACGTTTGGGAGAATGGCAACATTTTTACTTTAATTGAATAAATTTTATTTATGAAGAATATTTATATTAATATAAAGAAACTTTCTCTGAGTTTTTCATTTTTCTTTGGGTAAAATAAACTCAAAGGTAATTAAAAATGGTCAGACAGGGCAGGTTTATGGTGACTGTTGTTTCCTCAGTCAATGCAAAAGGTCTGACATTATAAAAAATAAAACTGGTTCTGCTATCAGGATGGAAACTCAGATGTTCAAAAGAACTGCAGCTGTTAACGAGCCTGGGATTCATTAATAAATATGAATGAAAATGATTTCCATTCCTCCACCAGGACTGTGATGTGTAAAAGCAAATAAGGTGAAGGGATTATGACAAATCAAGTTATTAACTAAGTATTTATAAGTATTTCAAGGACTCAGACACTCCCAGTGCTCCCAGTGCTCCCAGTGATCCCAGTGCTCCCAGTGCTCCCAGTGCTCCCAGTGCTCTCAGTAGTCCCAGTAGTCCCAGTGCTCCCAGTGGTCCCAGTGCTCCCAGTGCTCCCAGTGGTCCCAGTGCTCCCAGTGCTCCCAGTGCTCCCAGTGGTCCCAGTGGTCCCGTGCTCCCAGTGCTCCCAGTGGTCGCAGTGCTCCCAGTGCTCCCAGTGCTGCCAGTGGTCCCAGTGCTCCCAGTGGTCCCAGTGCTCCCAGTAGTCCCAGTGCTCCCAGTGGTCCCAGTGCTCCCAGTGGTCCCAGTGCTCCCAGTGCTCCCAGTGCTCTCAGTAGTCCCAGTAGTCCCAGTAGTCCCAGTGCTCCCAGTGGTCCCAGTGCTCCCAGTGCTCCCAGTGCTCCCAGTGGTCCCAGTGCTCCCAGTGCTCCCAGTGCTCCCAGTGGTCCCAGTGCTCCCAGTGGTCCCAGTGCTCCCAGTGGTCCCAGTGCTCCCAGTGCTCTCAGTGCTCCCAGTAGTCCCAGTGCTCCCAGTGCTCTCAGTGCTCCCAGTGCTCCCAGTGCTCCCAGTGTCTGAGTTTCCTCGTTGCTGTGCTGCCTGGATTTCTTGTTCATCATTAAAACCATCTCATTTTCTCTACTACCTGAGTTCACTGAACCTGAATCCTCACCACCTCATTTCATGACATAAACCACATTTAATTGTTTAATTTTCCTGTTCAGTTTATTTTTGCCGTTGCCAGATTTTGTCTTAATGGAGTAACGGACGAGTCAAAGTACAGAAACTGCAGAGAGGCGCTGAACTACGACTCTGCTTCCCTGAGCTGTCAGGTTTTGGAGGAGAAGTTCGTTGTCTTCCTGAAGCAGAGCTACTCCATCCACAGTGGACGGATGCCGTCTTTCAGGTTTTTTCCAAAATGTGCCAATTATCTGTTTCCTGTTTTTAGGACGGCGCCTCGACAAGCAGCGGCTGGATGACAGCAAACTGTTAAACACGTCACATCAGGCAGGATCAGAGAAAACTACAGAGTCCGACATTATTTTGGCAAAGTTTCACACTGAAGCAATGCCAGCGTTAGTGACTGATTGGTTTAATCATGTCAGTTTTCCTGAACTTCCCTAACAGCAGCATGTTTCTGACTGGACCTGCCGACTGCCAGCGGGTCTGTCAATGAAACGGGAAATCTTTACAAACGGACAAGTTGGTGGAGTCCAGTGGCTGGTTTCCAGGATTACGCCTCCTGCATACCGTCGCCCTTCAACCCGGCGGCACAGCGCCTGGTGAAGTCTGGTTGGCTCCCTGCTGCTAAGGGGCCTCACCAATCCACTGGCTTTTCACCAGGCACAGCTGAGCCCATCGGCCCCAAAGCAAGAAAAACACATGGAGGCAGAGAAGCTAAACATCTGACAGACAGCGAGAGAGAGGACAGACAGTTTCACTCCTTCCTAACTAACTAAGCTACTGCTAACTAAAACATGTGAAACACAAAGTGAATAAAACACAGAAGATGTGTTTTAGCATGCTTATGTTAGAATAACTCATAAACACTGTGGGATGTTTGTTTTCAAAGCTGCTCTGCTGTTTGGTGGAAACAACGACGTCATCGGCGTAGAGTTTGATTTTCTCACTGACAAAAACTGAAGAATCAGACGACGAACAGATGAACCTGGAGGATCATCAATAACCTTTACTGATTCTTTACATACAGTTCATATTAATAACATGCATGTTGATGTTGGAAACATGGTTTTATTCTTGTTTTAATTTCATTACATTCATGTCAGTTAAAAGTTATAAAAAGTGAGAAACATGAGAAAGAAATGTTTGAGTTTTTTCAAATACAGAATGAATAAATCTGTAGAATCTACAACACTGTAAAAAGTGAAAAGCAAAGAAATCATTATAATAAAATGCAGCAGAATAAATCAAAAGTACATTCCACAGTTTGTCCTGAACAACATTTCTTAAAGCTGATGAATGTGACGAACTGCTGAGATGTGATGTGAGCAGCAGCAGAGGGTTCAGCTGGGGGCCGGTCCCTTGGTCCTGAGGACCATCAGCAGAGAGAGTCCACAGCAGTACACCAGACTCTTCACTATCAGCACTGAGTAGAGCAGGCAGAGCAGCTTCACCCTGCAGCGAGGCTGGAAGGACACTGGGAGCTTCACTGGGAGCTTCACTGGGAGCTGAGGACGGACAGACGCTGCAGCTGCTGGCGGATCAGTTGCTGCTCCAGACTTTGTTGGAGCTGGAGGTTCTGGAGGTTCTGGAAGTTCTGGAACAAAAACAATCCAACATTTCAGTCACACTGTGAATGTGAAGCTGCATTTCTCCTGAACTTCTGCTTTTCGTACCTTTGAACCGCGTTTGGTTCGTCACCTTGCCGCCCTCATGCTGAACTTCACAGATGTAATCATAATTGTAGAGCGTCTCGTTTTTAACCAGCCTGATGATGGCAGAACTTTTCAACCCGCTGATCTCCTGCTGTTTCTCCTCAGCAGGCGCCGGCTCCTCCTTGCTGCCCTTCTGTCTTTTCCAGGAGATCCGGACCGGAGGAGGATGCATGCCTGAGGCCAGACACATCAGAGCCATGTTTCCCTCTACACGGCTTTCGGTTTTCACCGGACACACAGTCACCTCGGGCGGCACCACTTTTTTACCTGAACACAGCAGAAACAAACAGAAAGAGAAATATTTCAGGTCATCAACACATTTTAATGTCAGGAAACGATAAACTGAGTGAATAAGAGACACAGTTTTAAACTGATTTCATTTATTAATTGTTTATTAGTTCACTAAAAGACCCGACCCATCCAGGAGGTCCTAGAAGAATCCAGAACCAGACTTTACTGCCTCGGTTAAGGTCAGAGGTCATGATTCCAGAATGAGGAGAGGCTGACACCAAACAACACAAAGACCAGTCTGACATTTATGATCCCTGAAACATTCTGCAGACTGATGAGTCGGGACTGGACCTTTCAGAACCTGATGAGTCGGGACTGGACCTTTCAGAACCTGAACGTCCCGTTACATCTGGTGTAAAACTGACAGCGGGTCAGAACCAGAACATCACATTACAGTCAAACACGGAGGTGGCAGAGTGATGCTGTGGGACTGATGTGCTGCTGAGGGACCTGGAGAACCTGCTGTACCTGGTAGAACAACGATCCAAAGAACTCCAGCAAGTTCAGCTCTGAATGGAAATGAAATGAAGTAAAATGTAGGTACGGCCTAGTCAAAGCCTGGACTCTACCATCACCTTCAGCTGCTCATTCCTACTGGTAACCTGCCCTCTGTGTCTGAATGAAATCAGTTCAGCAAAGCAGGGGGTCAGAGTTCCTCCACTGGGATTTACAGAGTCTTTACTGGTTCTGATGGTTGAACCAGAAAACGGTTTAAAGGCTTTTATTCTGAAAAACTAACACCATCATTTAAAACTGTTTCTGTTTTTTTGTCTCAATAAATTCATTTGATGATCAAAATAAATTGATCATTTGTCATTTTTCTGAACCCAGATTATAATTTTTTACTCGTTAATCCAGAACAAAGTTCCCAGCAGAACCTGGACTCGGCTCCACAGAAACATCTTAATCCGTTTAATCCATCGTTACAGCTGGAGCCGATCTGAATGCCGATCAATATCTGATCAATATACGGCTATAAAAAATTATTTTTTCTTAATTAACAAATTAATGCTTTTTTTCTAGATTATTTTTCCATCCATTTTGACAAAGTATGTGTTTCATTTACGTTTATCTAACAAAGTCTTTTTACATTTGCTGGTCATAATTTATTATTTCAAAATTTTATTTTAGCAAACAGATCTGACCAGTTTTTAAAAATAAATAATATTTTTCGTGACATTCAGAAGCTGAAAAACTGAAATTGGTTTCACAGAAAGATTTTAGATTAAATAAATTAAAATTGGTGTAACTTCTGAACGTATCACAGAATTTACAGATATTATTCTCCAATATTTCTAGAAAATGTAAATATTTTATAAAATTGTTCAAAGAAATCTGAACATGTTTTCAAAAATTATTTTCATGATGAATTTTTTACTAATGAAAAATTTAACTTTGAACACATTTTAAGTTCTCTAATAAAACCATAAATATTTGTTCTTACCTGAGTTTGGATCCAGAACCAAAGATCCATCCGACAGAGAAACAAAACCTGTCGGCTGATTTCTGCTCTCATTACATTCAGTTTTTCTGTAGGTTTTCTGTAAAACCACTCTGAACTGTTCAAAGCTGCGACGGTAAAATCAGTTTTTGATGTCAGGAAAATGTTCCTGCTGCTCGACTCTGAACTTAAAACGAAGCTCAGAAACTAAAAGTTGAACATCTGAACATCAGATCAGTTCTGGGTTTTTATCTGTACACTCTTCTGAATTTTTAATCCATTTTCTGTCTTCATTACACTTTTCATTTAATGCATTTTCATCAGATTAAACGTGATTGATCAAGCACTAAAATAATCATCATCTCTAAAACTAAGACAGCAGAAAGTGGCTTTAAACCCGTTTTAACAGTGAAATGAATAAATGTTGGTTCTTACTTGCTACAAACAGTTTGGTTCCAGATCCAAACAGATATTCATTCCACAGTGACACAGACTGATGCAAAAACCCATCAGCTGCTTTCTGTTCTCTCTGCAGTCACTTTTACTCTGTCAGTCTAATTAACACGCAGTTATTAAACGTATGATGAATATTTTACAGTAATTAGACATTTATAAGCAACATTAGCAGATATTACAGGGTTGGAGTCACTGAGAGTTTTCAGATATTATTCACCAATAAACAAAATTGACAGTAAATCTTGTAAATGTTTCCTTTATTATCTGTGACGAATTCTTTACTAAAGATAGAAACTAACATGTAAATCCTGATTCAGCAGAAAGTGACTTTAACCCATTTTAACTTCTATAATCAAATAATGATTCTTACCTGTTACAAACAGTTTGGTTCCAGAACCAAAGAGATATTCATCCCACAGTGAGACAGACTGATACAAGAACCTGTCGGCTGATTTCTGGTTTTATTATCTCCAGTTTTTATCTGTCAGCTTCATGTAACTCTGAGTTTTAGTTGTTGGTCATGAAAACTAATAACTGGAAAACTAAACTATGTTTTCCAGTATTTAGTTCCAGTATTTAGATTCTTAACCAAATCATAGAGATGCAGAAATGAAAACAAAGTTTTGGCCTCTTTTCCTAAATCATTGATATTTTCACACCAATACCTTTACTGATGAAAACCAGTCAGTGTTGGTTCTTACCTGTAACGTCCAGTTTGGTCCAGAACCAACGCGGTACCAGTACCATCCAGACTGGATGAGTCTGAATGAGAAGGAGACAGTCACAATGTGAGCTGCTGCTCAGCAGATCAGAACCGTCCTGCTGAAGCTGCTGTGAGGTTCTGATGGATCAGAACCATCAGAAATGTGCTGTGAAGGTCCAAAGTGGGTCTGAAGGAAGCTCTGCAGACATCATGTCTAAAGCTCTCATCTCTCCCACTGGGTCTCCTGGTTTGTTGGGACGTCGTCTTGCTGAAAGTCTTCAGTGTTCAGTCTGAGCTGCAGCTGCTGAGATCTCCTGAGATCATGAATGCAGCACGGAGGGAGGGCTGTGGTTTCCTGGAGGCTGGTGGAGCCATGAAGCTCACACTGATCAGGGATGGAGGCTGGCAGCAGAGGTCATGACCTTTCACACTGATCAGGGATGGAGGCTGGCAGCAGAGGTCATGACCTTTCACACTGATCAGGGATGGAGGCTGGCAGCAGAGGTCATGACCTTTCACACTGATCAGGGATGGAGGCTGGCAGCAGAGGTCATGACCTTTCACACTGATCAGGGATGGAGGCAGCAGGGAGACGGAGCAGGACTCACACAGGTTGGATGTGATTCATCATTAATTAAACTGTAAAGTTTCCAGATAAATTTGACTCTTGAATATTTTGGCTCTGATTTGATGAGTCGGTTCGGATTCTAACTTTTTCTGAACTTCCATCTCTGAGACACTTTGTCTAGTCTTTATTCTCTGGTCTCTGGTCTCTGGTATCTAGTCTCTGGTCTCTAGTCTCTAGTCTTGGATCTCTGGTCTCTAGTCTTGGGTCTCTGGTCTCTAGTCTCTAGTCTCTGGTCTCGGATCTCTGGTCTCTGGTCTCAGGTCTCTAGTCTCTAGTCTCTAGTCTCTGGTCTCGGATCTCTGGTCTCGGATCTCTGGTCTCTGGTCTCGGATCTCTGGTCTCTGGTCTCAGGTCTCTAGTCTCTGGTCTCTGGTATCTAGTCTCTGGTCTCTAGTCTCTAGTCTTGGGTCTCTGGTCTCTAGTCTTGGGTCTCTGGTCTCAGGTCTCTAGTCTCTGGTCTCTGGTATCTAGTCTCTGGTCTCTAGTCTCTAGTCTTGGATCTCTGGTCTCTAGTCTTGGGTCTCTGGTCTCTAGTCTCTAGTCTCTGGTCTCTGGTCTCTAGTCTCTGGTCTCTGGTCTCTGGTCTCAGGTCTCTAGTCTCTGGTCTCTGGTATCTAGTCTCTGGTCTCTAGTCTCTAGTCTTGGATCTCTGGTCTCTAGTCTTGGGTCTCTGGTCTCTAGTCTCTGGTCTCTGGTCTCTGGTCTCTAGTCTCTGGTCTCTGGTCTCGGATCTCTGGTCTCTAGTCTCTGGTCTCGGATCTCTGGTCTCGGATCTCTGGTCTCTGGTCTCTAGTCTCTGGTCTCTGGTCTCGGGTCTCTAGTCTCTGGTCTCTGGTATCTAGTCTCTAGTCTCTGGTCTCTAGTCTTGGGTCTCTGGTCTCTAGTATCTAGTTTCTGGTCTCTAGTATCTAGTCTCTGGTCTCTCGTCTCTAGTCTCTAGTCTTGGATCTCTGGTCTCTAGTCTTGGGTCTCTGGTCTCTAGTCTCTGGTCTCTGGTCTCTGGTCTCTAGTGTCTGGTCTCTAGTGTCTAGTCTCGACGCAGACTCCTCTGGCCCTGATGGGGCCCACGCAGTTGGAAACATGATGGATCCCTGGGGGAAGCGGAGGATCCTGTGTCTGTCCATATAGTTGTAGAGGATGTTGACGAAGTGAACATAATTGGATTTTTGATGACATGATTCCTGCCCCACTGACCCCTCCCCCACCGACCCCTCCCCTCCCTCCCCCACTGACCCCTCCCCCACGGACCCCTCCCCTCCCTCCCTCACTGACCCCTCCCTCACTGACCCCTCCCCCACTGACCCCTCCCCCACTGAGATGATATTCATCTCCAGTTTATAAATCTTTATTTCTATCTATTTTATCATCCAGTTAGCACAGATGATATGCAGCTGTGATGTCACCAATATTAATCTGTAAAGTCACTCTAGACGTCCTTCATAGAACATTAAACTGGACAAAGAAAATTCAACCGGTTCCTCTGTTTCTAACACGTCCAGATTACATGAGATCCACCTGATGACTGTCTGCTGTATGAATTTGATATTGTTCAATATAAATTATTTATGATTCAGGAGGAATAATACTGTTCTTTAGTTATAAAATGACAGAAACTATAAATTTATTACGTCTGAAAATAATAATGAATGAAACCAGAAACTCAGAGAGTCTCTGTGTGAGATGGAGGTGAAATCAGTGAACCTGGGCTGTGGTTTACTGCTCTCTATGTCACAAACTGACATCTGATCATCTGGAGGTTTTTGTTCAGGCTGAAGGAATCATTTCTCACTGTGGGAACCAGACTTCCTACAGCCGCAGTAGTAGGAGGCTAAATGATCCAGTTTAACTTTATTGATCTTCAGTTTACAGCTGTTCTGATTTCTCTCAGCTGAGAAATCATCTTGCTGAGGATGACTGAAAGGTTTTTGTGGGCTACCACCACTGGTGATATAGAGAATAGCTCTGAATGTTTCTGTATCTTTCTTCTGGTACCAGGCTACAGCATAGCCGCCACACTGATCAGTTCTTCCACAGCTGAAGGAAACGCTCTGTCCGGATCTCCTGGTCAGAGTTAAATCGTCCTGAACCAGCTGTGTTGCCATGGCAGCCAGCGCTGTAGAGACACAGACAGACAGGTGAAGGTTAGTGTGACAGTGTTTGTTCCAGGTGGGCTTTGTTGGCTCCTGATTGGTGGAAACACTCACCTGAACCCAGCCAGCACAGAGCAGCAGCTGGGAGGAAAAGCATTGTGTGCAGTGGAGTTTCCTCTGGTGAACCTGGGGAGAAGTGGAGCTCTGATGCAGCTGAGGCCAAACAAGGACGAGCTGAGAGATCAGACCAGGGCCACGTGGTTTCTAGCAGAGGAACCAGAGCTCCCATCAGCCCCTGCAGCCACAGAGAAGAGGAGGCTGCTGATTGGACCATCAGAGGAAGCTGCTCATTGGACGATCAGAGGAAGCTGCTGATTGGACCATCAGAGGAAGATGCTGATTGGACGATCAGAAGAGGCTGCTGATTGGACGATCAGAGGAAGCTGCTGATTGGACGATCAGAGGAAGCTGCTGATTGGACGATCAGAAGAGGCTGCTGATTGGACCATCAGAGGAAGCTGCTGATTGGACGATCAGAGGAAGCTGCTGATTGGACGATCAGAAGAGGCTGCTGATTGGACGATCAGAGGAAGCTGCTGATTGGACAATCACAGGAATCTGCTGCTGCTCTCAAGAGGTGAATTTATTAAACTGATGCTCTGATCCTCTTCTGGAAACAACAACCTTAATAAAAATTATAAATGATGTTTCCTGATTCTGATCCATCTGATGACATTATGGATTATTAGACCAGTAGTACTGATCAGAATTTTTCCAATATGGTAATAAATGACCATCAGTCGGCTCAGCCTCTCTGTCTGTAGAAAACTCTCAGTAATGAACATCAAGTTAAACCAACTTGTTTTCTGTCTCTGGTTACAGTTTCATGTTCACAATGGAAAGGAAGTCAAATATGGACTTTTCAAAGTAAAACATTAAACTTCCTGTTATAATGGGGCAGATATGATGTCAGTATTTGACCAGTTAGTGACAAATTCTAACTAGTTAAGTTAGTGTTGTTAGGGATCATTTGAACAACAGGTTTCATCCCCCTATTTAGTGCCCTGGCCCCAAAACCAGCCATCCGGGAGCATTTTGGGCCCACTTTAAAAAATCACAGCGGACGAACCGGACCTCGTGGGACCGCGGCCGCCCGAAAATCGCAAAGTATCTCAAAACACTGAACTTTTTCCGAGTGCTGCCCTATGGCGGCCTTTTCCGCCCTTACCGGCGATCGACACCAGGTGGCGCAGGACGTTCGGGCACGTCGCTCCCTGCTGCAGCCGGGACGCCTCCCAGTGGCGAATGCTGCCGAAACGCGCGGGGACGCTGCCACCGAATGGCTGGACCGTTCCACCATATGGCTGGAACCCCTACCGGGGACGGGGAACCGGCCCAGACGTTCGGCAGAGCCCCTGGACGTCTCCTTATGTCTTGTGCCTCTGGTAAGGCAGACATACGGCAGCACCACCTCGTGCTTCCGCATGTCCAGACCCGGATGATGATCCCCGACGTCTACATTACTTGCTATGAGGTCATAAGCGCTGTGAGCCAAGGAAACCCACATGGCTCGAGTAGTCTTGTGGTTAATCTACTGCGGCGCCCCCTCCCCCCCAGCGACCGGGGTACGATTCCCACAAGCTGCTCAGGCCTTTTCTATCTTTTTGGCCGACGACAGACATAAGGAGGCGTTTCGGACATAGGGAAGCCTCTAGACATCCGGACATCCTTTTCAATGGGGCCTTTGCCGTTCGGGACGCCCATCTTCTCGAGGGCTTGACGGGGGTTCCCGGGCTCCGTCCGGAATGCCGCCGGGCTCGGCCCGTCCGGCGCGCCCCGAGGAATAAACGAAACCGGCCGGAACCTTCTCCGAAGCCCGCCTGGCTCGGGAGGCCCTGCGCCATAAAGGACCGTCCGCTCGTGATCCCAAATGGCAACGACCCTATTTCCATTGTCGCTTAATAGGGGACTTTGTTGAAACGGCAAAGTCCCTTTCCGCAAAATGGCTGAAACGTTCCAGCGGATGGCTCAACCCCTACCCGGCTCGGAGCAGTGAACCCGGGCAGACGCTCAGACATTCGGCGGAGCCCCTGGACGTCTCCTTATGTCTCGTGCCTCTGGTAAGGCAGATGTTTGGCAGCACCACCTCGTGCTTCTGCATGTCTGGACCCGGATGATGATCCCGACGTCTACATTACTTGCTATGAGGTCATAAGCACTATGAGCCAAGGCAACCTACATGGCTCCTGTAGTTTAGCGGTTTAGCTACCCGCTCTCCACCCCAGAGACCCGGGTTCGCTTCCTGCTGGCTGCAGGAAGCCTTTTATTTATTTTTTTTTATCTTTAGATGAGGTTACAAGTCCTACGAACGTGGTAGACAAACCTGCCTTGGTAGCCAGGTGTACAGGAACACGGGATCCCAGCTGGGAGACTCGGGTTCGATCACGGTCTTGGCTGCCAAGTCTTTTGTTTTTTTTTTGGGGGGGGGTTAGCTCAAAATGTTGCCAATCACGTGGTTCCGATAGTTTAGGGGTTATTTTGGACCTCCGCTTCAATGACTGTGGAACAGCGAAAAGCGTAAGGGCTCCTGTCCTCTTCATTTTCATTCATGACATAAAGTGGCACCACATGGTGCTGCTCAATGTCTACATTACTTGCTATGAGGTCATAAGCGCTATGAGCAAAGGTCACCCGCATGGCTCGAGTAGTCTTGTGGTTTAAGGTGCCCCGCTTACAATGGATTGCGGCCGCGAAAGGGAGGGAGTATGTGAGAACGTCCGTCACCGTCGCTCACTCCGCTTTCTCCTTCTCCCCCTCCCTTTTCTTGAACCGCTAAAGTACAGTATCCACCGAGTCCACCCTTTTCCCGAACCGCTAAAGTACAGGATCCACCGAGTGACTGCGTCGAAGCGAAAGGCGCCGTTGGCACTGCCGTTTCTGTTGCATACCAGAAAAAGCGACGCGGATAATTCCTCGTCCCGTAACTGACCCGTAGCTCACGCTCTGCTTCAGGCGATGCGACCGCAAGACTAACCGAGCCCAGCGCACCCGCGGAGGTTCGGGCGGGCGGGTTCGCTCGCTGGCTCGCCCGAGAACCCCCGGGGACCCGAAAACCCTAACTCTCACTATCTCTGTAGGAGTTATAACAACTTTTTTTATTTTTTTGGCTGGTAGTCAAAGTTTAAGTCCAGGCCAAATTTCTTCAATAAGCAAAATATGTCAGGATTTTGATAACTTTAGATCCCCCGTGTCTTTGGAAAAAACTCACCAATTTTCAAGCCAATTGATCAAAAACTCTAGAAGTTTGATAAAATGCAGAGGTTACAAATGGACAAAATTAGGTTAATATCGCTAGTACAATCCAAGATGGCCAACTTCCTGTTTGTCACAAAGCATGGTGGAGGAATCTTTCTGTAGTTCCTGGGAAGTTCAACAAGTTTTCCAAACTTCATGTCTGAATGATAAAGTAATCTGGTGTGTCAGTGGATGTTAAAGTTTCCAGGAGGCGCTGTTGGTTATTTCAGCTGTAACTTTTCTGAAACCATTAAAATACTCAAATTTCATGGAACCTGATGCACTTGCAAAATTTGATTAGTTTTTGTCAATAATTATGCCTCCAATAACCCAATTCTTTTGAACAAACCAAATAAACAATAAAGATACCAGAAATCTTCACAGTAGATCCTAATAAACTTATGAAACATTAAAGTCTAAAACTCAGAGAGTCTCTGTGTGAGATGGAGGTGAAATCAGTGAACCTGGGCTGTGGTTTACTGCTCTCTATGTCACAAACTGACATCTGATCATCTGGAGGTTTTTGTTCAGGCTGAAGGAATCATTTCTCACTGTGGGAACCAGACTTATAACAGCCGCAGTAGTAGGAGGCTGAATGATCCAGTTTAACTTTATTGATCTTCAATGAACAGCCGTTCTGATTTCTCTCAGCTGAGAAATCATCTTGCTGAGGATGACTGAATTTAGATGGGCTCCCACCACTGGTGATATAGAGAATAGCTCTGAATGTTTCTGTATCTTTCTTCTGGTACCAGGCTACATAGGTACCACACTGTTCAGTCCCACAGCTGAAGGAGACGCTCTCCCCTTTTCTCCTGGTCAGAGTCAGATCGTCCTGAACCAGCTGTGTTGCCATGGTAGCCAGCGCTGTAGAGACACAGACAGACAGGTGAAGGTTAGTGTGACAGTGTTTGTTCCAGGTGGGCTTTGTTGGCTCCTGATTGGTGGAAACACTCACCTGAACCCAGCCAGCACAGAGCAGCAGCTGGGAGGAAAAGCATTGTGTGCAGTGGAGTTTCCTCTGGTGAACCTGGGGAGAAGTGGAGCTCTGATGCAGCTGAGGCCAAACAAGGACGAGCTGAGAGATCAGACCAGGGCCACGTGGTTTCTAGCAGAGGAACCAGAGCTCCCATCAGCCCCTGCAGCCACAGAGAAGAGGAGGCTGCTGATTGGAAGATCAGAGGAGGCTGCTGATTGGGTGATCAGAGGAAGATGCTGCTGCTCTCAGGAGGTGAATTTATGAAACTGATCCTCTTCTGGAAACAACAACCTTAATAAAAATTATAAATGATGTTTCCTGATTCTGATCAGGTGCATCTGTAGCACCGCAAATGAGCAACGGCCACGCAGATCCTGATAAATAAATGACTGGTATTAATATTGTGTCATATAATGAGCGAGGTCTGCGTGTTGGACACAGTGAAACAGACAGAGCACGTCGCCTTGTGGTGGACAAATTACTGGAGACTTGTGATATACTGTGTGTGCAGGAGACATTCTTAGCTAAACAGGACCTGGAGAAGCTGAATTGCATACACAAAGACTTTTACGGCGCTGGTGAATCCACTACCGACCTTAGCACCAGAATAATTCGGGGAAGGATAGCCGGTGGTGTTGCAATATTATGGCACAAAAAATATGATCAACTGGTTGATGTGATTAGACTGGGTGTGGATTGGGCCATAGGGCTGAAATTTACTTGTGGAGACAAACATTTTATTGTTTTAAACATATACACACCTTATGAATGTCCTCAAAACGAAGACGAATTTCTTAATAGACTGTCTTTTATTATGTCTTTTATGCAAGATAATCTATCTACTTGTTTTTTTTATTGTGGGAGATTTAAATGCAGATGTTACAGATAAACATTCTACATTTGCTACGCATTTAATGCAATTCTGTCACAGTAATGCCTTAATTCTTTCTAGTAAGGCACTTTTGCCTAACAACAGTTACACCTATATTAGTGAATCATGGCATACAACTTCCTGGTTAGATCATTGTATTTGTACAGCTGATGCTCATGATTCCATTCTGGGAATTCGTGTCAACTATGACCTTGCCACCACTGACCATATACCATTCTCCTTATGTGTAAACATGAATTGCATACCTTCTGTTTTGCCTGTAGACTATAATATAAGTACAGGAAAAATAGCATGGGATAACTTGACTGAAAAAGATCTATCAGATTATTGCTATCGAACTAATGACATGTTCAGCAATACATACTTACCAAAGGGAGCAATCTCATGCCGTGATATGAATTGTAAAGACCGTCAACATGGTATTGAGTTATGTACTCTGTATGAGAATGTTGTGAAATCCCTCCTTATCTCAAGCAAGCCACTGCATAAAACCATCTTGCATAGCACCAAGCCGGGTTGGAACGACTATGTAAAAGAACATCATGCAGAGGCCAGAAGGGCTCTTAAAGCATGGGCCGATGCAGGTAAACAGAGACATGGTCCCTTGTTTGAATACAAAAAACAAGCAAATGCTAATTTTAAACATTTTTTAAGATTCATAAGGAGACGTGAAAATACTATGAGGTCTGACTCTCTTGCTAGAAAGTTAGGAAATAATAATGTTAAGGACTTTTGGAAAGAAATAAAGAAAGTAAATAACTGTAAAACGTCACTTCCATCTACTATTGATGGTGTTACTGGTGTAAAAGAAATCACTCAGTTATGGAAAGAGCACTACAGTGCGCTGTTTAATTGTGTCAAAAGTGACATTTCTGACATAGGAAGCATTCACAGTAATGAGAATGTGACTGTATCCCCACAAGAAATATATCATACAATTATGACACTGAAAGACAATAAGGCCTGTGGGATGGATAACATTTCCACTGAGCATTTGAAAAATGCAAGTAAAAAACTCTGTGCATTACTCTCTATGTGTTTCATTGGCTGTCTAGTACATGGTCTGCTACCTAAATCAATGTTATCTGTCATTCTGGTACCCACTATTAAAGCATTTGATCGAGTGAATCATCAAAAATTGTTCTGCAAGTTAGAAAGCAGAGGTGTACCCAAATATCTAATTAGAATAATGGTCTATTGGTATGGTCATCAACTAATGTATGTCAAATGGGGTAACTCATTGTCTGACTCGTTTAATGTTTGTAACGGAGTAAGGCAGGGAAGTATATTGTCCCCTTACCTTTTTAACATCTACATGGATGAACTATCAAAGCGCCTGAATTGTTGTAAAACAGGCTGTGTAGTTGGTGACCGCATAATCAATCACATAATGTATGCGGATGATTTGGTAATCTTATGCCCATATAGTGCTGGCCTTCAACAACTACTAAGGGTCTGTTCCCAATATGGATGTGATTTTGATGTCAAATATAACGCTAAGAAAAGCAATGTCATGATTGTTAGAAGTAGAGCAGATAAGCATCTGATAACCCCTGACTTCTCTTTATCTGGCATTGTCCTCAATATATGCAATGAAATTAAATATCTGGGACATTACATAACTGATGACCTGTCTGATGATCGTGACATTTGTAGGCAGTATTGCATGATGTATGCACAGGCTAATATTCTGATCAGAAAGTTTGGTATGTGTTCATCCTCTGTGAAGGTAGCTCTTTTTAAAGTTTTTTGCACTTCATTTTACACAGCCCATCTATGGCGAAGATATAAAAAAAGTAGCCTGCACAAACTTTATGTGGCATACAATGATGGCCTGTGGCTCCTACTCAAAGTGCCTAGATGGAGCAGTGCTAGCCACATGTTTGCACATAACGCTGTTCCCACATGTGCAGCTGCGCTCAGGAATCTCATGTATAAATGTATGTGTAGATTATCCGTGTCATACAATAATATAATAGCAATTTTAGTAAACCCTGTTTTTAGTACAGTGAGATTTTTCTCAAGATTGTGGAAACATTGGCGTCATCATTTATTTGTGGCTCAGTGACTGTCATGTTTCTTTTTGTTTTCTTTTTCTTTTCTTTTTGTTTTCTTTTTCTTTTGTTTTTACTATGGACCTTTTTTGTGTCTGAAATAAAGATTGATTGATTGATTGATCCATCTGATGGCATTATGGATTATTAGACCAGTATTACTGATCAGAATTTTTCCAATATGGTAATAAATGACCATCAGTCGGCTCAGCCTCTCTGTCTGTAGAAAACTCTCAGTATTGAACATCAAGTTAAACCAACTTGTTTTCTGTCTCTGGTTACAGTTTCATGTTCACAATGAACATGAAACTGTTCATTGTAAAGTAAAAGTAAAAGTCAAGTATTTGACTTTTACTTTGAAAAGTCAAATATGGACTTTTCAAAGTAAAACATTAAAGTTCCTGTTATAATGGGGCAGATTTGATGATGTCAACATTTGACCAGTTATTGTTGTTGGGGATCAGAGGAACAGCAGGTTTCATCCCTCTCACTATCTCTGTAGGAGTTATAACAACTTTTATTTTTCGGCACGTAGTCAAAGTTTGAGTCCAGGCCAAGTTTCTCCAATAAGCACAAAATCTCAAGATTTTGATAATTTTAGATCCCCCATGTCTGAGGAGAAAACTGACCAATTTTCAAGCCAATCAATTAAAACTTCTAGAAGTTTGATAAAATGCAGAGGTTACAAATGGACAAAATTAGGTTAATATCGCTAGTACAATCCAAGATGGCCGACTTCCTGCTTGTCACAGAGCATGGTGGAGGAATCTTTCTGTAGTTCCTGGGAAGTTCAACAAGTTTTCCAAACTTCATGTCTGAATGATAAAGTAATCTGGTGTGTCAGTGGATGTTAAAGTTTCCAGGAGGCGCTGTTGGTTATTTCAGCTGTAACTTTTCTGAAACCATTAAAATACTCAAATTTCATGGAACCTGATGCACTTGCAAAATTTGATTAGTTTTTGTCAATAATTACGCCTCCAATAAGCCAATTCTTTTGAACGAACCAAATAAACAATAAAGATACCAGAAACCTTCACAGTGGATTCTAATAAACTTATGAAACATTAAAGACTAAAACTCAGAGAGTCTCTGTGTGAGATGGAGGTGAAATCAGTGAACCTGGGCTGTGGTTTACTGCTCTCTATGTCACAAACTGACATCTGATCATCTGGAGGTTTTTGTTCAGGCTGAAGGAATCATTTCTCACTGTGGGAACCAGACTTCCTACAGCCGCAGTAGTAGGAGGCTGAATGATCCAGTTTAACTTTATTGATCTTCAGTTTACAGCTGTTCTGATTTCTCTCAGCTGAGAAATCATCTTGCTGAGGATGATTTAATTTAGATGGGCTCCCACCACTGGTGATATAGAGAATAGCTCTGAATGTTTCTGTATCTTTCTTCTGGTACCAGGCTACATAGGTGCCACACTGTTCAGTCCCACAGCTGATGGAGACGCTCTGTCCGGATCTCCTGGTCAGACTTAAATCGTCCTGAACCAGCTGTGTTGCCATGGCAGCCAGCGCTGTAGAGACACAGACAGACAGGTGAAGGTTAGTGTGACAGTGTTTGTTCCAGGTGGGCTTTGTTGGCTCCTGATTGGTGGAAACACTCACCTGAACCCAGCCAGCACAGAGCAGCAGCTGGGAGGAAAAGCATTGTGTGCAGTGGAGTTTCCTCTGGTGAACCTGGGGAGAAGTGGAGCTCTGATGCAGCTGAGGCCAAACAAGGACGAGCTGAGAGATCAGACCAGGGCCACGTGGTTTCTAGCAGAGGAACCAGAGCTCCCATCAGCCCCTGCAGCCACAGAGAAGAGGAGGCTGCTGATTGGACGATCAGAGGAAGCTGCTGATTGGACGATCAGAGGAGGCTGCTGATTGGACGATCAGAGGAAGCTGCTGATTGGACCATCAGAGGAAGCTGCTGATTGGACGATCAGAGGAAGATGCTGATTGGACGATCAGAGGAGGCTGCTGATTGGAGGATCAGAGGAAGCTGCTGATTGGATAATCAGAGGAAGCTGCTGATTGGACGATCAGAGGAAGATGCTGATTGGACGATCAGAGGAGGCTGCTGATTGGACGATCAGAGGAAGATGCTGCTGCTTTCAGCTGCTTCACAGTGAAACCAAGCAGCAGGTTGTTCTGGGTTATTTTACTGCTGCTGCTAATTAAGCGTTTTCTGCTTTACAAGCTCATTCACAGTTTATCAGTTTCACTGTTTCTCTCCCAGACGAAGCCGCTAATAGAACCTTGGCTTTTAACCCAAACAGTTTGGCCCCCACTAGAAGAACACAGTGAAATCTCTTTGCTAATAGTCAACAGAACAAGTTTGTAGTGACTGCAAAGATACCGCCTAACACTGAAGCATGCTAACATTTTGTCTTTATAATCATTAAAAATATTACATTTTTCATTTAGCTGCTGTGCAGCCAGCCATATTATAAGAGATTATAATTACAGAAATGTAATAATAATAGGTCATTATCTAGAGTGGACTGATATGAGGCAGGAAGTCCGACTCGAGTCCTGGACAGAACCATCCAAGCACTAACAAGTCAGTGCTTGGAGGTGCTATAACTTTTTCCAGACGAACAGAATTAAACTGAAGTTATCATTTCTGGACCTAAAGAGACATGATCAAGTGTTAGCACACAGCTTGAGTTATTATAGGTAGAAAGTAGAAACCTCAGTGTGATTGCTGTAAGGCTTTGGGTGAAAACTGCAGAAGCATTGAAGTCAACTGCAGAAAACTTGCAGAAATGTAAGAAAAGGAAGAAGCAGCAGAAAAAGTCAAAAGTATTAAAAGTATGCAAAACATGTATAGAAAAATGTTGAAGAGGACCGAAAGCTTTCAGTCAGTCCTGAAATGAGTGAGCATTAGTGCGGAACACTGATTACAAAGCTAAACTATGAGTCACATCAATTTATAAGCTAAAATGAGCGAAACAGCTAAAGCTAGCTGAAATACTAATAATAGCACCTGAGCTAGGACTAGGATGTATCCCTACATTAACATAGTATGCACTGTGGGAAAAAACCTAAAGCCAGCTTTAGCTAAAAAGCTAAAGCTAGCTTTAGCTAAAAACCTAAAGCTAACTTTAGCTAAAACGCTAAAGCTAGCTGAAAAACTAATGACAGCATCTAAGCTAGCACTAGCATGATGAGGTAATGTAACATTTTCCATGCATTGTGAAAAGTAACATGTAAAACAGCAGAAAAAAGCTTTTAAAAACCTAACATAAAAAGGATTAAAATGAAGTAGCCTGAACAAGGAGCCATAATGTTTGGTAATTTTTTCCACTGGGAAAGCGGGTAAAGGGGAACCCTCGTGTCCCAACGGGACATTCTTCGCTGGATATACGATGGATTCTACATGGAAGTAGAAGACCGTGTGTCTGACGATGCTGTCAGTCGAGGATGTTGAAGATGTGTACATGACTGGAGTCATGATAACAGGTTTTCAGCTTATTGGAGCTGGCGGATACCTGGCTTATCGGATATTTCGGAAGATATCGGCGGCAGTTTTGGCCACTTCGAGGCTGCTGGGTCCGATTGATGGGATCTGCAGAGCGATCAACACTCAGACTGAGATGATACGGGAGCTGAGCACAGACTGGGTGTGATCCTGGAACAGGACCGAGGCCGGGCAGCAGATCTCGGACTCAGAATGGATGACCTTGGAGAACGTTGTTCGCTCGGATCAGGCAGGAGACCCTAAATTCGGCTGCTTGGATTTGCCATTGAGAAGTTCCAGCGAGACTTTCAATGCAGACAGTAAACGAATGTCAGCCTGACCTAAACAAATTTCTGCTATCCGAATCTGGACCCCGGGCTGGGCATGGCTGGCCAGCTGTCCTCTCCTGGTTGTTGTGTCTAAAGAAGACTCTGTTCTGCTGCCCCCCTCCCTGGAACATCTGTGGCCCTGAACTGATAAAGCTGGTGGTGAACTCCAAGATCGTTTAGTCACGGACAATCGCATTCTTCAGTTAGGGTTCATGGTCTGACACACATAACTCACATGAGACCCATATGCATGTCACACCTCCTCCTCCTCCTCTGGCTTGTTTTGTCTAAATGTGTTTATATGTGTTTAAGTGCCGAGGTTTTTTTTCTTCATCTCAAGCTGCCCTGCAAAGAGCAGAGTGTGAGACGAGCCGTTTTTCCCTCTCCTTACCTGATGCTTCTCTTATTTTTCCTATTTCCTCCTGCAGGGCGGTGCCTGTCGGGCTGCGAGGCCTCAGCCAACTATCCCCCCTTCCCGTCCCCCCACCCCCTCGTGTTGTTACATGATGGATGATTGTAACTGAAACTGCAGTTTCATTGTCTTTGTGACAATGACAATAAATTATTCTGATTCTGCAATCTGCCACCAGAGGGAGCTGTACCCAGCGCTGTTTAAAGCTGCTCTGTTTAATCACTGAACATTGACCAGCTTTACGACTGAAGCATGAAACTCTCCAACTCGTGATTGTAATTCTCAATTCTGTCACAAGAGGGAGCTCACACAAGAGATGGGAGGGCTCTACATTAACTCACCTTTCTATGTTTTGTTCGTGTCAAAGTAACTGAGAGCCAGACACAGTGACACAGGACCTCACTGACAAATATGTAACAATAATCAAGAAGCATCTGGAGTAGAAGAGCTGCTATGTGGTCATTCTGTATTCTACCACCAGAGGGAGCTCTTAGGCGCTGTTCAATCAGCGACCAGCTGCTGGACACGATCAGCAGAACCAGAACCTCAATGAAGGGAAACGCAGCTCTGGAACCACAGCAAACATCTCAGGAACCATAAAGGCTACAGACGCCATTCACACCGTTTCTATCAGAAAGAATACAGGAACACTTCTGTCCTACTCAGTTTTCTCAAAATATAATATTAAACGCAAAATTTTTTGTCAAAATTGATAAAAGAACACTGAGTACCATCTTCACTAGGTTCCAAACTGTTTCCTCTATCTCAGGAAATATAAAAACTATCGATGTGATTCCTTCACCACAGACATCAGGAAGGACCAGAAAACAATCATGCCTCGTTTCATGCATGTTCCTTTTTCTGTCTGTGAGCTGTGATGATGTAAAATATGCCTGTTTGCAACTCTTAGTCAAGATTTATGACAAAATTAACAAAACTGAAAGAAAAGAATTAAGTTTGAGCTTCAGGAAATTCATGTCAAAGTTTGTGTCTCTATGTCGCATCATTCAGGAGATAAGATGTTATAAAGCTGCTTTCTGTTCATAAACCCAGTTCTGTGACGACTCGATGCTTTGAGGTGATTTCCCAGAAAACTGCAAGTCCCACATCAATGAGCATTACACCTGGAAGTGTCTTAGTGTTGAAAGGTGCTGCATCAATAACGTTGCCTTGAGTTGACTTGTCATAATCTCTGATCATCTGGAGGTTTTTGTTCAGGCTGAAAGAATCATTTCTCACTGTGGGAACCAGACTTCCTACAGCCGCAGTAGTAGGAGGCTGAGTGAGTGAGCTTCACTGCATTAATCTTCAACAAACAGCCATTCTGAATATTTTCAGCGGAGAAATCATCTTGCTGAGGATGACTGAAAGGCTTTTCTATTCTACCAGCACTGGTGATATACAGAATAGCTCTGAAAGTTTCTGGGTCTTTCTTCTGGTACCAGACTACAGCATTTCCACCACACTGATCAGTTCCTCCACATCTGAAGGAAATTTCATGATCAACTCTTCCAGTTCGACTTAAATCCTGAACCAGCTGTGTTGCCATGGCAGCCAGCGCTGTAGAGACACAGACAGACAGGTGAAGGTTAGTGTGACAGTGTTTGTTCCAGGTGGGCTTTGTTGGCTCCTGATTGGTGGAAACACTCACCTGAACCCAGCCAGCACAGAGCAGCAGCTGGGAGGAAAAGCATTGTGTGCAGTGGAGTTTCCTCTGGTGAACCTGGGGAGAAGTGGAGCTCTGATGCAGCTGAGGCCAAACAAGGACGAGCTGAGAGATCAGACCAGGGCCACGTGGTTTCTAGCAGAGGAACCAGAGCTCCCATCAGCCCCTGCAGCCACAGAGAAGAGGAGGCTGCTGATTGGACGGTCAGAGGAAGCTGCTGATTGGACGATCAGAGGAGGCTGCTGATTGGATAATCAGAGGAGGCTGCTGATTGGATGATCAGTGGAAGATGCTGATTGGATAATCAGAGGAGGCTGCTGATTGGATGATCAGTGGAAGATGCTGATTGGACCATCAGAGGAGGCTGCTGATTGGACGATCAGAGGAAGATGCTGATTGGATGATCAGTGGAAGATGCTGATTGGATAATCAGAGGAGGCTGCTGATTGGATGATCAGTGGAAGATGCTGATTGGACCATCAGAGGAAGCTGCTGATTGGACGATCAGAGGAAGCTGCTGATTGGATAATCAGAGGAGGCTGCTGATTGGATGATCAGTGGAAGATGCTGATTGGATAATCAGAGGAGGCTGCTGATTGGATGATCAGAGGAAGATGCTGATTGGATGATCAGTGGAAGATGCTGATTGGATAATCAGAGGAGGCTGCTGATTGGATGATCAGTGGAAGATGCTGATTGGACCATCAGAGGAGGCTGCTGATTGGACGATCAGAGGAAGATGCTGATTGGACGATCAGAGGAAGATGCTGATTGGACCATAGACATAATATAAGGATAGACGCCTCATGGACCGCTCTCGCCTATTGTCGCTGACGATTTAGGGCGGCCATCTTGGAGCGGTACTCCACTCCAGTCAGCGTTATGTGTTTAACAGGCACAATGACGTATCAGCGGATTTAATCGATCATAACACACTTTTTGTTCCTGTAAACCATATTCAAACATCTATCAAAGCCACATTTATAAACAATTGTATTTTTTAAGTATGTTTTTAATACATAGTTCATCATATTTAAATATGCTTAGTGGCTATAACAATAGAATAGGAATGGAATATTCTGATATCGATGTATGAAGAGCATATTACAAAGCACACAGCCGTTCATAATGTATTTAATACATTATTTAGTAATATCAATACATATTTATATAACTATACAAACACTAATAAATAAAGATTAATAATGGCACAAATAAATAATGATTAATACTGAATTATATATATATATATATATATATATATATATATATATATATATATATATATATATATATATATATATATATACAAGACGGAAATGGGCGAGAGATGAAAACATGGATCTGTTGGAATGCTACTACTCAAGTAACCCTAGTCAGAGGGGTTACATGCAAAGACTGAGGGTGGAATGGTTACTTCGACACCCACAGTCTACAATGACTGCCAAACAACTAGTAGCTCAGTGTTCCAACATCCGCAAACGGCAACTGCTATCACAACTTGAGATTGACGAGGTACAACACAAATGCTACGGCAAAAGGGAGGAGCCCAAAGGTAAGGTCAGGGGGGAGTTAACTACTCCCCACCCCGAGACTGGGTATGCAGCCCCAGTAATGAACGAACTATCAAAGCTGAACGAGACAGCAACTGACCTGAGAGAGAGAATCGTGGCCCGAATGAACACCAGGCAACCCCGACGCCAATTACAACGGCTGAGTGAAGTACCGTCAGAAAGTCTCATTCAAGATGTGAATGCAGCATTGAGAACAATCCCTACCAACACCATAACAGAAACCAATGAGCTGATATACAACTCAGCATCAGTGATCCTTGAAATGCTCGGCTATAAGAGCAACTATGAGACCCAATATCCATCATGGAAAAGACGGTTAGAGGCTAAGATCAAGATAACAAGGAGGGAAGTGAGCCAACTGTCAGAGCTCCAAAGAGGTGCAATGAAAAGACCAGTACCTAAGAAGTACAACCAGATGCCCATACCTGAAGCACTCGAAACTGCCAAACAAAGGCTCCAAGCCTTGGCCAGCCGCCTAAAGAGATACACAAGAGAGAATGAAGCCAGGAGGATTAACCGGCTCTTCTCCACCCAACCAGCTAAAGTGTACTCTCAATGGCAGGGTAATAACAACAGAGCAGACCCACCAAGGCTGGAGACTGAACAATACTGGAAAGGCATATGGGAAAGGGAGGCGTCCCACAACAGCAATGCACAGTGGCTAACCTCTCTACGAGAGGACCACAGCAACCTCCCTGAACAAGCCCGGTAACCATCACTGTGGCAGATGTCCAAGAAAGAGTCTCGGGTATGAAAAACTGGACAGCACCAGGGCCTGACAGCATCATGCCTGACATGATCCATGCCTACTGGCTAAAGAAACTCACTGCCCTCCATGAGCGACTGGCAGTTCAACTGAACCAGCTGCTACAGAATGGGACTCACCCTGAATGGCTAACTGAAGGGCGCACAATCCTGATCCAGAAGGATCCCTCAAAGGGTTCAGTCCCATCCAACTATCGGCCGATAACCTGTCTCTCTACAACATGGAAGCTCATGTCAGGCATCATAGCAGCTAAGATAAGCGGGCACATGGATAAATACATGAACACGGCACAGAAGGGCATCGGCATAAATAGCAGAGGAGCCAAACACCAACTCCTTGTAGACCACACAGTCACCCGAGACTGCAAAACCCGACACACCAACCTGTGCACCGCTTGGATTGATTACAAGAAAGCCTATGACTCAATGCCACACACTTGGATCATTGAATGCTTAGAGATGTACAACATCAACAGGACTCTAAGAGCCTTCATTACAAACTCGATGGGGCTGTGGAAAACCACCCTTGAAGCCAACTGCAAACCACTTGCACAAGTGTCCATCAAATGTGGCATATACCAAGGAGATGCTCTGTCCCCACTGCTGTTCTGCATAGGCCTGAACCCCCTTAGCCAAATCATCAACAAGACTGGCTACGGATACCGACTCAAGAATGGGGCCACAATCAGTCACCTCCTCTACATGGATGACATCAAGCTGTACGCCAAGAACGAGCGAGACATCGACTCACTGATCCACACCACCAGGATCTACAGCACTGACATTGGGATGTCATTCGGACTAGAGAAGTGTGGCCGGATGGTTACAAAGAGAGGGAAGGTCATCCACACAGAAGGGGTCTCACTCCCAGAGGGAACAATAGCAGACATAGAGCACAGCTACAAGTACCTGGGAATACCACAAGCAAATGGCAACCTCGATGAGGTCACAAGGAAAGGAGCCACAGCCAAATACCTCCAACGAATAAGGCAAGTCCTGAGAAGCCAGCTCAATGGCAAGAACAAGATCCGTGCAATAAACAGCTATGCCTTACCAGTAATCAGATACCCTGCCGGAATAATTAGCTGGCCAATGGAAGAGATAAAGGCCACGGATGTTAAGACTCGGAAGCTACTAACCATGCATGGAGGGTTCCACCCCAAATCCAGCACCCTGAGACTGTACACAAGCCGTAAGGAAGGAGGCAGAGGACTAGTGAGTGTGAGAGCCACTGTCCAGGATGAAACATCCAAGATCCATAAATACATCAAGGACAAAGCCTCAACGGACGATGTGCTCAGCGAATGTCTCAGACAATGGGGAACAGAGGACGAGGTGCTGGAGGAACCATCATGGGAAGACAAGCCCCTACATGGGATGTACCACCGACAAATAACTGAAGTGGCTGATATCAGGAAATCCTACCAATGGCTGGAGAAAGCTGGACTCAAGGACAGCACAGAGGCCCTCATCCTGGCCGCCCAGGAACAGGCACTAAACACCAGAGCAATAGAGGCTCAGATCTACCACACCAGACAAGACCCAAGGTGTAGGTTGTGCAAGGAGGCCTCTGAGACAGTCCAGCACATAACAGCAGGGTGCAAGATGCTGGCAGGGAAAGCATACATGGAACGTCATAACCAAGTGGCGGGCATAGTGTACAGGAACATCTGTGCCGAATACGGACTGGAAGCCCCGAGGTCAAAGTGGGGAACACCCCCAAAGGTGGTGGAGAATGACCGAGCTAAGATCCTGTGGGACTTCCAGATCCAAACAGACAAGATGGTAATGGCGAACCAACCGGACATTGTGGTGGTGGATAAAGAACAGAGGAAAGCCGTTGTGGTGGATGTAGCAATACCAAGTGACCACAACATCAGGAAAAAGGAGCATGAGAAACTGGAGAAATACCAGGGCCTCAGAGAGGAACTGGAGAAGGCCTGGAAGGTGAAGACCACAGTGGTGCCTGTGGTCATAGGGGCCCTCGGGGCAGTCACCCCCAAACTGGAGCAGTGGCTCAAACAGATCCCAGGAACAACATCAGACATCTCAGTCCAGAAATGTGCAGTTCTAGGCACAGCCAAGATACTGCGCAGAACCCTCAAGCTCCCAGGCCTCTGGTAGAGGACCCGAGCTCAGAGGATGAAAGAGACCACCCGCGGAGGGTGAGAGGGGAATTTTATATATATATATATATATATATATATATATATATAAAATTCAGTATTAATTAATTAATTATTATATATATATGTCTTTCAGCCGATGTGAGATTCATCCGTGCTGCAGTGATTCCGTCACCACCTGTGTAAACTTTGCCGGTGAATGTTATAACACATAAGTTTTATAATATGTGTTATATTGTTTCATTTCTAATATAGGCCCTTGTGTCAGATAATCTAAGTCAGTGTTAGAGAATAATAATTTTTTTAGATGTACAGAATCTCAGTTAGCCTTCATAGCGGGGCTGAACCCGTATTACACCAAGCACTGTAGCTAATATTAGCTGGTATCTCGCCGGTGGACATAAATACAGTAAAGTAATATTCTAATCACAATATATACACAATAATATGTCCATCTTACTTGTGAAATGTTGTCTGTGGAGCCCTCACATCAATAATCCATCGACCAGAACAACAATATCCCTCAGTCCTGAGGCATCTTCTGCTGTTTTGATTGAGCAAAGTAGGAGGGAATACCGCTCCAAGATGGCCGCCGTATTTCCTGCGCCGGAGCGGCCAATGCGGGTCTACTCTTATATTATGTCTATGGATTGGACGATCAGAGGAAGCTGCTGATTGGACGATCAGAGGAAGATGCTGATTGGATACTCCCATGAAAGTGGTTATTGTGTCTGGTAATAATAAATCTCTCCACTACTGAGAAGTGAAATAAATCTTCATCAAAAGTCTGAGGAAACATGGCGGGAAACTTGACTTGTTTATTGTGAAACCTCCAAAGAGGGACGATGAAGACAGCATCTAACTCTGAAGCATCTTTCGTCTCTGAAATCTTTAACAGAAACACAGATGGATCACAGCTCTACATTATGATGTCATCAGGTGAATCTGAACCCATTGAACCATTTAATTAGATGCAACTATCAGTTCATGGATGTTTAATGTTGTAAAGCTGGACAGAAACCAAACTAAAGTTATTATCTTCAGACATAAAGAGTCAAATGAGAGGATTCTGACTTTGGGCCTTTCAGTTCAGTGTTTCTGTCTGAATGTCTGTTAAAATGTGTTCATGTTCATCCTACATTTTATTCTGTTAACTGAAGAACTGATCATTTATTAATAAAAGCCTAAATGTCCCAGAGGTTAAATATCAAATATCAGTCCTGAAATAATCATCAGGTTAAACTGATGACAGTTTGTTGTATTTCTGGAGCTTTAAAGGATTTTCTGACTGTGAGGATTTAAACCCTGCAGTGACTCTGAGGTTGGCTTCCTGCCTCCAGGTCTGCATCTGGTTGGTCTTTGACCCTGTTACCCAAAAACAGGAAGAAACATGAAATTTAATCAGCTGCAAAAGTTTTCAAACTTCCCAAAAGGCTAAGCATGGCTTGGACATCCCATTATTTTATAAAATGTTACGTGGCACATAAATTATAACATGTCTTATAATAGAGTTAGAAAAATCCAGCTGATACTTCATAAAAACTGAGCAGACGCTATATGAGGATATTCTATATCTCAGTTATTATTTATCAGCCCTTTAATTATGTAGCCTGGCTGCTTTAAAAGTCATAATTTCTGTTAATCCCTGAGTCCAGTGGGAATAAATCTAAATCTGTTCTCAGAGGGTTCCTCAGTTTCTGACACGTCCAGATTACATGAGATCCACCTGACGACTATCTGGATGAATTTGGTATTCTTAAAATTAATTATTTATGATTCAGGGAGAATCATCAACTTAATTTTTACTTTAAAATGACAGAACCCATAAATTTATTAAGCAAGTAAATAATAATGAATGAAACCTGAAACTCAGAGAGTCTCTGTGTGAGATGGAGGTGAAATCAGTGAACCTGGGCTGTGGTTTACTGCTCTCTATGTCACAAACTGACATCTGATCATCTGGAGGTTTTTGTTCAGGCTGAAGGAATCATTTCTCACTGTGGGAACCAGACTTCAAGCAGCCGCAGTAGTAGGAGGCTGAATGATCCAGTTTAACTTTATTGATCTTCAGTTTACAGCTGTTCTGATTTCTCTCAGCTGAGAAATCATCTTGCTGAGGATGATTTAATTTAGATGGGCTCCCACCAATGTAGATATAGAGAATAGCTGTGAATGTTTCTGTATCTTTCTTCTGGTACCAGGCTACTGGATAACCACTATCACACTGATCAGTTCCTCCACAGCTGAAGGAGACGCTCTCCCCTTTTCTCCTGGTCAGAGTCAGATCGTCCTGAACCAGCTGTGTTGCCATGGCAGCCAGTGCTGTAGAGACACAGACAGACAGGTGAAGGTTAGTGTGACAGTGTTTGTTCCAGGTGGGCTTTGTTGGCTCCTGATTGGTGGAAACACTCACCTGAACCCAGCCAGCACAGAGCAGCAGCTGGGAGGAAAAGCATTGTGTGCAGTGGAGTTTCCTCTGGTGAACCTGGGGAGAAGTGGAGCTCTGATGCAGCTGAGGCCAAACAAGGACGAGCTGAGAGATCAGACCAGGGCCACGTGGTTTCTAGCAGAGGAACCAGAGCTCCCATCAGCCCCTGCAGCCACAGAGAAGAGGAGGCTGCTGATTGGACCATCAGAGGAAGATGCTGATTGGACCATCAGAGGAAGCTGCTGATTGGACCATCAGAGGAAGATGCTGATTGGACGATCAGAGGAGGCTGCTGATTGGACGATCAGAGGAAGCTGCTGATTGGACGATCAGAGGAAGCTGCTGATTGGACGGTCAGAGGAAGCCGCTGATTGGACGATCAGAGGAAGCTGCTGATTGGACGGTCAGAGGAAGCCGCTGATTGGACGGTCAGAGAAAGATGCTGATTGGATAATCAGAGGAAGCTGCTGATTGGATAATCAGATCAAGATGCTGCTTTCATCTGCTTCATAGTGAAACCAAACAGTAAGTTCTTCTGGGTTCTTGCTGCTAACTTAACATTTTCTGCTTTACAGGCTTATTCATATTTTATCAGTTTAACTGTGTTTCTCTCCCAGATGAAGCTGCTAATAGAGCATTGGCTTTTAACCCGAACAGTTTAGGCCCAAATAGGAGAATTTTGTTTTTATATTCATTTAATATATTCTTTTTTTTTCTTTTTTATTGGGCTGGTGTGCAGTCGTATTATAAGACATTATAATTAAAATCAGAGAAAGATGTTGCTGCTGTCTCAGTGTCTGCCTCTCAACCAAAAGATGGCGCTGTTGTGCTGCATTTGATTCACAACGAGTGGAGACCATAGTCAAAGCAGTTTAAAAGATAAATATGCATAATGTTTAATTATAGTAATACGGCTTCGAAGCCATCAGGTAAATGCGGAATGACAGATGTAGAATCAGATAAACAGGGAGGAACTAAAAGCTGACCGTTATGTTTCATGTCCTGCTGTGTTAAACACTCATTCAGCTCACCTGCCACGCCTGATTGCTTACCTCAGGGGTCCCCAAACCTTTTCCTGTGAGGGCCAGATAACTTTTCCCTTCTTTAGTGGGGGGCCGGAGTCAGTTTGTAACAGAAAAAGTGTGACGATTGCAGGAGCCTAAATGTAAAAATATATTGTTTTCCAGAAAGCACAATCAAATAACCACTGGGGACCCCTGGCTTACCTGTTCCACCTGGGCCTCGCCCTACTCAAACACCTCTCAGTCTCTGCCTCCTTGCCAGATTAGCGACAGCCACGAGCCAGCAGAGATCCAGTGTTTCCTTCCAAGCCTTCAGTGTTTCTACGACCCCTTTCTGTCCACAGATTTACCCCTCCTGCCAAACCTTCACGGATCCCTTCTGTTCTGGATTTCTGGACCCTGACCACCGATCATCACCTGCCCCTAAAAGCTAAGTTTGCTCTCTCTGACCTCCTGTGTATGACCTCTGCCTTATTGTTGACAAAGTCCCTGGGTGTTGCGTTTTGGATCTCCTCGTGGAGATCTTCATTGCCTCCACAGAAGCCTGTTCCTCTGGTTTCCTGCATCACCCTGTCGTCAGACCCTCTGTTCCTCTGCTCCACCCGTCCACTGCTCCACAGGTCAGTTAAGCTGAACATTTCTAAGATACCCCTCCTTTATCTGTGCATCACCAGCCTTCTCTCCTCTCTCCTCAGTGCTGTTTGATGACCTCTCACTGAGCAGAAACCATCCGAAAATAAACTTTTTTCTTTTCGTATACTCCTGTGTGTGGTTGAATTTCTGGGTCCCCTCTGAGTGTCCTCACACTGACTCCTGTTTCTAGGGGTATTGTTAGAGTGTAACACTGAGGATAGTAAGAAGACTTTGAAAAAACTGAAAATAGGTTTTACTTTTGTAGTTGATATCTATGATGGTGTATTAAGATTGTTGTAGATAAAAAAACCGCAAGTAAATTTTCACCAAAAAACTCAGAAAATTTTAAATTAACCTAAAAAAAATTCTATATTTTGTTTTTTCACCATTGGAACATTGAGTAGCAAGTACACAAGTATGATTGACAGTGCTAAGCCCCTCCTCCAGCTTTGATTGGTTGTTGGTCCATTTATTCAGACATCATTACCAGTTCAGGGAGGAAATGGAGGAGATCAATCTTTTCACAGCCTCAGGATCAGAATGATTTACATGTCATACAAAAAAAATCAATCTGGAAACATAAAGTGGGATTTTGGAAACAAACCAGTTATTTCTTAAACCTGTAGCCATGTTGAGACAGTTTATTAGGCAGCACCTCCAATCCCGTCTTCTGGATGGGCTGCACTGAAATGAATTTTGTTATTATTTATTTTGAACAAACAAATGTAAAAGCAAGAAAGAAGAAAAACAATTAAAATATATTATCATGCCCAATTGACATGCAGTTTTATATTATCTGTTCGAAAGGGAGCAGGTAGAATATCTTATGATTTCCTGCCCTTTTCATACTCATCTTATAAAATAATTACATCTGCAAACACCAGATAAACTTAACTTATTTCCACCTTACATGACATTTAAATCTCACATCTTTATATGTACAATTATTTTTTAAAAATTATATCAATAGCATTTATGGACTTTGAAACATATTTCCCAATAAGCTCCTTCTTAATCAGTTTTTTAAACTGGTTTATATTTGAACTTTTTTGAACTCATCATTCAATCCATTCCATAAATCTACTCCACACATGGATAAACAAAAACTCTTTTTGGTTGTTCTCATACATTGTTTTTTTTTAAATGTCCTTTTCCTTTTAAATTAAAACCCCCCTATGTCACAAAACATTTTTTGTATATTGTGTAGAAGTTGACGGTTTCTTACTTTAAACATGAATTGTAAAGTTTTGAATGTTATAAGGTCCCCCAGAATTTCAGTTTATTTGATTTAATAAAAATGTAAGAAAACAATTTTATTTTATAAAAGTTACATGCTGCAGCTTTAATCGGAGGTTGGAAAAGTTCTGGTCTGGTTGAGAGAATGTAAAGTTTCTGTTTAGGTTTTTATGAGGTTTTTGCTGCCAGGCTGCTGTTCCTCTCCAGTCCAGCAGGTGGCGGTAAATCTGCTGCGTTGTGTCTCTGTGACACTCAGCAGAAGTAAAGCGACTCCATCAGCATCTCCAGTGGATTCAGTTAGAAAACGGTTGTCTTCGTGTTTCAGCTGAATATCTCAGTAACCATGTCTTCCGTTCAGCAGCTGAGAGATTTTATCAGAGAGAGACTAACTGCTGCTGCGGAAGAAATCTTCATTCAGGTAGAAAAAACCATCGTCCGCTCCGAGGAGGACATTAAACTGCTGGAAACCTGCTGGAAACCTCAGATAAAACTCACCAGAATCGGTAGGAAGCAACGTTAGGCTCCGATAATTAACACGTTCTTTTCTTCTTCTGCTTTGCCTTTGTTATGGAAACTGTCGGCCTTTCTACATTCAGTTCGTGATATTTAAACGGTTAAAGATTCGTAGTTTTGTGTTTGTTTAGGTTTTTACATGAACCAACCTTTAAAGAGACCCAGTTTGAAAACTGCTAAACTTAAAAACTTCTAACCTGGACAGTTATTCTTCACTCCGGACAAAGAAAACACAGTTTGATGTCTAAGATGGTTATCGGCCTGTGAAAAGTTACATCTTAATCATCAGTTGTTATTCAGAATCTAATTAATTTTGTAAATAATAAATGTTTCTCAAAGCTAAATTAAATGTTGTTGCAGCTCATATCTTCCAAGTATCTTCAGAGAATCACGGATGGTGATGCTGTGGGCCTTTAATTAACCCTTCGCTGCCCAAAATGGGATAATCCTGCTTTACTGCTTGGTGGATTCTCAGATCTACGGATTAACGGCTGATTCTATGAAACTTGGCCAGGACCGTTTTTATTATTTTACTTTTAAAAAGCATTTCTCCTTTTGTTCTTCTGTCTCATTTTGATCCCATTGACTCCCAACCTACTTTAAGCTAGCACCAAAGTTACAGAGTGTTACCATGGCAACCAGTAGACTACAGATCCAAACATAAGTCATTGGAACCTGAAGCTTCATGAATGTTTCACCATTAACAATGAAACATTTCTTGCTGGAATCCTGGATCCTCTGGATGCTCAGGAAGTATCCAGAGGACCGGACCAGGCTGTCTGGGTCAGAACCAACACCAGTCCTGGAGACGGTCGTCATGGTAATCAGCTCTTGTGTCTCTTTGTTGCTACAGATCAGCCAAAGCTGCATGACGACAACAAGGAGGTTCTGACCGACCCAGAGCTGCAGAACCAGCAGAGGAGCTCCAGTCTAGACCAGGTGGAACCAGCGATTAGACAGAACCAAGAGGAACCAGAACCTCCAGAGATTAGACCGAACCAGGAGGAACCAGAACCTCCAGAGATTAGACTGAACCAGGAGGAACCAGAACCTCCAGAGATTAGACCGAACCAGGAGGAACCAGAACCTCCAGAGACTAGACCGAACCAGGAGGAACCAGAACCTCCAGAGATTAGACCGAACCAGGAGGAACCAGAACCTCCAGAGATTAGACCGAACCAGGAGGAACCAGAACCTCCAGAGATTAGACCGAACCAGAAGGAACCAGAATTTCCAGAGATTAGACCGAACCAGGAGGAACCAGAATCTCCAGAGATTAGACCGAACCAGGAGGAACCAGAACCTCCAGAGATTAGACCGAACCAGAAGGAACTAGAATCTCCAGAGATTAGACCGAACCAGGAGGAACCAGAACCTCCAGAGATTAGACCGAACCAGGAGGAACCAGAACCTCCAGAGATTAGACCGAACCAGGAGGAACCAGAGTTTGGAAGAGTGGTGATCGGGTTCCAAGAGGAGACCAGACTGCTGGGTATCTGCTGGCTTCCCCATGTTCTTCTCACCAGAACCGGTATGGATCTGACCAAATCTCATAAATGATCCTATTGAAGTGAAACTTGATGTAATGAGCTGCTCTAGCTGCCGGTTCGGTCCATTGATGTGACATGGAAGCAGGCTGGGTCCAAATAGGACGAACTGATCCGGAACCGTTTTCAGTAAACCAGGAAGTAAAGTCTGGATTCGAACTAAAGGTTTTGGTAGCACTTTATGATCACCATGCTTTATGTAGCCTCATTTAGCCATTAATAAATATGTAATTAATGTTGAAAACATTGTTATTCAATGATTCATGCTTAATAAGCTATAAATTAACAGATTAATTAATGCTTTACCCATATTGACTAATTACTCCTAATACCAATGTACTCGGTGTTTATTAATGCTTAATAACTCCTGAATTAACTACTCTGTTCTGTTTGTAAATGTTAGTGAATGCTCAAATAAATGTACTTAGAGAATATTTAATTTACTGCCTGCTGATCCTGCACTGCATCCATAAATGAGGCAGTTTGTTAATAGTTTGTTCATCTTTGTGTGAACTCTTCAAAAGTAAAGACTATTTATGATTTTTTTTAAAGATTTTATTAATGAAGACAAAACCCTGAATGGCCACAAGTTGCTTTTCACCTGTGGAACGAGACCAGAAGCCAGGAGACGTGGAATACAGAAATATTTAAGAATTGACATTTTGAAAGGTCAACGAAACATAATCTCAGTTAGTTACAGTAATTTGACCTAAAACTGGATCAAACAGTCGACTGTACAAAACATGCAGCAGAAGATCTGCATAAAATGTTCAGCAAACTGGATCATGAAAGGCTTAACGAACAGCAGGTCACTAAAAATGATCTTAAACAACAAATATGAGGGAATGTGGAGGAAAATAATCTGAGGCTTTTATTCTCCTGTCTGATAATGAAAAGATAAAATGAGATGAATTAAAAGGAGTTTCCCCTAAAGAACTGGAACATGAAGTTACCAGGCAGAGAACAAAACCTGAAAGAACGAGAAGCAGCAGACATTCAGAGTCTGTTCAGTCCAAATCTAATCCAGTTTAATCCCAACGAGTCAAAAGTGAATTGAATTGTGAGGCTCTTAAAACTCAGCCAATCAGATCAAGGTGGTCACAGGTCTGACCAATCAGCTCTCTGGAGCTGTAACGTCCTCGTCTTTCCCCTCCAACAGAAACGCTGCAAAATATTAAATAAACTTTGTTCTCAGGTCGAAGCAGCTGATATAAAACACAAAGAAACTGAAGCTGCTGGTGTTTCCAGGAACACAGCTGATGGGTTTGTTCCTGTTTGTCCTTCCAGACGTCCCAAAGCAGCACGTCTGCAGGACGGAGGAGGTTCTGAACCAGGAGGAACCAGAACCAGTTGAAGACGAACTCTCTGATGCAGAACATTTCCCGTCTGAAGAGGACCAGGAAAACCAAGAAGGTCCACTGATGAACGAGGATCTGGAGGGTCTGGAGCCAAACCAGAGGGAACCAGAACCAGAACCGCCACATCAGGAGAGCGGGCCTGAAGAACCGCAGCTGCAGGAGGTGGAGATCTGCAGCGGCCAGCAGCTGCCACCGGACTGTGACGCCTTCATGAAACCTCTGTCAGATGAAGAGTGTGAGCTGGAACCAGACATGGATCAGAACCTCCCTGGTTCTGACCAGGACAGTTTTAACTCAGGTTTTAAATCAGATCCTCATCAGATCAAAGAGGATCTGGAACAAAAACTTCAGGGAACAAAAAAACAAAAACGTCTTCCAGCAAAGTCGGCCCACAAATCTCAAAAGAAAGTCAGAAAGAAAGAAAATGTCATTTTTTGTACTACATGTGGGAAAAGGTATTATTATGTAAAATCTCTAGTGACGCACATGAGAACCCACGTTGTGAAGCTGCACTCATGTGAAACCTGCGGGAACGAGTTTAGTTCTGCAGAGGCCCTGAGCAGCCACATGACGGAGCACAGCCTAGACAAGCTCCACTCCTGTGAAACATGCGGGGAACGGTTCTATCGGGAATCTTCTCTACTGACGCACATAAGAGACCACAGCGATGAGACGTCCCACCCATGTGAAGTATGTGGGAAACGATGTTTGACTGGGAAAGCTCTGCTGGTCCACATGAGAAGCCACGGTGCTGAGAAGTCCTGCTAATGTGAAGCCTGTGAGAAAAGGTTCATCTCATGCTCTGGTTTACAGACTCAGCTGAGAAACTCCACTCATGTGACGTTTGTGGGAAAACCTTTCCCTCAGCCACATGTTGGTCCCTCCAAGCAGCAGAATGAGGGACTCAGTACTAAAGTCCAATCCTCATATCAGAGCTAACTCAGCCATTCACTCATATTGCTGTTCGTCTGAACTGTGTTGTTAAACCAAGGACAGACAGAAAGGTCCACAAAACTCCACAACTGAGAATAAATAAAGCTCCACTAAGACGCATGAGAAGCTTCATGTATGTGAAACGTGGCATAAAATGTAAACTCTAATGAAACTGTGCAGAAATACAACTCATGATATTTGTGATAATTCTCTGACGGCGGAGCGTAAATGAACCATTCACAGCAAACATGGAGAAGTTCCTGAATGTTTACTTGGTTCATCCTAAACCTCAGATTGTTCTGCTGGATCAGCTGTTGCAGAATATTTTCAGAGTTTCTCTTTATTCAAGCACAAGTGACATCACAAAGGTCAAAGGTCTTTAGAAGTTAAGCAGTGGATGTTTCAGGGTTTGTTTTCACGAACAAACGAGTCAGAATGTTTCAGTTCTTCTGACCTGTGGTGAACTTGACCCTCTGCTCCTCATGGCTTTATTTTCTATTTAGATTATTTAGATTTGGTTGTTTTTATGTTTCTGTTATGACTGCTGGTTTGTAGTTTTAGTCTGCAGCTGTTTGTTTGCAGTAGTTTGTTTCTGACCTGTTGGTCAAACAGTCATGAAGAATCTTTGACCGTTTCCATGTCAATGATTTTTATTTCTTAAATCTTTAACTGGATTGGATTTTATTAGTTATTTTCAATAATAATTTGATACTGTTTGGAAAATAAAATAATATTGACAATATAAAAGGTCTCTGTAAATTCAGTTGTGATTTAAAAGGTTCTGATCTGTGGATGTCGTCAATCAGTTGTTTAGATGTTTTATGAATAAGTTATTAAATATTTTCTGAAACTCATTTTTCTGTCTCTGTTTTAAGGAGGGATGGAATATAAATATCTAGAGATCCATAAATAAAGCTGGAGAATTTCAACCTTTTGGGTTTAGTTTGGTGCAGTTCTGGTCCGGTCCTGACTGACCCGGTGGAACCGAGTCCAGTTTGCAGCCGGTCTCACTCTGACACGCCTTCAGGTTTACCCTCAGCTTCTCGGGTCAGGACAGACGGTCCGGACCTGAACTCTGCTGTCCTGCGGTACCGGTACCGGTACCGTGGCTGTGAGCTGAGGGATATTTTCCGTTTGGACGTCCAGCCTGTCTTTAGATGTTCCTTCAGTGTTTCTACATGAAGTTCTTTCCTCATGAGTCCATCTAGTTTATGAAGTTCCTCCTGCAGTAAATCAGTCCCCCAGCATGATGCTGCCACCACTATTCTTCACAGTTAGGCTGATCTCCTCGTTTTTACTCCATGTAATGATGGTCATTAAGTCCAAACAGTTCAGTTTCATCAGACTGCAGGACATGAATCTGAAAATGAAGATCTTTGTTCATCTTCAAACTGCAATCTGGTTTTTGATGTTTCTTTTGGAGTGATGGCTTCTTCCTCGCTGAGCGGCCTTTCAGTTCGGGTCGGACAGTCTGGCTGTGGATCATGATGCTGCTTTACCAGCTTCAGCCACAAACTCCACCAACTCTTTGGCTTCCTGCACGTTTTGGAGCTAAAGACCAAAATCTTGATTTCCTTTAACCTTCCCATCGTCTCAAAGCAGAAAGCAGCTTGTTTAAGGTTTGTCCTTAAATACGTCCACAGCTGTGACTCAGTTAACCTGTCAGTTTCCAAATCCATGACATCATCATCTGGGCTGTCCTCGTTATTTAAAGAGACAGTAATCATTCTTTACGAAACGTTCTTTCTCTCGTTATTCAGGCATTTAGCAAACAGAAATCATTTTAGTGATTCAAAATGATTTGGGTCTTTTTGTTGGGTGTGTGTAAACTTGTGGTTTGACGTGTATAAACAGGGTGATGTTCTGGTGGAGGTTCTGATGAGTCCGTGTTTGTTTCATCAACAGGAACCGAGAAGCAGAAAAGGTTCTGATTGATCCAACTTGTTATTCTACAGGTCATATTTTCTCTTCATGTTTTTATCGTCATATTTCAGGTAGTTTAGCTTCAGATCTGGGAAAATGTGTCAAAGTTAAAGCTGCTGGATGTCGGGTTTGATACCAGCACAGAACCTTCAGCTCATCCAAACAGAACCAGAACCTCTGCAGGGTTAACAAGGAAATATTAGTGAATCATTATTTATAAATAAATATGTACTGGTCATAATATTTACATTATTAATGCTTCCAGTTCAAAACAACTTAAATTTAATATTTCACACACAAAAAAACGTTTTGGTTTGACCCAAATGTTTCCAATAAATTCCCATAATAAGAAGTTAGAAAACATTGTGTCCAGATTTATCACTAAAATAAAGGATTAAAGCTGAATCTGCTTTGTTTCATCAGAAATTACAGAAAACCGTGTGTCTGATATTTTTCTCCATCCTGAATCATAAGATGACACTTGATTGTCTCACATCCACAACAGTGACTCACTGAACGAGGCGAGTCTGTGGGAGTAATGAGGAGGAGTGGCCACCAGGGGGCGCAGTGCAGCAGCAGCAGAAACAATGAGAACATAAACACTGTAGAATAATAATAATCATCATCTCTGCTGCTCTACCTGCGCTCTTCACTCACACAATGTATTATCTACATTTACTGATACATTTAAACTTTTTTTTAAATTATACTTAAATGATTTTAGTGCAACAGTTTATTTAAAGTTTCATTTTTCTGGTTTATTGTGTTGAAACTGTTTTCCGTTGCAACATTATCGCAAATAAAGGGTTTAATTTTATTGTATTAAATAGTTTTCGGGTAAATGGAAAGAAAAACTACAGTAAGATGAACGCAGTTTGTGATTTTCGCCAGCAGAGGGCAGCAGAGCAGCAGCTCCAGGTTCAGCAGATTTACATAAAAACAGTTTTTATGTTTTTAGGGAAAAAGCTGCAATTCTATAATTATATAACATAGAAACTGTTGGTGCTGATACTTTTTTTCTCTTTTTTGCCAAGAAATTTGGGTTTTTACTCATTTTCTAAAAATGTATTAGTTATGAGCGCTTTCATGAAGTTTTCATAACTTGTTGATATTTAGACAGAATCCAGAGTTGATGTTTTAGTTTAAATCATATTTAAAATAGTTTATGTCATTTTATTGATTCACTATTGCATCTTTTCTTCAATGTGTTAATGTTTTATTCATATTTAAAATCAAATATGATTCATTTTATAACTGGCTCTGAATCAAAGTAAATAAAATTTAAATAATTTTTATTTTTATATTTGTTTTTGAATATTTATTTTGAGAACCTAAAATTATAGGTGAGCTTTAAATATTTTATGATTTTAGGACTATTAGTGATTTGTGATCATTTATTATTTAAAATATTTTAAATTTCTTATAATAAAAATATTTATTGATGTTTTTATGTTTTTTATTTTATGTTCATAAGCTCTATAAGTTCATCTATTTTTTAAATAATTTTTCAGGTTATTCTCAGTAATAAATAATTTATTTCTCCTTGTTTTCCTTCTTTGTTTTGATGACATCATCACTGGATCATCTCGGATTTCCCGGAACTTTCTCCCCTTGCATCACTTACAGTCAGTCTGGACCACCCGAACCGTTACACCGCACATCCGCAGAATAAACTAGTTCCCACTTTAAACCGGTCCTCCGACCCGGCTAGACCCGGAACCGGTACCGGAGCCCCGCTGCTCTGTCGGAACCACCGGTACTGATGCTTCGAGGCGGGTCAGAGAGCAGAAAGAGGCGCTTTTTAGGCCGTTACGTAGAAGATGAGTGGCGGGAACGTCGTGACGTCAGCGGAAAGAAAAGAAGTCGGAGGGTATAAATGCGTGAAGTTCGGCTGGATGCGGTGATTCAGACAGAGCGGAGGAAACCATCAGCTCAGCGACAACAACAACGATAATAACAGTAATAATCCAGTTATTGATCGGATCCATCGATCAGGTTCTGCTCAGCAAACTTTCCTCTGAAGATTTTAACTTTCTTCTCCAGAAACTTTGAATATTTCTGTTCAGAGGTGAGTTCATCAGCTCCTTATTAAATATTCATAAATCTTATATTTAATCCATAATGTTTCTGTTTGACTCTAAATAAACTGAAACATTTGGACCAGAACATCTCAGCTGTTTGATTAAAGTCACTTTTTACCTCCAGATTTATAATAGAACAGAGTTTTATTGTCTTTATGCTAAATAATGTCTAAGATTTTAAATTAAACCTGATATTAAACCAGAGTCTGATCAGCTGCCGAACTTCTTCTTCTTCTATGGTTTTATGTAAATATGATGATTCAGACTGCATTGATATGTGTAAGTAGCTGAGACAACAGAACCCATCAGAACCAAAGATTATAAACAAGTAAACATGTTAGGTTGACTTTTATTAAACTATATTCATTTTCTGACATTTCCTAGAGAAAAAATAATACAAATGTTTATTTTTTTCTTTTAAATTTGTTCAAATAAATGCAAAATAAGCAGATATGATTGTTAACATTTTGGATTTATTCTGATAATTTTTGTCTTAAAGGAGATTTTTAATAAAATCTGTATCTGATTGGCTGCAGCTGCTTAGCTGATTATTCCTATTCTTTTGCAGTCAGTGAATGCATCACTTTAAGGTTCTGATGGTAGAAACAGACCCTGGTTCTGATGGAGCCAGCAGTTTGGACCCGACAGGATCATTTTATTCCTTGTTGAAGTCTTAACTCTGCTTCCTGTGCAGGCGGCCATGATGGCGGTCATGTTGGCCACGCCCCCAGCGCTCTACGACTTCGACTCCATGCAGCCATGTTTCTTCCTGGGTGGAGACGATGAAGACGTCTTCCCCAGCCAGCTCCAGCCCGGTCCCGGCGAGGACATCTGGAAGAAGTTTGAGCTCCTGCCGACCCCCCCGATGTCCCCCAGCCGGACCCCACCCCGTTCGGACCCGCCGCTGTCCGCCGCAGACCACCTGGAGGCGCTGTCGGACCTGCTGGACGAGGAGCTCCGCCCCTCTGCCGCGCTGCAGTCCTTCATCATCCAGGACTGCATGTGGAGCAGCAGCTTCGCTGCAGCCGCCAAGCTGGAGCGGGCCGTGTCCGAGCGGCTGGAGTGCCTCCGGGCCCGGCAGAACCCGACCGGCACCAGCGGGCTGGCGGCTGGTTCTGATGCACGGGAAGAGACCGGATACCTGCAGGACCTGCAGAGTGCGGCGGCGGCGTGCATCGACCCCTCTGAGGTGCTCCCCTTCACACCGACGGGCCAGAACCAGGAACAGAACCAGAACCAGGACCTGAACCAGGCCCACAACAATAGAGTGGCGATGGAGGTCGGGTCAGAGTTGAGTCTGGAGACGCCGCCGCTCAGCAGCAGCAGCGAATCAGGTGAGAATCAGGAGACGTTTGGTTCTGACACAGTGGCGACCCCAGAGGGGGCCCCGGGGGGCCGTGACCCCAGAGTTCAGGTCAGAGAAAGGCTTTCAGAGTCACTTTGTTCCATCAATACATAAATGTAAACCCAATAAACAATACATTCATCCACTTAAAAATAAAATTTCTAAGTCAAATTTAAAAAATCTAAAAAAATATATAAATTTTTTACATAAATATTTATATAAATTTGAGTCCTGTCTGGTCACCGCATGAACATTTTCTGGAGTTTTTCCTTCTGGTCTGATGAAGTTCTGCTTCATCCATGTTGGTTCTGTCTCCACAGAGGAGGAAGAGGAGGATGGTGAGGAAGAGGAGATTGACGTGGTGACGGTGGACAGACGGAGGACGTCCCATCGGTCCCCTCTGGTCCTCAAACGCTCCCTCATCAACATCCAGCAGCACAACTACGCCGCCCCGCAGCCTGCTGGGAAACGGCCCAAGCTGACAGAGAGCCCGGCGATGTCGCCGTTGGCAACGGCGGCGAAGCAGCGGTGCGGCGGCCGGCGCTGCTGGAGCCCGCGGTCGGACGACGAGGACGAGGACCGACGCAAGACTCACAACGTGCTGGAGCGGCAGCGGCGCAGCGAGCTGCGGCTCAGCCTGCTGGCGCTCAGGGAGCAGATCCCGGCGCTGGCCGCCAACCCCAAGGCGGCCAAGGTGGCCATCCTGCAGGGGGCGACGGCGTTCATCCAGGAGGCGCGGGCGGATGAGCGCAGGCTGCTGAAGAAGAAGGACGAGCTGACGAAGAGGAGCAGGGAGCTGCAGCGGCGCCTGGAGCGGCTCCGGACGCTACATTAACCGCTAAACGGCTTTTAGCTAGTTTTCATGTTGGAAACGGAGGCGGAGCTTAGAGAGTCAAAATGACTGCAGGACAGAACCGGGTTCTATCAGAACCGCCGGGTCAGAACTTTTATTTATTTACTCTAATTTAACCTAGCTGTGTTTAATTTGACCTCCTTCTGTTGTGAAATGATTTTATTTTTATATTTTATTGAAATCAAACATGTCAAAATAAAAGCCCTGCTTTGTTTGGACCAGAGGTTCTGTTTTGCTTTGACCCGTTTCCTGTGAACCGGGTCGGATTCACTGGAGGAGAATTTCTGATGTCATTCCTGAGGGATGAACTCAGGAATGAATCCGATCCGCTGAGCCACTTTCCTGGAATTTATTCCTCCTATGTTCCGGGTCGATCCGCGGTCCAATCAGACGTTTCCTCTGAGGTCCAGTTGGCCCGGTTCCTGTCATTGTGTCATCCAGGACCGTCTGACCTGGAAGCAGAGGCCCGGTCGGTTCTGGTTCTGTTCCCAGTGAAGTCAGAGGGAAAACTGGGTGAAAGTTCAGCTCCGGTCCGTTTAGGGTCCGGATCCGGGAGTCACAGAACCAGGCCGGTTCTGGGTTCCTGGTCCGAAACCCAAGGATAAACTCCAGGAATGAAACAGTTTCCGTCATTCAGGGAGAAATTAACCCTTTAACTGCTTTACTGACAGACCCGAGTCATTTTCTTTCAAAATAAAAGCTTCAGCATTATTTATCTCACCAGAACCCATCAGAACCAAAACGGTCCGGTTTGTATTGGGCTGAATTTCCTCCTAAATCTGGACTCTGGCAGAACCGCAGCTTCTTCCTTCCTCCTGCCAAAAACAGTAAAACAGGAAGCGGTGGCGGGCGGGCGGGTTACACACACTGAGTCAGAACCTCGGGCCAGAACCTCGGTCCGGTCCACTGAGTCACGGTCCGGGTCTCCAGCTGGTTCTGCTGGTCCGGATCCGTCAGCCATGACTCACGACTTTCCTCTTCCTGTCGGCTCCTGAATGTCTTCCAGGTTTCTGCTGATCCAGAACCAGAACCAGAACCAGGTTCTTTATGGAGCCATTAAACGGTTTATTGAAATAAGTTCCAGTCTGTCGGTTAAAATCTGTTTTATTCAGTGAATGTACAGTTTCTTCATCAGATGATCCTTGTTCATGAAAGCAGCAGCATCAGGTTATGAACATTTATTAATCAAATCTGACAGATTTAAACATAAACATCTGTAAACAAACTGGTGGTTTTATGACTGAGAACATCTGATTATTAACCAGTTTACGGATCAGACAAACCAAACGGCTGTAAAATCTGATTTCATCACAACAAAATCCATCTCCACTCGTTTTCGGCTCCTGATGACCTTTGACCTGAACCTCAGCAGCATGTGAGTGTTATTTAAAACTCCATGAACATGGACGGTCCAGGACCTCCTGCTGCTTTTCTCTTTTCCTGAGCGCCTCAAACGGCGCCGCAGCGTTCCTGATGGATAATCATTGATCCTCCAGTTGTGCAGGAAATCATCCGACGGTTCAGTAGTTTCACACTGTGCTGTTACTTTAACTACACCAAACTCTGAACTGCTTCAGTCTGTTTGTTACGTCTCATATTTCAAGCTGACAGAACGTCCTTCTTCTTTTCCCTTCAGGCGTCGCCTCAGCCAATCATCTGTCTTCAATTAGACAGATATTACCGAGTTTGGATGACTCTTTCTCTCATGATTCGTTTTCTGACTCGTTTCTCCTCCAGATCTAAAAAACTTCTTTCCATCTAGTCGACTGTTAAAGATCTTTCTGGGCTTAAAACTTTGTGTTTTTAAGGTTAAATATTTTAATTCAATAATATTTTCTAGACAGAAAATAGTTTTAACCACATGTATTCACACTGTAATTAACTGAAATGAGCCAAATGAGCCTCACAGCCACCAGAGCGCTGCCTTCTGCACATGTAGCATCAGCCTGAAGACCAACGACCTGCTCATTAAACACAGAGAGGAAAAATTAATTTCCTCTTTTCATGTTTGTAGTGACGCGTTCAGGTGCTGCTGCTTTACATCCTGATGTCTTATTTTTTTATGTTACCTGTGTAATAAAATATCCTAGAAAGAGATTTGATCTGAATTGTTCAAACAGTAGGTGTACGTTACCTTCTATGCTGATGACATTCAGTTATATCTACACGTATATATTTCTATAGATATACATATGCTCATAGCTATATGTAAATAGATATGGACATTATGTATCATCACATTATGGGCTTCATGTGCCTTATCTGCATTTAAAGAGACAGAACCAAAGCAAGTTGCTCTCAGAACCGAGGTCCAAGAGGATCATGTAGATCTATGATTTTGCATTAATTCTTCCACAGAATACCCATAAAATGAATTAAAGGTCAGAGGTCATTCGGTCTGTTTTCAGTTTTTCTCATCTCCTTGACAACAGTAATGTTTTATTCTCCGGTCTGTTAAGCATTCACTGCTGCTCCCAGCTGAACATTTAACCAGGTCTGAAATGGACTAACACACACACACACACACACACACACACACACACACACCTCAGAGTACATTCTTCTAAATCAGTGGTCTCCAAAGCGGGTCCTGGAGGCCCGGCATCCTGCATGTTTTAGTCTCTCCCTGGTTTAACACAGCTGCATCAAATGACGGCTCATTAGAGGCCTGAGAGGAACATCGACTGCTGAGGGGGTTGTTTCTACCAGCAGGGAGGGAACTAAAACATGCAGGATGCCGGGCCTCCAGGACTTTGGACCCCCCTGTTCTAAAGCGTCACTTTTTACCGTCACAGCCTGAAATGTCCCATAAATAATCTCTGATCTGCTGTGAGCGTCTGGTTGAATCTGACCAATCAGATCCTCAGCAGCCTGTCAGGTGACAGTATTACCTGTTGAGACCAAACTCATCTTTTCCTCCTACTTAATAAAACCTCTGATGACCTTTTGACCCTGGAAGCAGAGGTGGATCCTCGATGCAGAACCTGCTGCTGGCAGGTCACCGAACCAAACCTAGTAAACCGCTGACCGGTTTACTAGGTCTCTGTTTAGATACCAATAACAAACATGATGATGATGATGATGTTTTAAACTTAGTGATGCTGACGAGGAGGAACGTCTCTTCTTCATCATCATCATCATCATCATCATCGACCTTCTTTCTGCAGAAGCTCCAGATGTTCAGCACATCCAGGTTTATTTGAAGCTTCTGAACTGAATGAACTCTGTTCCTAGAGAACTCGGTTCTTCTGACCCGACCCGGTTTACTCTGCTGCTCAGAACCAGGTCAGCATCTTCATCCTGGATCAAATCAGAACCACATTAAATGCTGCAGGTGTTGTATTATCTGGTTCTATAAATAACCCAGCAGCTGGTACCGGTCCAAACACCCGGATCAACCTTCTGGGTTTTTCAAGGTGTTTTCGGTTTGGAGGTAGAGCTGCAGGCCTGAACTCCCCGTGACGGCGCAGCTCCTCTGGGACTCCATGATGCCCCCCGCCCACGCCTGCAGGGTTTTCCTGCGCGTCGGTTGGTCGCCTCTCCACGCGGCGTGGAAACTGAAAGTGTTTCAGTCAGCAGACCACCGTCGACCGCAGCTCGTTTCCACTGCGCTGCTTCACACATGGAGCTTCGTTCTGATCGAACGGCGGTTTGTTTCTGCTAACAGAAGAAAAACTGAAACTTCCTGGTGAAAAGAAACTAAATCAAGACAACCAAACATGTTGGTCAAAAATTCACAAGTTCATGTTGCTAAAACTACTTACTTCAGCATTAAAGTGGAAATGTTATGCTTTGAATTTTTCCATTTCACATTAAAATCATTCAGTTGTGGCTGATATAAATCTGGTCTGACATGTTTTGGTCTGAGTTCCTGGCTATCACAGATCCACATGATCCTCTTGGACCTCAGTTCTGAGAGCAACTCGCTTTGGTTCTGTCTCTTTAAATGCAAATAAGGCACATGAAGCCCCGCCCCCATCCACATCGCACCGCGCGCCACTCCACCATTTCTGAAGCTTATTAGCAGATTATCGATGGAGCACTGTCACTGAGAGCATTTGGATTTTTTGATCTCAAACACAAAAACAACAAAAGCAAAGCCAAACTATTTATGTAAATATACTATTCAATACCTGCCTCTGAAGCTAACAGCTAGCATACATGCTAACATTAAATATGCTATTAAATACATGCTGGACAGTTCTGTCCTCAAGGAGCTAACAGCTAGCATACAACGCTAACATTAAATATGCTATTAAATACATGCTGTACAGTTCTGTCCTCAAGGAGCTAACAGCTAGCACACAGCTAACATTAGCAGAAAACACGATGCTACTGCGAGCCAAACAACAAGATGTCACATCAACACAGTAAATTCATGAATTCATGTCTGAAGCAGTCAGAATGAACAGACTGTTGATCAGGCCAGGCGTTTGGGTGGAGAACGTCCTGCAGTGTCGGGTCAGATCTGAGTTTCTGGGAAAGTTTGTTTGTCTGAAGCACTTGGAGGACGAATGAAAGCTTCAGAAATCTGATGAGGAGGCAGGAGGACTCAGCTGTTACACCCAACTGTTCAACTTACCTTGTAGTTTTGGCTTCCTTGAATTTGAACTTCAGCATTTCTGAATGGATTTGTGAAATTCCTTACAAGGAAATCCATGACTTGTTAGCAGTTCTGCAGCAAACACTGACTTTTTATTCAGTTAGGTTACTTATAACCTAACTGATTATTTTACAGCAATTTTACTAATTTTATTGTGACTTTACAGGAAGTCACAATAAAAACAAAAACACACTGGAAATGAATATTTAACTAGAGGACACTAAATTCCACTGCTTCAACCAACGGAAGTTAAAAAACACACAAAGTGTTGGTTGGACTTAAAGGTTAGCAATAAATAAACCAATAATTACAAGAACCGACCACAAAGATTTCTACGCAGCATCAGAATAAATTCATCTTTACTGCTCTGCTAGAGACTCAGAGGGAAAATGACTGTAAAAATCTGACATACATTTTGTTTTTTGTACTCTAAGTTCATGTTTGTCCTGTTTAATTGGAGTTTATTTATAAATATAATAACCTTTCTGCCTGGAGACACACTTTCAGCTTCTATTCACCACAAATCTGGAATGAACTTCCATAAAAACTGCAAAACAGCTGAAACACTGAGACAGAGCTGCTTTTGAAACATAATGATGGAACATTGATCAGTATATTTACTGAGTATTGATGGTTTGATGCCCCTCATCAGGATGTTTGTTTCTGGTTTCTCTGTGACTGTAAGATGTTTTATGACTTTGATTTTTGTGTTTTATGATGTAAAACACTTTGAGCTGCGTTGTTGATTAAACGGGCAAAACAAATAAACTTGATTGATTGAAGCAGAAATACCTTTTGGAGGAACCCAGAGAAAACGGAGACAGATGGGATTTGAACCTGCAGCCAGCAGAGCTGCACAACTCCATAAAGTTAAATAAAACTTTTAAATTTCAGGTAAAAAATGATTTTCAGTGGGTTTTTTCATCTGCATCAAATAAAATTCAGAGAAAAAAGAAACAACTATGACAAAAATCTTCCAAAACAATCAAACATGAGTCACTGAAGGAAACATGACAGATTTTATTTTACACATTTTAGGGGGAATTTCCCTTTAAACGCTTCAGTCGTTGTGTGAACTGAAGGCAGAAACGTGTGAAATAATTTTAGGCTGAATGTGTCAGAGAGCAGCGTGAGTCACGGTGTGTCCCACTGCAGAGCGGAGGCAGAGTGAGGCTGAGGGATCACAGCGTCAGGCTGCTGCTCGCCGTAAACATCCGGCCTCTGGAGCCGGAGTGTGACTGAAACCCACAACCTGAGGCCACTTTCCATACAGATGTTTTACACGACTTTCTGTCAGCAGGTAGAAAAACACAGAGTGGAAACTCCAGAAACTCAAGTAAAAGTTTTACAGAAGGAGAAACGAGAGAAACTGGTTCAGCATCTGGAGCCACCAGGACGATTTCAGAGAAATCTGTCAGAAAAACTGTCGATATGTGATATTAATATCGGTGATCTGGCACCGATATTTACTGATGTTATTCATATTAACTGGCTTCTTTTTTAATAGTTCAAACACTAAATATACCTTAATCTGCATTAATACGCACAATGGAAACTGTTTCAGTGATACCACACTCTTCCACTATGGGGGGTTCAGCCAATCAGCACTGAGGAAAATAAATGCTGGTCCTGGATTGGCTGATTTTATTTAATAGTGTTATATTAGCCATCATTGCTATTAAGTATCTGAGCTTCCTAGGTTGTATTATTTTGAACATTTTAGATCTAATCTGAGAAAAATCTGCCAGTTGTCAAATTTTCTGAAGATAATTTGGAGAAACGTTCCACAGAAAATCTGAGAGCAGAATGGAGTTTGTTTCAACACTGTCAAGAAACAAACACCGTGAAGACAGGAAGCCGTGGTCAGTCCTCAGTCCAGGTGGTTCTGATGTCCTCTCTTGTCCCGCTGCTGGTTCTGTCTCTGGATGCTTTGTCCTCTAAACTCTCTGGTTGGTTTTTGCTTCCCAACCCTCTCCAGGCTGCAGGCATCTCTGTTTATAGTGCAGCTTTTCTGCAGCAGACTTTTTCTTTCCACTCAACTTTCCACTGACAGTGTTTATCAGAACTGGACAATTCTGTCAAAAAATCAGATTTTTGATGTGATGCTATAATGATCTGAGTTAACATCTACATATAACAATAAGGTTCGTGATCTGGTCAGATTATTATTATGAACAATGATCGGGTTCTTTCTGAACCCGGTGGATCAGAACCTGCAGTTTCCTAGCAACCATTTATCTCTGGCTGAAGCTCTTTATTTTCCAGAAACATCTCAGAGTTCCTGCTGTCCTCTGTGAACGTTCTGGTTCTGGTTCTGGTTCTGATGGAGGTTTCTTCCTGTCAAAGGGGAGTTGTTCATCTCTAATGGAGGAGTGAACGCTGCAGGTCAACGACTCGATGCGATCTGCTGGGTCTCCTTAGATAGAAACGTTTTAAACTAATTTGAATAATTAGCTGAGCTCTGATTGGATAAATGATCATCAGGTTCATCTCAGCAGCTCACTTTAAAACTTTGAGTTTCACTTTCACTGGTTCTGAACTAAAGAAGGACTTTTATTCTGAAAAACCACCTTATGGAAGCAGACCTGTTTCAAACTGTGTTTTTATTCTGCAGATGATCTGTTGGTTCATGAACGAGAGAAAAACCTGACAGAAATGAGAGAGTGCAGACAAACCTCCATCCACCTGGCGGCTGATCAGCTCCGGCCTGTCAGTCACCAGGACTTCCTGTTCTGATCAGGAAGGAAGCTCCTTATATGGAGCTGTAATAATGACACGTTCAGACAACAGAAAACCGATTCAGTCTTAAAACATGTTCAGTATCTCCATAAATTATTAAGTCTGAAAATTATTAACATTTCTGTTTAAAGTGTTGACCTGTTTATACAGTTTCTAATGTTGAAATTTAGCCAAAAGTTTAAACAACTTTTCAGAAATTATTAGAACTTTCTTCATGTTTTTCTGACAGACAAGACCCGGGCTCATTTACCAGATCCTGACTCATAATGACCTCACAATAATGCAGAATAAAATCTAAAGATTCACTTTTATTTAAGGAGGTTCATTTAACCCTTTCTGCCCCGCTGGGTGAAATGAAGCAGCAGCTGACAGGAAGCGGCGCTGAGCGTTTCCCCACCTGCGGGGCTGCCCCACTATCTGCCTGATAATAAATAAAAACTCTCATTCACGTTTATTTTTAGCAGCTGCAGCTGAAGAAAACGTTGACAAAACTAATAATATCTGACCTGAAAAGAGTCGGTTACAGTGAAAAGCTGGATCCAAAGCCTCGGGAGATAAACACGAAGCCCTGATGTTCACCACAGGCGTTGTCATGGTTACTGAACAACTGACACGTAAACAATTTCAAACTGAGAATGTCTGAGACTCATTTACTGACATTAAACTTCCACCAGGACCAGATATTTGGAACAAACAGCTTTTAATATTAATTCATGTATTAACCTTCAGTTTGAGGTGATTTGAGCTTCATCCTGCTGGTCAGACAGGTGTGGAGATGCTTTAATACTTTAAACAGTGAAATCGATAACTGCTGCAGAGTTTGATGTTTTCACAGACAGATGAAGTTTGATGAGTTTGAAGCTCCGAGGTGTTTCAGTTTGATCTGCTGACTCAGCAGAAAAAGACAACAGGTGGACAGCATGGAGGTTCATCTGGGTCAGAGGTCCTGAACTCCTGCCTCATCTCCTCACAGGGCCAGGCACCACGTACACTGGATCTATTCTGCCCCCTGCAGGCCGCAATGGTCATTACAGGCACAGATCCAACACCAGAATCATAACCAGATACCAAATATTCCTCAGAAGGTAAACAAATATATTTTTAAAACATGAATTAACAGATAGTTAGTATTTATAATTTTATGGCAACATAATTATAAATATTAATTTATTAACTGAGGAAACCTTATAAGACTCTTTGCTCTAACTTAACCCAACACGGATCACTTTCTCAAAAACAGAAGCCAAAATAAGAACAAAACCTCACCGGTTTCAGGGAATCTCCCCGGCGGAGACAAACCGTCAGTCCAATGTGACACCTGTAAGAAAGTCCTGAAGTCCAAGTTGTACCTGAAGGTCCATCAGAGACGACACACCAGCGAGAATCCGTTAGCCTGCAGCCATTGCGATAAAAGATTTTATCAGATGTACCATCTGAAACATCATGAGCGCAGCGACAAGCTTTACTTCTGCAAAATATGTGGAAGGAGCTTCAGCTACTCCACTGTTCAGGTTTCACATGAAGATCCACTCCGATGAGAAACCGCTCAGCTGTGAAACCTGCGGCAAACGCTTCAGGGAGTCGTCCAAGCTGAAACGGCACCAGAGGAGCCATACAGGTGTGAAGCCACACAGGTGTGCCACATGTGGGAAAGGTTTCATGGCTAACAGCAGCCTGCAGAGCCACATGAGGATCAACCAAACAGCCAGACATTTAGAGGAGCTGCAGAAGCAAAGGAGCTGGATTTTCCTGTGAGACCTGTAGGCTTTGGTTCTGGGACAGCAGCAACCTGACCGTCCACACCAGGATCCACACCGGGGAGGAGCCATACTCAAAGGTTCAAAGGTTCTTCACACCTGGTCGTCCACATGAGGAGCCACCAGCCGGAGGAAAGGTCTTGACCTCCTCCGCTCTGCTGACAATAACAAAACGACTGGAAACGTCCATGAACTCGTGGCAGCATGCGGCCAGGATGCATCTCAGCTCCATGAAGTAGTCACTCTTCATCCAAAATTATTCACACCCTGGAAGGAACCACTGGAAATGGTTCTGAGTTTATAAACTCATCAACTGATTCGGACCAAAGTGAACGAACTCCAGGTGAGACCTTAACGAGATCCAAAGGTCAGGAGTTCACTCCAGCTGTCACTGAGTTGTATGTTGCAAGGCGGCCATATTGGATTTTGAGGTCAGTGTCGGTGACGAACCTCTTCTGGACCTTCCTGTCAATGTTCTGGTCGTTCTTTGTTTCTACAAAACAACATGAAGCCGTTTCCCAAGCTGAGAAAGTCCAGTTCAGGTTTTCATTCTGTGGTTAAAACAATTCAGTCTTTAATGACTTTTATTGGACGGGCAGAAATCACAAGGAGTTCCCCAAGGCTCAAACCTGGGACCCCTTCTATATAAAGTCTACATGCTTGCAAGATTAGTTGCCATGACAACCCAGATGATGCACAGCTCTACATTACTGTCTCCAGGATCAGCTCAGTTCTTTCAGAGCAGGTTGTTCTGCTGCCATCTAGTGGCTAACGTAGAATATTTCAAGTTAAATGATGGAATATTAGGTTCACTTACAGAAGGAAAAACATTTTTTTTTATTGGTGGATGTTTGTTTCTGGTTGGACAAAGAGTAGAGATTAGACTATTTAGATTCAAAAGACAAAGTTGAAACATTGATATTAAAGTTGAACTATTAAGAAAACACTCAGAGGGCAAAACATTGAGACAAAGAGACATTTCATGAAAACACCAAACATGTTGATCAGGTTTCAGACGCTGAGTTTAAACTCTTCCACAAGCAGCAGCATCATTTCCACAGTCAGGACAGCCACATGTAACCATGGCAACAAGATATTGTTTCCAGAACCAGGAGCAGCTGATTAGCATCTGAAAATCAAATATTACCTGAACTTTGACCCCAGCTACTAGGGGAACTTAACAGGAAGCTTCATGGATGCATGAAGAGAAGAGAGAGAAGAGAAGAGAGAGAAGAGATCAGATCAGATCAGATCAGATCAGATCAGATCAGATCAGATCAGGTCAGATCAGATCAGATCAGATCAGGTCAGATCAGGTCAGATCTCATACTCCAACATCTTTCCAACCAAACAGTCAGACTTTTAGAGGAGCTGCAGAAGCAAAGGAGCTGGATCAGCAGTGCTGGCTAACAGCTGATGGAGTCGTTCAGGATGAGTTACTGTGGAACATCGTCTGCTGCCTTTCAGATAAATAAGGAATTTTTATCTGAATTTTTTTTCTCTGTTCATAAACCACGAAGGTGAGTTTGAAATTATTCTTATAAAGATGAAAACAAACTTTTTTTTTTTTTTATTAAAAATGTAAAAATTTTATTTGGCCGAAACATCATTAAAAACAATAAAACTGCAGCATCGAGATACAAGGAAACTTAAAGCTCAAACACATAGCATCAGGTCAAAGGTCAAGAACATCAAAATCCACATCAGTGGGAGGATCTTCCTCACATCCGTACCAAATCATCATCATCATCAACACAGAGGTTCGTTCAGCTTTCTTTGCTCCTGACCTCCATGAAGCAGCTGAAATGTTTGGACCGAAGCTCCACATGCTGCAGGCTGGGATGGACTCACTGACCGCTGCAGGAGTCGCATCATCACATCCAGTGTAAGACTACACACAGCGCAGGGCGGGCGTGTCAGATTAACCAGCTGATGGACACAGAAACACTGGGAGGAAACAACCCTACAGTCGGTTCTGAGTCAAAGAGCTGCAGGACTTCAGGAAACACCAGAGAGACGGAAACGTTTCCGTTCCTACAGAGTTACAGCTGAGATGTCACTGAATCTGGAATAAAAGCAGTTAGTCGTTGTAATTATCACTGCAGCCATGAGGGGGAGCAAGCGCATCTACCATCAGCTCAGTGTTTGAACGTCCAGCGTCGGTTCTACCTAGCATCACAACATCAACTGTAATATCAGAAACGTCCACCAGGGGGCAGAATTAAACCTGAATGCAAACACTGATCTTCGTCCCTTCTTCAACAATAAACATCCTATTTTTGAACTTACAATATAAAAATAATAATAAAAAAATACAAAGTAAAGACAAAAAAACTGAAGTTTTGTTCAGTAGTTCTTCTGAAATTTGGACCTTAACACTTCCTGTCGCTCGGTTCCTACTCAGGGCTGGAGAAGAAGTTAGTTGGCCTGCAGCATGTTCTTGATCTGCTTGGAGGTAGTCTCATCGTTCAGGTGCTTGGTGGTGTACCTGGAGGCAGAGGGGGGGTTAGAGGGGGGATGGATGGATGGATGGATGGATGGATGGATGGATGGATGGATGGTTGGATGGATGGATGGATGGATGGATGGATGGATGGATGGATGGATGGATGGATGGATGGATGGATGGATGGATGGATGGATGGATGGATGGATGGTTGGATGGACGGTTGGACGGTTGGATGGACGGTTGGATGTATGGTTGTACGGTTGGATGTACGGTTGGATGGACGGTTGGACGGTTGGATGTACGGTTGGACAGATGGATGTACGGTTGGACGATTGGATGTACGGTTGGACGGTTGGATGTACGGTTGGATGGTTGGATGTACGGTTGGACGGTTGGATGTACGGTTGGATGGTTGGATGTACGGTTGGATGCCTCTCTCTCCTACCTCAGGGCGTTCAGCAGTCCCTCCACGCTGCTGGGCGGCTGCTCCTTCAGAACCTTGATGCAGCCCTTCATCTGGAAACACAACACGTCAGTCTAGAACCTGCAGAGCCGCTTCTGGATCAGGAGGTTCTGATCGGTTCTGTTCTGATTTTTAGGGTTGTTGGTCGTTTCGTTGCCCGATCCACTAAGAAAAATTATTTTACTGATGCAAGTTGCAGAACATCACAGCTGCAGCATGAAACTCTTTTGAAAAATATGTTTTTCTACATATTTGTTAAATCATCATCATCAAATGTTGATAAAAGGAAACATGAGGAATCAAACTGTGTGGCCCAGCTTGTCGGGCCTGACGTACGTCTATGTTGGAGGTTTTGACGAAGGCTCCGGCCGGATGGACGTGGTCGTACAGGATGATGACGCCGACCATCACACGGAGGCAGAACAGAACCGTCTCCTCACTGGCGAAGCGACTGCGGTACTCCCTGCTCTCACACACACACACACACACACACACACACACACACACACACACACACACACACACACACACACACACACACACACACACACAGTGAGTGTCAGGCCGAAGTGGCGGAGGAAGACCGTACAGGTGATGAAGATGCGTCCAGGACTCACGGCGTCTCCAGCATCACTTTGCACACGCAGGCCATGGTGCTCAGACAGACGGTCGTGTTCTCGATGGGAACCTCCGGGTTCTGGACAGCAGAGACAAACGGATCATCAGACTCCAGATGCATGATGGGAGAAAACCCAACAGCTCCACCACTTTAGTTTTCTTTGTAATTGAGTTATTTTAATGAGTTAGGAAGTCAAATGGTCACAAAAATAATCAAATTACATCCAGAATAACAAATTTGTCCAAAGATTTTTATTTCGGTTCTGATATCGGTTTGGACCAGCGGTTCTGAAACTAGATCCAAACCGGGAAGAACTGCTACATGTTTGGAACCAAAGAACCCATCTTGGACCGGAAACAGCAGGAACAAACCGACCAGCATTGGTTCTGCTGCTTAAGGCAGGAGGAGTGCGCCCTCTGCTGGTGAGCTCAGCAAACAACCTGACACTGGAAACCTGATCACATCAGTTCTGCTGTTCAATAATCAATAATTACATAAAAACTGAAAGATTTATCAGTTAAAGCTACATTCAGCGTTAAACGCATTCATTGATTTAGTAAACATGAGGGGGACAGGTTTATTTTAAATTTAAAGTACTTAAAGTTTCTCTTTTCTCCCATTAATCACTAATTATTTAATCAACATTAATCTGGAAAATGTGTAAAAATTAATAGAAACATTTTTTCTTCATTATCACCTAACAGTGACAAAAGTTTACATCAATTAATTTGTATTTTCTGACATATTTATATGTCAGCTCTGCTCTGGGGAGTTCAGTGAGACAGTCAGTAGGAAGATTGGACCAACCAGAACCAGAACCAGAACCAGAACCCGTCCTGGAGGACAGATAAACTCACATCTGAGACGAACTTTGACGTGGCGTCGCTCAGCGTCTTCAGCATCGGCGTGGCGCTGGCGTAGAACAGAGACATCCGATTGGCCAGCTCGTTGTTGACCTCGCTCCCCGAGTCCGACTGAAAAACCAGCAGAATCCAGAGACTCACAACGAGCTGAAGAGCATTGAGACAGAGCAGAAGGCTTCATCCAGGTTACAAAACAGAAAAGGGGTTTTACATTTTTAAATTTTAAATTGAGAAATTTTTACCTGATTTTGTCACAAACTGACGTGAAAACATAAACAAGAGTTTGAATTTCAGCATCAAACCTGAGGCACATTAGAGCCAACAGGATTAAATCAGTTAATCCAACTTATCTCATCCCCATAACTCACAAAGACAAGCTTTAAGATCATCTGATATCCTGAGATTTCAGGTTTTCTCATTTTAAAACAGAAGAGGACCGAGGACACGTCCCTGTGGCTCACCAAGTTTAACAAACAACAGAGAATCTTTCAGACACATGAAGTGATAAAATGAGATCATAAGAGACAAGTCAGACATTTCTTTAACTCAGTGGAAATTAGAAAAAAAACTACATTTAAATTTAAAAGAAGCAAAACTGACCTCATTCTACTTTGTTTGGTGCCATTTATAAAGTTACACAGTGAAAAAATAGCAATAAATAATATTTCCACCATGTTTTTCATTCATTTTAACTGCCAGTTTCAAATTACATATTTAAAAAATATTTAGCTTGGCAGCTGAATATTTAACTTTCTAACTAAATATATAGCAAGCTAAATATTTCAATATTTAACTAATATTTAGGTTATAAATGATCGTTGTTTCTTTTCTTCTGTTCCTTAATGACGTTTTAAAGACAGTAGAGTTCACCAACTCAGAGTCTCCAGCAGTTTAAAGATTCACAAGATTCAGCTTTTATTTTGATAGGGCACTTCCTCTTCTCAGTAAGTGAATTTGCATATTAACTAAATATTTGGTTCGGGGCTGAATCTCTGTTCGGGTTTCTTACCGACATGTTGTTGATCCGCATGCGGCTGATGGTTCGCCGGTAGTAGCTGAAGTCGTTCTGGATGGCCGGGTTGGTCATCTGAAACGGACAGAGTCAGAGCGATGAAGAGGAGGGACCCTGAGGAAGAGGAGGAGGAGGAAGAGCAGCGGACCTTCAGCTCATCGAATCGCAGCGTGAAGTGCAGGATGTGGGCGAACTGACGGGCCATCGCCTGTTTCTGCTCCAGATGTTGCGTCGGGGTGGAGTCGGCGCTGGTCAGGACGTCCAGGAGGCAGTGGAGGCTGGATTCTGACGGGAACAGGGAAACTCAGGTCTGCGCTCAAACTGGACCTCAGTCCAACTAAAATATGATCCAGACTTCAAACATTTAGAGAACGAATCCGGCTGTTTGGAAGGAAAACATGTAAAAGCGGCTCAGGTTGGTAGTTTGAAACCGTTAGAAGTCGGTTACCCAGTTTCTGTGAAAACTCGTAGAAAGTTTTGAGTTTGGCGACCAGAGGAACCACGGCGGCCCAGGCCTTCTCCTGGACGCCCTCAACGTTTGGGTTCTGGATGGCCTGGAAACACCAAGGACACTTTAACAACTGAGCCCAGCACGCTTTCAAAATAAAATCCTCAGTGTTTAGTACCTTATAAAAACTGCTTTTCAGCATTTCTCTCTGATTTCCAACAAACTCAGAGGATGTTTTCAAAAAGAGCTAAATTAAAGTCTAAAAGAACAACAATGACCACCTGTCTTATTATTACTTCATGTTGCTGTTTGTAAAGTTACAGTCAGAAACTAGAAAATTCCTGCAGAAATTTTAAGGGGCCTGCCAACTGTGCCTATCACTTTAAACCCAGCGTTTCAAATTTGCTGTGAAAATTAGATATATGCAGATCTTACATGCTTCCTCCACTAGTACAACACAGTAACTGTAAATATTGTCAGGTGTAGCATGACAATATGAGTCAAAATTGAAAAGTAGGGTAATAACCCCAAGTCAGTGAAATTCAATCCGAGACAGACGACTATAAGCTTCGCACGTGTTGTTCTCACTCATGGTTCCAAAATAAAAAAATAAAAAAAACATGAATAAAATTGGTAATTGTTAATTTCTAAAAAAAAGATCAATTTTCATACTAAGGATTCTAATTTACACTCAAAAATTCAGATCAGTAATAATTTTATGTAAGCAAAACATGAATAGTCACAGGAAATATGTATTCTTCCCACAATGCATTGTGAGATCTGATTCAGCGCTGTGACTACTCACTGCCTCTGTCTAGGACCCGTTGCTATGGTAATTAATGATCTGCACCTGGGCTGGCTCTCTCCCTGGTTTCTATACTTGTGAGACACCCAGCGTCGGTCTCCAGGACCCTGACAAAAAACTATAAGCCCTAGGAACATTTTGAAAACATTTTACAGGAGCAGGCATGTGTATCTATTTCATGACCAACTTTGAGATCAATAGGCCTCTATTTGTGCCTGTGAGGGGGAGTTAAACAGAGTTTTGGAGTCAGACCTCCACTGTCCTGTGTGTGTGTTTCAGAGAGAAATCTTAGTGATGCTGCGAGTTCCTCAGACTCACGTTTTTTCGTTTTTCTCAATTTATGTCGTCATTTTTACACAGAATCCCAATAAAAGTAATAGCTCCAATGTCGGGATCGAGCCGCACGTTTTGATACCACTTTTGTGGGGTTTCTCGCAGCGGTACGAGCCGCATTAACGGTAATGGAAGAAGATGTTATAATAATAATAAACAGACATTCTATTAGGTGAAGAACAGTAGGTGCCTGCCATGCAATGCATGGAGGCAGTGACTGACCTGCTTCGCAGGTCAGTCACTGCTCTCCCTATGCATTGCTTATGGCAGGCCCCAATTAACAGCAATGATTTTCATTATAGAGAAAAAATGGGGATTCGTTTCTCAAAGTCTTATTTTCTCCATGTTACTCATTCAATTATAAATGTCACAGTTTCAAACTAAATATTTAATTAGTAAGTTAAATGTTTAGCTTGGAGCTAAATACTATTTAGCTTACAAACTAAACTTTTAGTTAGCATATAAATATATTGCTAGACAGATAAATACTTAGTTTACAAACTAAATGTCTAGTAAGGAAATTAAGTATTTAGCTTACTAACTAAATATTTAGTATCCAAGCTAAATATTTTTGCTATCAAGTTAAATATTTAAATGGCAGGGATTAAATCCAGCTCTTTGAGTGTTTAGTCTTTGTTTTATTATATTTTCATAGATTCATCAAGCTGCTCGCCTGTCGTATTTCCTCTCCTGCTCCTTTGTACGTCTGCAGGTCCTCCAGGATGACCTTGGCCTCCGTCAGCACCTGGTTCACCTTCTCCCACACCTCCGTCTCTGACTGCGAGGGCTGCGCGTCTGGAAGAACAGCCTGCAGTCATTATCAGAACATCTGCTGCTGCTAGCAGCTGGACAGGAAGCAGACAGATTTAATTGGTCACAGAGTCTGATTCCTACTTTCAAAGTCCAGGAAGAAGTTTCCAGCATTGTTGTCGATGTCTCGGGTCAGCACCTTGATCAGGTTCCCCATGCTGCCGACACACGAAGCAAAGATAGAGAGAACAAAAACGGTTAGCCATGTCGCTAACACTAGCATGTTAATGTTAGCACAGCATGGTGGGTCTGCTGCATAGCCGGGACCTGAGTCCATTACTGAGATAAATCTGAAGTGATGCTTTTCATTGGTTACTATGGTGACACAATGATGCTCGGGCGTCAAGACATTTCAACGTCCTGCTTTTCTCCTAAAGTCTTCATCTAAAACGAAGATTCTACGTCATTCAAGCAACAGAAAATGATCTGACAGATAAATTACTTGTAAAAAATATTCATTTACTGAAACAATAATCCTCACATTCACATGACAGAACTACAACTATGATGCTAATGCTAATATTCAATCATTTATAATACTGTTAGCCAGCTAGCACAATTTCTGCTAGCTAACATCCAAATGGAAACTGAAATGTTAGCCTGCTATTAATAGCAACATTAGCATATTAAATGCAGATATTAGTGACAGTGTTACTGTAAAATTATCCTGCCGAACATTCAGTCATTGATGATGTTAGCCTAGCAATGATCATGTTAGCATGCTAACACATTATTAAATTATTATACTCCCCATACTCTAACACCAGTTTTCAAACATAAATGACAACATTAGCCACCTAGCACTATAGAAGCATGCTGCATATAGTAGCACATGATGTTGGCACCACAGTGCTACATTAGCATGCTAACACACCAACATAAAGGGCAATTTTATACCAAAACAAATGCCTATTGTTAGCATCCTAAAGGCAATATTAAGATAAACTTTAATTTTCTGTCATGTTAAAAAGAATCTGTGAAAAACAGTGGAAATACGCTAACGCTAATGCTAACGCTGTAGTTCAGCAGATTCCTACGTTACGCAGATTCCCTTCAAATTAAACTACAACTTTACTTCTGAGTCGGTATTTACTGCTCAAGCCTAAACAAGAAACAAAGATACAAGTGAAAAACATTCAGCTGAGGTCTCACTTCCTGATTCTCAGAACACGTGATGCAAACCAGGACCTCAGAGCACCGAGCTAGTTTTAAAGTACTGAAGGTAAAACAGAACATCTAAATCCAGTTAAATCCAACTTCCTTCCCCAAATAACAGCATGGAAACTGGAGTCTGGCCTTAAATTACCATGATGATCATAATGATGATGATGATCATAATGATGATGATGATGATGATGTGGAGGGTTTGAAACATTTCAAATGACTGAGGTTGAAAATGTCATTAATCATCAGAAGGCCAATACAATCTGTTCTCATTTATCGTTTAAAAAACGTAGAAATCTCACTTTGGAGGTTTCTAAAAATGGATTTAGCAATAAAACTGCTTTCAGATCCTTCTAATAGTAGTAAAGACCAATATTTTAACACATAATAACTCAAAATAAAATTCATATTCAAAGCCTTTGTGTTGGTTAAGTTGGTTTCTGACAAACCTTGATCCAGTTTAAAGTATCAATATGTGAATATTTGAGTGAGGAAACCCTGAAGTTAAAGGAGAAGTGAAGCTCGCAGCTTCACCTTTATCTGGAGAACATTTCATGCTGTCGGGGTAGATTTGCTCTTTGTGCTCTAAAGCGTTCGCCGGCTGACAGTTTGGCAGTTTGTGGCTGCAAGCTGAAGTGGAAGCGACGCCTTCGTGTTAAAAACGGAGAAAAGAGGAAGCAACAAAGTCTCTGAAAGTTTGGCCTAAATTTAAAACAGAGGAAGTAAAACAGGCTGAGCTGAGTTCAGGTAAGAAAGGCAGAAAAGAACGACGGCAGAAACGATTCATCCCGGTTTGTAGATCCATTCGGTTCTGCTAAAGTCTGCAGGCAGAGGAAGACTTCGTTACGTCTTAAAGCATCAGATCTTATTTTATTCTCCAAAACACAAAAACATGCAGAAACTGGCAGAAACATTAAATTTACTTCTTTTAATAAATAAATCTTTAGTTTTAATCCAGTCGGAAGCGATTTGAGCCGCCGATTAAAAACAACCTGACAGTTTCAGAGATCCTGTTTAACCCGACCAGCTCTTTAAAATGGACTTTTACTTCCCCAAACGGCGCCGTAATGGACTCTCGCTCCGAGCTCAGGAATCTGACGCTGAACTGGGCTGTGATTGGTGAAGTCCTAATGTGGAAGTTTCACTTCGAGACACGGCGGCTGCTTAAATCACAAGGTCATCGGATCGTTTCCTCCATTTCATGGACCAGCCTGGTTCCAGAAGGTTCTGGGTGTTTCCTTCAGTCTGACGGCCGATGACCAAACTAAAGTCCTGCTGCTGAAAACGAGCCGTTTGTCTGCTGACTGGTAACCAGTAAACCAGCCTCAACCCAAGGATTCATGTTTCTAAGCTTGTCGGGTCGAGGTTCTTCATGTTGTCATGAACTGGACCAGTAAAACATTCAGGAAACGTTTTTCCTGAGTGGAAAAACGTCAGTAAAGACCAACAGTTTAATCAAAGTGACTCTGGTTCAGGTCCAACACGTCGCTGCTCCGATCTGAGATTTTTATTCATTATTTGTGCTTCATCAGAGGAAACCGTTTGTTCCAGCGTCCTGCAGGAGGTTCGCTGGTCTTACATGGTTTTCTTGGACAGAAGCAGCTCAGTTCCTGTCCTGCTTGTGCAAAAGTCTTAGAGTGTTTTCCAACTTCCTTCTTCACCAAATGGAAACAAGATGGAGGCGTCAGATTTTAGCTGTTGGAGGATTTCTCTTTAGTCTTTGGCTAAACACCAGGAGCCATTTCTGCTGCTAGCGCTAGGCTAGCTTTGGTTGTATTTACCCAGAATGCCCTGCGCTGCAGACCATTTTTACAGGGAATGAAATCAGAGCAGATCAGACCAGGTCAAAGGTCACCCAGGGTGATGTTATAGCTGGTTCTGGCTGAACAGAACTTTGACCCAGACAGCAGAACTTGAGGCTAACCGCTGCTGAAAACGACCCGCTGGATCTGCAGCAGTCTGACATCGAACAACGACAACGCCTCGCTGCTTTATTCAAACAGCTCGTTTTTTTTAACTCTGTGGCGTTTCTAAATATATTGATGAGCTGAGCCTCCAACTTCCTCTCTGTCTGCTGAAACGCAGCGAGAAGAACC